>NC_091807.1:39369605-39679473 GCF_041296235.1 Equus asinus | reverse complement strand
CTCACATTTGCTATTAAAGGGGCATCATGATTCACTCAGAGAACAGATCTTAGAGCCAGCCCTGGTGGCCCAGCGGTTAAAGTTCAGTGTGCTCCACTTTGGCAGCCTGGGTTCGGTTCCTGCCTGTCAGCTGCCATGCTGTGGCAGTGGCTCACACAGAAGGACGAGAAGGACCTACAACTAGGATATACAACGATGTCCTGGGGCTTTCAGGAGGGGAGAAGAAGAGAGAGAAGGGAGATTGGCAACAGATATAGCTCAGGGTGAATCTTACCCAGCAAAGAAGAATAAAAACTAAAAAATAAATTAAATAGATTCTAGAAAAGGCAGGGATTCAAAATGGAATAAACTAAATGGGTTTCAAATACCTATCCTCGGCTCTGTTCAGAGACCCCACATGTCCTCCTCCTCCCTCATGTCACTTCAAGGGTCCCACAGTGGCCCCCTGATCCCGGCGTGGTCTGGAAAAGGTCAGACTCATCCCCAGATATAGAAGGAGGGCCACCTGTCACTCGGCAGTTTGTCTCACATTTGAACTTCCCAGCTGAATACAAATTCAGAGCATCTCAGATACACAAATATCTGAGGTGAAGTAGAGGATAGTTTCTAAAAACAATCAGAGCTACAAACACAGTGTTCAGTAGAAAGTGAACTGAAGACTGTCCTCAGGGAGCCCCAGCGCACCGGTGAGACAAAGGCCACAGGAGGCTGCCCTGCCCCCTCGGGGGCTCAGGGAGGGGGAGGGGCGTCGGCTCTGGCTGCAACAGGGGGAGAGCTGGCCTGCAGGGTGGGGGAGAAGCAGGGGCCTGAGGTCAGAAACGACTCCCTTTTTGCCTCCCGCTACGATGAGAGCCTCTCTCACTCTGAAATCAGTTTTCCCAGTGAAAATAGGAAACCGCGGTGGATCTGATGAGAGTCTGTGGGCGGTCCCCCTCTGCGAGTCCTGACCAGCACCCCACTCCTTCCTCAAAGGGCAGACACGATGACAGACACGTGGAGGGCATGCTGACATTCGTGCTCACTCTGTTTCCTCGAACGTGAATTCACCCCTTTCTCACGCTTCCTCTTTTCTTCTGCTTTCCCCAAATCCCAAAAAGTTTACACCAAAGCCGTTGTGTTCTCCAGTCTATCCCTAACAATGCCACTCCACAGCGGTCAGGATGGCAGCAGGCATCTGGGGACGGGTCCCCGGGGCTGCGCGATGCCTCAGCCACCTTCCTGAAATGGGCACATCCTTGGTGGGCAGGAGACCTCCAGATCTCGGAAGAGAACGACCAGAGAATGTGCTGAGACGCTCCCGAGAAAACACTGCTGCAGCTGAGGAATAAGCCTTGCTTTTCATTCTTTCCTAGGGAACCAACCTCTTTCTGTGACCCTTTCATGCAACCCTGCTTACGGAGGACAGGCCAGCAGCTTAGGGAAGACAGCCCCATCAGAGCAGACCTCTTCCCACATCCTTCCCTAAAAACTCAGAGAAAACCCACAGCAACAGGTTGACTGACCTTCTGTCCCGTCCCCGCCCCAGCAAACCTGCAGGGGGATGAGGGGACAGCCAGGGGACACAAAGCAGCTGCAGGGCAGTGAGGGGACAGCCAGGGACCTGCAGCACCTGCAGAGCAGTGAGGGGACAGCCGGGGACCCATAGCACCTGCAGAGCAGTGAGGGGACAGCCGAGGACCCATAGCACCTGCAGGGCAGTGAGGGGACAGCCGGGGACCTGCAGCACCTGCAGGGCAGTGAGGGGACAGCTGGGGACACATAGCACCTGCAGGGCAGTGAGGGGACAGCCGGGAACACACAGCACCTGCAGGGCAGTGAGGGGACAGCTGGGGGCACACAGCACCTGCAGGGCAGTGAGGGAACAGCCGGGGACACACAGCACCTGCAGGGCAGTGAGGGGACAGCCGGGAGCACACAGCACCTGCAGGGCAGTGAGGGGACAGCCGGGAGCACACAGCACCTGCATGGCAGTGAGGGGATAGCCGGGGGCCCATAGCACCTGCAGGGCAGTGAGGGGACAGCCGGGGAGACACAGCACCTGCAGGGCAGTGAGGGGACAGCTAGGGACCTGCAGCACCTGCAGGGCAGTGAGGGGACAGCCGGGGACCTGCAGCACCTGCATGGCAGTGAGGGGACAGCTGCGGACCTGCAGCACCTGCAGGGCAGTGAGGGGACAGCCGGGGACACAGAGCACCTGCAGGGGGCTGGCCCCTTCCCTGGCCTTTTCTCCATCTTTTTCTCTCCTCTACTCAAAAACTCAGGCAACCAGGGCCTGAGCTGGGAGTGACATCGTGGGACTCAGGCGGCAGGACACAGGGACAGGGTGGGAGCAGCCCCAGGCCCACACAGCACACACCTCCTGAGCGTAAAATAGCCACCAGTGGGTGGGCCGCCAGGGCGAGGGGCCTCCCTACACATCTCTCAGAGCAGCTCTTGGGGTATCCAGTCCCGGGAGCGGGATGGGGACATGCATTCTTCCAGTGGTGGCATGTTAGGGCCTGGGGCACTGCTGTGCTGCAAACACGTTGCTACTTGGCACTGAGGTTGCAGCTGGTCACAGAAGGAAGGAGCGAGACAGGACAACGAACAAATCTGGGGGAGCTCGGGAAACGCCGAGGCCCGGCCCTCCCTCCCCCAGGCGGTGCCGCCAGCCCCCTCCTGATGGCCCTGCCTGTTGACGCAGCCCCATTCAAACCCAGAGCCCCGAGCCCAGGGGACATCGAGCATGGCGAGAAAGCAGTCACACAGCATGATCACCCACAGCAAGCTTTCCATCTGGTTGTCTCCTCATGATGGACTTAAATAAAACTATCTTCTGACCTTGCTAAAAACATTCTCCCACCTTCACTAAATGTGGCATTAAAACTGGCCCTCTCGCCACGGCATCCCTTTCTACTTCTGGAAATAACTGGCCGAGGTGACTGTGGGACACGAGTGTCCATGTCCCCTTGTAACAGTGTTGCCAAACACAGGCTCTTCTCTCCGGAGGGCCGAGCAACCAGCTTGAGGCTCGACGTCTCTGCCCCCTAAAAACCAACCCCCACAAGCCCTGCACGTCAAACTGGATTAGCAGAGGCCATGGGAGCCCATGGGTTCCAGAAGCTTCCAAGTCGCACTGCAAGCACACGGAATGGCCCCTGGTACAGGCCATCATAACTCTGAAGACGCCTCGAGAGTGCTCAAGCTCCATGAATCACTTTCCTAGGATGGAGCCTTAAAACAGAAGGGCGGGGGCCAGCCTGGCGGCGCAGCGGTTAAGTTCACACGTTCCGCTTCTCGGTGGCCCGGGGTTCGCTGGTTCGGATCCAGGGTGCAGACATGGCACCGCTTGGCACGCCATGCTGTGGTAGGTGTCCCACATATAAAGTAGAGGAAGATGGGCACGGATGTGAGCTCAGGGCCAGGCTTCCTCAGCAAAAAGAGGAGGACTGGCAGTAGTTAGCTGAGGGCTAATCTTCCTCAAAAAAAAAAAAAAACAAAAAAAAAAAACAGAAGCGCGGACTCCCGCCGGCACGGGGTGAACAACACCGGGCAGTGCCGCCCTCGGGAAGCCTCCTCTTCCGCAGGGCAAGCTGCACGCCCGCTCCTGTCCTTCAAAAGTCGCGGCCTCAGCCTGGAGTTCAGCGCTAGGGAGCCCTAAGGAAACGAGGAGCCGAGTGGGAAGGTGACTGTCTCCAGACAGTCATGTGTGCTGCGGGTGACACCGAAAGACGGGCGCCACGAGGCTCAAAGCCACCTCGCTGGGTGCTTTTGGCCATCAGAAATCAAGCGTGACGAGGACTGACGAACATGAAGAATGCATCCACCACAGTGCGGCTGAAAAGGTGCCTACACCTGCTGTTACGCGACACGCACACACACCCTGGAAAAACCTGAACCAATACGCCGCGGGAGTGTCTCTGGGTCATGAAACAGTAGGAACTTTTGGGGTACCTTTCTATTTTTCATTCAACTGTTTTGGCACAGACTAATTATCACTTATATAATTATAAATGTATTAAAAGCAAAAAGTCATCTTTGAAGTTAAAACTGCTTTAAGGAGTCATTGATAGCAGATAACGATGGAAATATTTCACGGACAACACTGCTTAAGTTAACCGTTTCTGAGCCTGGCCCGGCTTAGCAGCACTGCCCCCAGGCCCGTGAGGGACACCCCGCATGCGCTGCTCTCTGCCAGCGAGTCTGGCAACGTCTGATACCACCTGCCGCTCCTCTAGCAGCTCATCTTCTGATAAAGCTGCTCTTTCTACTGGGCAAGCATTCCACACCAAGCAACGTGACAACGCTCAGAAGCAACCGCCCTCTTGGGGAAGCCCTCAAGGCCTGTCTGCGGAGGGTGTGAAGGAGGGAGCCAGAAAGAGGATGGCAAAGGCTGCGAGGAACGCAGGACGCTGGGCGTGTTGGCCCCACCACTAGAGAGGTGGCTTATCCATTGCACTAGTTTTAGGGATGTTTCTTAGATTAAATGAAACTAAAAAGTTAGACTAGAACTTGCTGGCTTCACGTGTGTTTTCAATTAAATGGTCAACACAGGACCCCCCGATTCCAGATATGTGGCGGAACCTGCCTGCAAGTTCAACCATTCAAATCAATCTTCCAACAATAAGACAGCTTTTATCTAAAAAACGCCAACGACTTGGGAATGATTTTGCAACATTTAAATTTTTTCAATTGCTTTTAATTTTTAATTCCTTCTAATTGCATAGACACTCCAAGTCCTCCCCATACACCTCGCAGAACTGCTGGAACATTCTAACAGGAGGACACTTGCACCCAGTCTGCCCAGCCCCCTTTGGAAAATGCACCCCGGAATCATTGCTCTTCTCTCCTGCATAACTCCCTCACTCCCGGGACACTGATTTTTCTGAATCGTAACAAAGAACAGGTCTGCTGACTGAACAAGAAAACAACGCCCTCCTGCTACGAATGCCTCGCTTCATCATGAACGTCCTGAAACACTGATGCCACCAGCAGCTGCCACTTCACATGCACGTGCAGGCCGGGACCTTCAGAACAACAGCAGTGGAACGCAACCAGGTTTTCTCTAGAATCTAATGCTTGAGCACAATCCAAAGTGGGATCACTCTACATGTGTCACGGAGTTTGGACCCTGGGACCAAGAAAAGTAAACTTTCATTCCATGACACTCCTCCTACTTTCCCCAGGACCCTTCCCTTCCCCGTGAGAATGTGGCTGAAATAAGGCACATGTTCAGCAAGAATGCTCTGACTCAAGTTTTTAACTTTCCTATCACTTTCCCTACTTCCTGCCCACACCTTTGTAAACAGCCCCTTTATTAACGAAATCCTCCTCACTTTACACAGTTCGAATACCTTTTGTTTTCTCTCAGGACCCTGAAAAAGAATGAAAACACAAATTATGGCAGTCTCAAGATAGGCCAGGCTTCAGAAAATTTAACTTCCGCTCATCCTTTGTAAGAGGACTACTTGAGGACGTAGCTGAGCAAAAGAAGGAAAAATCCAATGAAAAGGAAGACACGGGATTTAAGAAAAAGAAGAAATGGCCCAGTTATGCAATGAGAGAAACGCCTGGATAACAGCTTTATAGATTGCCCTGGAAGGAAACCGGTCCAAATTAGAACAGAAGTCTCTCAGGAAGAATGCAGAATTTGTTCAACAAAGAAGAAGATTAAGGAGCTGGAAGATTTTGGTATTGAAGAAAGAATACGCTTCTTTTCTCAAAAATAAAAAGCAAAGCAATTAAGATTTTCAAGGAATAAAAAATGGTATGCAAGGAAATTGTGATCCAAATGTAAATCCAGTTAACATGGGGCATGATTTCCCACAATCGGTTTAATGAAGAGCTTAAATCTTCCTCCTCCAGCAGCAAAGAGTTAACGCCTCAGCATTCTAGTTCCTTCTCTGTAGTGTCTGCAGCAACTAATTTTTAACAATTTTATTGTGAATGCTGTTTCTGGACTTTCAATATTTAGAATCAACCCATGAAAGAAGCATGGAGAACTTACTTATAATTAAAGAGCAGACTATAAACATCATAAGCCTCAATTATTTTACATAATGGGGGTCAGGAGATTTTTGTCTAAGTTGATGCAAGAAAAAGTGGAAGTTTAACTACATCAAGGTTTTAAGGGAACAGTAAAATAACTAAAAACAATAAAATAACCAAACTCGGCGGCAGAGTTGGAGAGAAGGCAGCAGGCGCTTCAGCTGCCTGAATCCCTCATTGCACACAAGTACTGTTTGCGAGGGTGAGGGGTTGTCTGTCGTGTTCACCGACCACCAGAAATCCAGAGCACTGCCGGGCACATGGGAAACGCTCAGTAAATATCAGTCGGGGAGCTGAATAAAACTAATAAATCAAGAAACAGGGGCATGTGCAAACTATCTAGAATGAGACCAGGACTCACACTCAGCGGGCTCCTTTGCCGGGCAGCGGTGTGAGCAGGAGGCAGCTGGGAAACTGACTTCCCTTTGAACCACTGCACATTACGACTTTTATCGTGACAGAAGTGTAAAAACATGTTAGCGCAGGGGTTAATATTGATTATGAAATGATATCATCTTTAACGATGAACAGCCGGTCCTTTTGTAACTCAGTCGAGTAAAAATGACCTGCAGAAGGTTTCCACTCAGTCAACATGCCCGTGTTCGCTGCCAGCCGCAGGCGCCCTGGCAAGCTCTCCAGCAGAGGAGGAGCCTGCCTGCAGCAAGTGCCTCGGGCCCGGGCTCAGGAACGGGCTCCTGTCCCACGCCTGCGGCCTCCGCACATGACGTGATCATTTTGAGTTCCAGTTTCTTGTTCAAAGATGAGAATAAGATAAACTTTTCTCCCAGTACTACGGGCTGGCTCTGAGCATTAAATAAGAGCATGCATGAAAACTCCTGAAAAATCTTCAAGGGATAGAGTGCCTCCCTGCCTTACAAACAGACCGAGGTCTAAAAGATCCTTTAATGGCCAAATTTAAAAGGATGGTCAGGCTCCCAGGCCGGCAAACAAACGTGCTATTTTCTCTGTGAATAACAGATATTTGAATCATTTTGAGCAATCATAAAACTGCGTAATTCAGCTGCTAATCTCAAGAAGTGACTTGCTATGAGAGGGTTGCGTAGTCACATTAGTTTGGGAAATTCCGCGCGCCCCACTCCATTGAGACAATGGATGCGTACTCTGGGAAGTTCTGCAGGCAAGAACGGTCCGACCAGCTACTCTCTCACGCTGCACACTCGGGGAAGCCTGGCTCTCTCACTTGTCAGTCTCACCCCTCAGACGCTTTCCCCAGGCGCTCTGCATTAGCGAGCTCTTAACATCCACACAATGTGCTGTCCTGAAGGGCACGGTTGGAATCCGGTTCTTGAACCCGGTTAGAAATCACTAACATTGAAAACAGCTACTGCTGTAATTTCAAATCCAGGTTTTGGTGCTAGTTTGTCTTTCTGAAAACAGTCCAGTGGGCTGACCACACTTTAAGTAAGAAAACGGGGAAACTTACCAACAAACCAGGTCTGGGAGCCCTTGACAGGCGGCACTGACCACCCCTGACACACAGGCGGGGTGTGTGGGCACGTCTGTGTGTGAGCGCGTGTGCACGTGTGTGTATGCAGGACAGTGGCTTAAGAGCGATTCCCGCTGGGGCCTCCCGACACATCTCCACACACTGTAGACGAGCTGCGAAAACGTCTCTCTCCCATGAGGCCATCGCTCAGGGGCGGGAGTTCTTTTCTTTGAGGATGAGGAGAATGCGTAAGCCAAGGTACTGAACAGCTTCAGCAACAAGGTCGATGAACTCAGTAAATATTTAAGATTCGAGAGGAGGGCAACACAGCTCTTCCTACTTTCTCCCCAAAGAGAAGGCGGCTGGCCGCCACCTCAACTCCCCGACAGCCTCCCTGCTCCAGCAGCGACGGCACACGCCTCTCCCTGGCGGCGGGCGGGCGCAGCCAGAGGGCATTTTATCGGGCTCTCGGGTGGTGCCCAACAGTATGTGGGTTGGCAGGTTACTTTAACCTCGTTATTGAGCAGTTTAAAGAAGCATGCTCAGATTTTATGGTCCAGGGCGCACGTCATGAATCTTAATGAATGCAGTGTCTGAAAGCATTTACTGGTGACACTGCTGAATGAAAACAACGGCGACCTGCGAGAGGTGGCAGATGCACAGCTGGGAGCTGGAACCAACGTTTCTTCCATGTCCTAGGCGGGTCCTGGGCTCTAACATCCAAGGCTGGGCCAGGGCTTACTGAGCAAAGCACAGGTGCAGCCCAGCCACTGAGCCCTGACGTGGCAGCTCTGCAGACCTGCAGGGGACGTGGCTGTGCTCCCACGCCCTCGCTCGTCCGGTCAGAGGCTCTCTGTGGCACCTTCTGTGACCGTGTAGCTCTGCCAGACTTCCCTTCAGAAAGAGACCCGCCCTCACGGGGTGGGGACATCTACCTCCCAGACCACACACTGACCATGTCCAGTCCCCTTGCTAGCGATGGGTTCACACCTGGGCACCAGAGGCAGCCTCTACAGAAAGCATCCTCTCCCATGAGAACAGCAGATGAGGAGAGGGCCCCTCTCCTGGATGCTGTGACGTCAGGGGTGGGCAGCTGTAGCTGTTGTGGCCACCCGTGCGTGGCAGGAAGATGCCATGGGGCAGGGCATAGGAAAGAACGAGGGTCCCTGCCAGCACCTTGGAGCCAAGATTTATATTTTCTGCAGCTCAAAACAGCCCAGCAGAGGCCATGAGGCTTCTCTTTGGAGCGCTTCCAAACTCGCAAAGGCGAGCAGCCTCAGAGGAACAGAGGGTTCCCCTCCAGCACCTTCCAATGCAGAAGAGGGCCGGGGCTTTGTCACGTGGGGGCCGGGCTCCCAGTCAGTGGTCACGGGGGGCAGGAGGGGCGTGCTGTGCAGGAGAGCCTTCCTCCTCGCCAGCTCTGAGCCAGAGCCAGCCCAGAGCGGGACACGCGGTCACCCGGGAGACTGTAGCTGAAAAGGCTGCCCCGAGTCCTGTACTCGCTGGGGCAAAGATGGTTCCAAAGACCCAGAGAACAAAACCTCAACATTTTCTCCCAGCTCTGAGGTCAGGGATGAGAACCACCTAGGTGTGGCTGACTGACTCCTCCAGCCAGGTCACAAGCTTCAAGAATGTTCTCTGAACAGAGTCTCTCCCTGTTTGTGGATCAAGCGATTATTTAGTGGCTGGGATGGGTGTTAGCAGCGGAAATGTCGGAGGACAGACGGGCTAGAGAACCCGCGTGCACCTCCCCTGGCGAGGGGGGAAGTCTGCTGGGCGGGCACGCGACAGTGTCCATTTCCCGGTCAAGCCCAACTCTGACCAGTGCCGCCCTGCCCCACTCGGGACCAGCTGGAGGCGGCCTTCGGAACCCACCGAGCCGCTTCTCCTGGTGCTGCCTTGGCGGCCATGGGTAATGGGTGACGAGGGGGGTGAGCCCTCGATGTCACACACCTCCTTCCACCAGGGGCTCGAGGGTGGCCCCACGCGGCAGCCACCTGTAGGCTGTGGGGCTGCCCACCTGTGCGGGGCCCTTCACTCCCCAAAGCGCCTCCAGGTTTATGATCAGGTAAGTGGCCGCTCCTCCTGCGGGGGCTCCTGGGGTCTGAGGAACCCCCTTACCAACCCCAGCCCCTACCCCATGCTCGCGGAGGCTGCAATTCCTTATGCAAAGGACAGAAGTCTCTCGTCCCCTCAGCTGGGCTAATTCCTCCCCTAAACCCAGGCTTGGGTTCCTTGTAATTCTCTTTGTAAATCTTACCAATCATTTTCACATAAGGCCAAAAATGCAAATACCTCTGGGGCGTAAATTCACTCTAAGAAGTAAATGACTACCCAATCGGAGGAGGACGGGCCAGCCCTGCCTCTGCCGGCCTTGCTGCCCCGACGCCACGGTCTCTTCAGAAGGGGAAGCAGCCTTAATCGGGTCGACAGGAAAGGAAGCTTCCAGACCAGAGAGAATTGCCAACCGTCCAGGCGCGTCTGAGGAACAAAAATAATCCAGAGCCAGAGCCTGTGGGACAGCCGACGTCTCTTCACAGGAAGCGACCCCATTATCCAGCTCTAGAAAATAAAGTCAGTGCAGACCCAGGGTTCTGGGTCTTCCACAGGTACCCCAAGAGCACGGCCATCACGCGGGCACCGCCCCGCCTGGACCGCTCTGTCCTGCAGTGCCAGCACTGTCGGCTCCGTGTGCACAGGTCACCGCACAGAGACAGGGCAGAGATTGGCATCCATTCTACAGACGGGAACTGGGGCTCAGTGCACACACGCCCATTTACCGTCGCAGCCTCCCATGGGGTTGGGCTGGAGCCGAGCCCCGGAAGCCCAGGCTGGTGTGGCCATGACACCTCACCGGTTCCCACGTTCGCAGCAAGAACGCGTGTGCGCTCCAGTCACAACCGCCGGGAAGGGTCGTGGCTGATTCACCATAACCCAGCTCGTCATTTATGGGTGCAGCAGGGTGTTCTGCTTAATTTGTGAACCACCCTGTAAATCAGCAACCCCACCCCCACCCCGGGAGACGTGAGTTAAGAGGGAGAGAGCGATGGGGAAGCAGCGGGGCGGCCTCGCTTGAGCATCCGCTTTACTCTTTCTCTGAACATACGAGCCCCACCCATATGCTACTTGACGGGCTAAAACTCTGAACTTCTGCAGGACATTTCAGACAAAAAAGTTTTCACCGAAGGGTAGGATAACCCCAAAGGACCTGGCGAGGCGGGGTCAGCCCAGCTGCGCTCTGGAAGTAACCAGAAGATGGGAATGTGCTTCCGTCTCCACCACGGGGTCCCCATCCTGGGGGCAGGATGTCTGTGACATGCGGAAAACAGGAGGGGGAGAGCAGAGGGAAGCAAGCCCCGACCCGGGAACCCCTCCCCAGGCTGGCCAGCCCAGCCCGCCACGCTCACCAGTAGAAGTAATAGGCGAGAGCCACAGCCACCAGGGCGGCGCACACCCCTGAGAAGAGGCAGGCCGAGCAGCTGGCCAGCATCTTCGGACCCCCTGTCCCGGAGCTTCGGAAGGTCAGTGGAAAGGAGACTGGAGGCGGAAGTGGGGTCAGCCTTCGCCAGAGGATGAAGAAGAGGGATTACCCAGGCCCGCCACCTACGTCTCACGGGCCATGGCTGCTAAGACCACCTGCTCCGCAAGAGAGGGGCACGCGCACTCTGGACGTGCCTTCCGACCTGCAAGTGAGGCCCAGAGAGCGACTCACAGGAAGACAGGAATCCCTGAGGGCAGCACACGAAACGTGGCCTCTCCTCGGCCGCTGTGGGCTCTGCCGGCGCCGCTAATCCAATAAGCGGCTTTGCTGGCGCGGCTGTAAACAGGAGGCGTCATGGCCGGCCGGGATGCAGGTCTGCAGGCAGCCCCTGCACCTGACCCCAGGCCTGTAGACCCAGAGCGCACATCCGTCCCCCAACCTTTCAGAAGCCACGGAGACCCCGACAGCACGACAACTCTGACACCAGCATGGCCTGGGGCGGGGTCACAGGGTGAGCTAGGGAGGCTCAGCCCAAGCTTGTCCACTGGGCCAGAAAGACCCTGGAAAGGCCTCCGAGGGATGGACAGACATCCTCTATGTGGGGCCAGGTCCCTGCTCAAGGGTTCCCCAGGCTCCCCACCCGGACGGACAAGGGCTCCAGAGGCCACACATGTGACACCATGTTCCCGACGCCAGGCCCCTTGTTCCCGAGTGAAGAACTGTGGGGAAGAGGCACACCTCTCATTCTCCAGAAAACGGCCTTGAATAACTGGATGAGTGGATGAGCAGACACGCACAGGTCGGCTGCTCCCCATGGCTCCCCGTCAGATCTGCAATGACAGAGCTGAAACGAGAGAAAGCGATGAAGGGACAAACGTGCCCAGAACCTGCTCCCAGTGCAGAAGGCCCTCAACAGACACAAGAGGGACAGGAAGAGAGGTCTTCCTGTGAGAGCATCTGCTGGATCCTCTGGCTAAGGGATCCTCCTTCAGGGCATCACGCCGTACTGGGACAAAATGGCAGTCATTGCTGTGTGCATCTCCCGTGGCAGGTGACACAAAAGACCTACTTGCAAACAGATGACAGCCCAGGCCGCCTGCGCCCGCCTGGCCACAGCCCCTCCCACCCCACCTGCGCCCTGCACAGTGGGAGGACCCCACGGCTGGAAACACTGGACCCCGCCCCCTGTGCTCCCCAGGGGGTCTGCAGTGTGCCAACGTGCCCGTGGGACCCAGAGGCGGCTGGGCCTGGGCCCTCTGGATGGTTACTGTAAGGCTCCTTCCACAGGCATCTGTCTGTTGCCCATACCCTGGCCCAGAGGCTGAGAGGAGACAGGCGGGCGTTACTCCTCCACTTGGTCCCCTGACAGGGCTTCAGAGGATTGCCCTGAGCAGCACACTGCTGGCTAAGGCTTTCCTACTCCCTAATCCCCAAAGAAGCACGAGAAGCTGCTGACCCAGGAGGACCCCTCCTAAGCAGCCGTGCGTGCTCTCCTAGAGGTGACAGCGCTCCTGGTGACAGGGAGGCCTGAGAGGCAAGGCCGTGTGCCCTGCTGTATCCGGACCTCGGCCTTTCTAACAAACAATAAGGAGAAACTCTCTTTTCTCGGAGAGCTGTGCAGTGCTCCACGTCTACACGACCGCGGCCCAAAGTCGGGCAGAGGCAGCATTAAGACCTCTGGGGGCCTCGGTGTGCCCGAGCCGTGGGGACGCCAGCCTATGAGGTTGTGCAGCCCCACCTTGCATCGCTCTCAGGTCTTCAGAAGGGCGGCCGGGGCCCTTGACTGGACGGTGGGAGGCAGCACCTGGAGTCGGCCTTTGCCCGAGGCCAGTTCTCATTTAAAAAGGCATTTGTGAGGACTTCCTGAGGCCGGGGCTGGCTCTGCCCTCCGCCAGAAAGGCTTTGTCTTCGGGAGCCCCCAGGACTTCACTGTGCCAACCTGCTCCTCCACAGTACAGCCAGAACAACATGTCCAAAGTGGAAATCGGGTCATGGCCCACCCCCGGCTGTCACTGTGCCCCCCAACAGCCGCCTTCCGAATTCCAGCCCTTTCAGACTCACCCCACATCCTGTCCTTGTCCCCAGCGTCCTGCTGTATTTGCAGGCTGGGAGGCAGGCTGGCCCCTCGGCAGGAGGCTGGGTGGCCTGTGGGATTCCTGCATACCCCACACTGCTGCAGGCCCCTCTGAGCCCTTGTCCTGGAGACTGGACCCCTGGGGCTGCCTCCAGGCCTGTCAACAGCACCGTGGCTCCCCTAGCTGTGCTGGGTTCCCTTCTCCCGTTCTCTGCTGGCCTCTAGGCCCCTGGGAGCAGTGACAGGGCCTGCCCTCTGCTCCCGGGGCTCAGCATCGTCCCTGCGCACGGAGCTCCCGATGGGTTGGGGACAGAGAACAGAGGAACAGTCGGCTGCACCTGCATCGTTTCCAGGCTGTGTCATTCCTGGTTCTCGATGCTGAGCGCGGGCGGGCTCGAGGGCGCAGGTCTGCTGATACGGCCCAGGCTCTTGCCCTTGCTTTGGACTGTGGAACTTTGGGGTCTTCAGCACATCACAGACAGAGTCCCAGAGGAGAGGGTCCCAGCGAGCCTTGGCCATCCGACTAGCGTCCAGTGCCAGCACCACCCCCAGTTCCTGGCTGGGCCTCAGTTTCCTCGACCGCAAAATGCGAGTAATAACTGTACCCATGGCAATGGGTGGTGGCAGCGTTTACACAGGGACAGCAACTAGAGAAAGGCCTGGCATGGCAAATGCTGAAAACAGTTATCTCTGATGATGACGTCACCATCGTTCCCAAACCTCTGGCCGTGGAGGAGACAGCCAACAGAGATGACAAGGTGTCCCCACGATGTCTCTCCAGGCTAGGGGCAGGACCGAAACAAAACCTCGGCCCTGTCTGTGGTTACATTAACTGCATGGAATATGGAGATGGTTGTTGCTTCTTATTATGCTCTTTAATTATTCGTGCAAAACGCAGCAAGCCTAGAATGTTTAGAGTCTCGGTTTCACTTATTTTGAAATGTTGACATTGGGATTTTGTCAAAATTCTCCTCCCGTAGTGTTTCTGCTGAGTGGAGACACCCCCGAGTTGGGGTCCTGCCTGCCACTGTGTGGCCAGCCCGGGCTCAGGCCCCATCGACCAGGGGTCCTCACCCTCCTTGGCCTGAGAGCCACACCCACTGCCAACTTCACCCCGGTCTCTGTGTCACTCTTGGGGTGTCATTCTCCACGTCTCTTTTTTAAGGTTAAGGAGAACAAAACTAATTTGAATGCATTGCACAAGAAAATGTCACAGGAATATAATATCTCTGCATTACTTCCCTGGACCTGAAAATGAATGATTTATACCAAAATATCAAAAGAGAAGACCTGGGAATCAGTTGATAGGATTTCCTGGTGGTTTCCTCAGAGCAGCAACATAAAAGGGATGTTTTAAAAACTTGACAAAACCTTCTTTAGACTAGATAAATGTCCTCATGAAACTTCTGCTCTCCCTTTGTTACACGTGTAACTGAGAGAAACTCAGGTGAAGGCAATCGCTCCCACTTAGCCAGCAGCACGGCCGGACCGCCAGCGGGGAAGCAGGCAACGGCAAGTGAGCAGCTATTATTAGGTAGTTTCAAAGAGAACTTCTCATTCTTAGCCCCGCTGACACCCACCCCATCCAGTGGGGTACCCCAAGTTGTCTGCCCAGAGACGGTGAGGTGCACGGCGAAGGGAGTCCCTAGGCAGAGTCAGCCGCCCCTTCACCCAGCACCTGCTGAGCCCACGAGTTCCCGCCCTCGGAAACAGGGAGCAACCGCCACTTAAACATGCAGTCGAACCTCAGAGAGCGAACCTCCGGGAGGGAGCTAAAGCACGACCTCTGGGAGGGGTGCCTGAGGCTGGGGGAAGAGAGAAAGCCTGGCCTTGTGGGCCACCCACGTGGGCGTGCAGCAGCTGCCGGTGCTCGCGGGGTCCACGGTGGCACCTGCAAGAGCCACACAGCGAGCCGTGCCTCTAGCCAGCTTCCAGAACAGACATACGATTCCCCTCCAGCGGAGGACAGGTGGGGACAGCGGCGACCAGCTCTGTCCATGCCTGCTGGCAGGCCTGAGCGCCCGGGCCCTGGCCCCTCCCGTTCCCTCTGTCACTCTTCCTGCCATCTGAGCCACCCCCTCCCCTGCCCTGTTCCCTCTGCTCACCTGCAGTCCAGATGTGTGCGGGTCAGAGCTCTGACCCTTCCCCTGCCTCACCCTGGGCCCTCACAGAAACTAGGATCCGGCTTCTGCCAGCTTCACCCCTCCTGTCCCGGCCGTCCAGGGGGACCCCATCTGGAAACACCCCAGAATCGGGTGCTGACAACCTGTAAGTCAGCTGGGAGGGCTGGTTCACACTGTGGTGTGAGAGAGCACAGAGGCAACGGGGAGACTAAGAAAACCACAAAGGCAGGCCAAGATGCACTGGTGAGAGGTCAGGGAGACCACGCCCAGACACAGACGAGAGGCCACAGAGGCCACGCCAAGGTCACACTAAGCGACAGGTATACACAGGAGTTACTCATTCAAAGACCACACAGCTCTGCTCTGTCGGCACTCCCGCCAACTCCAATGACGCTGCCCAAGATCCCAAAGAGCCAGAACCAGGATCTGAACCCAGGTTGCGCTGACGCTGGCCCCGGAGCTCTTCCCTGCCCCCGGTGCGGCCAGTCCTACCCCAGACCCCCCAGGGGTGAACCCTGGCTTCTTCTGTCTCCAGCAGCTCCCAGGGGCCAGGGCTGTGTCCCAGCTGCTCCGAGCCTCAGACGCTGGCTGGTAAATCACAGTTCGTTACCCTTCTTCCCATGGTTTCCCCAGAGACACATGTCCATTCCTGACATCAGAAACCTCAAGAAAATGGGTCCTGCCCAGACCCACAGAATAGCAGTGACGAGGCGCTGAGCTTCCAGAAGGAAAGGAGCCTCAGCAGTTATGGCTCTGCTCTATGCCTCTGGCTCTCAGGACTCACCAAGCACAGTTGTCCCAGGCAGCCGAGCCGCACCCCCTCCAAAGCCCCACTGCATTTATTAGGCTAACGAGACGCCGCCAGCCCACTGGGAACGTCATCTCACCAGCCTGTTTATCCAGATTTGGCTCAGCGTTAGAAGTGGGAGAGGACGTCGTGATGCCCGCTACGTGGTGCAGGACAACCAACAAGGGGGAAAGGTGCCACAAGCACTTGCTCAAGACTCCCCGGCCTCCCCAAGGCCTCACTGGGCTCCCTCCTGCTGAGAACGTCGAACCCGCCTCACGCTCCGCCCAGGGTGTCTTCCCACTGACCGCTGCTGGCACGTGGAGCTCCCAGTGCTTTTTGGCTGCACTTACTAGGAAACGTTGTGCGTTTCTTGAGTTTTCCCCTCTGCTCCCAGGAAGAAGAGGAAGACGCAGTGTCCACAGCCCCACACCGTCTAGAGAAGCATTCTCCGGTCCCAGGCACGTCCACGCTGTTCTGGAGGACACAACCGAGGGCCCAGCTGAGGACACAACGGTGGCGCCTACAGCAGGCGACTTCCTGGCTTCACACGAGGAGCCAGGCAGTTTTGTATTCCGCTCTGCAACCCAAGCTGCCCTTGCACAGCTTTAAATACACAAATAAATAACAAAAATAAAGCCCCACAGGAAAAGGCTCTTCGCCCTGACTCACTCTGGGGAATAAGCCACTGGTGGCAGAGCTCCGGGAACGGGGCTGGTGCTCTCAGGGACCGGCTGATGCAGCGCCCCTCCAATCCACCCCGGGACACACGGAGCACACAGGTTACTATGCAAACCAAACACGAGTAAACAGTCTGCGGTGTGAGCCCAGGAAAACCAGCGGCCAGGTCTCCCGAGCTCTGAAGCGTATTCAGAAACTTTCTACACCAGACGCTGTTTGTGCAACTCACAATTATTCTGCGGTGCTGATGCAGGCCAGGGGGAAGAACACGCTCAGAGGGCGTGCCCAGCAGCAGGTGTCCTGGATAACGCCACACTCATGGGGGGGCTCGCTTGCTAAGGGTGGGCTACAAGACGACCAGCTCCCATCTGACAGGGGGTCACCCTGCAAAGTCTTCCGAGGCCTGTGACGGGCTCTCCGGCCCTCAGCCACCCCGGGCACCACGTGTTCAGGTAATGAGAAGACACTTATTTTCTCAAGACTCTGCATTTTGGGACTGGTTGGCAGGCTTTGTTTCCTCACTGTGCGACCTTCTACGAGGCAGTGACGTGAGCGGTGGACGTGGTGAGGACGACGAGCACACAGCACTGAGGCTCCTGCAAGAACCAGCCAGTGGTTGTCGAAGAAGCGAAACCACAGAATGGCAAGAAAGAGAGCTGTGTGTGGCAAATCCCAGCCTGTTATGAGATGGAACCAAACAGCACGGCATTCCGCGTGGAGCCGACACATCTTCATAAACTAGACACTGTTTCCATAACTGGCACCACCAGCTTAAAACTCACCCCAGACAGAAAACTCCCACACGGAAAGCAACTTTTAAACAAAATGTAGTTTCAGACATGAAATCTGTTTGAACAATGATCATGAATCTTAAAATTCATATGCATCAGCTTGCTATGTTCCTAACCACTTCATCTAAAAATCACTATTAAAATTTCTATTGAACCTTCAGGCTGTGTGACTGGCATGCGGACGCGGCAGTCTGGGGGCGCACACAGCCCTCCAGAGAGCTGTCACCCTGGGCTTCCAATCCCTTGATGAAAGTTACCCTAATTCAAGAAAACAAAGCCGGGGTGCCTGGTGTGACACTGTGAGCATACAGGTCCGTTCTGCCACGTCCGCAGGAGTTGGGGCACAGAAGGAACCTGGAGTGGGGAACAGGGAATACCCAAGTGTTGATCTGACTCAACGGTGTGCGTTTGTTCAAATGACAGACAGACAGACCGACCGTGCGGTGACCTAGGACACGGTTCTAAGATGCTCGATGTACTAAGCGGCAGGAGGAGTGAGAACCATCATATGCAACAAACCCTAGCGGCAGCATAACGCCCAGGGACAGCCTCTTACAAGAGGAGGAGGAAGCTGGGCTGGACCCAACCTCCCCCCTCCCCAGCAGGACCAGGGGCTGGAACACTGAGGAGGGGGGTGGGAGGCCAGAGAGACCCGAAGCTGCTAGCCCAGGAGGGAAGCCCCATGGCGCTTCCGTCAGTACCCCGTGCCTGGGCCCTACACGCATCTCTCCAGAGGGGATTCCGGGCCAGCAATGGGTCAGTGACGCGCTCTGGGCTGCCGTGAAGGGGCAAAGAGAGGGACCTTCCAGGCCGCTGAGGCGAAAGGACAGGGTGACACCCACAGTAAAGTGTCACACACTTACATGGACCCACACACTTGCTCTTTCTCCCTGGATGGACGCGCAGGTGGCAGGGGCCTGCGTGTCCCTTGATATCCTTTCCAACCTTCCCAGTATGCATTTTCCAAACAGTGCAGTTCGGCTCCGTCCCGCTTCCTCTGCAGCAGAGCAGACCGCGTCGGGGATGTGCTGGAAGCCGTTGAACCACGATCACCGAATGAGGCGCTCGGCTGGGGCCTGAACCACCTGCGCCGTCCCTCTCTGCTGACAGGGGCTGTCATCCCTCGAGGACGGCCGCCTCCGTTAGCTGAGTGGCTATCACGCGCCTGCTGCATCTGTGAGTGGCAGGCAGTGCCCAGTGGCTTGCAGACCCGCCTGACACCTATCAGCCCCCCACAGGAGGCAGCAGACCCTGGAGGTCACCGTCCTGTGCGGGGTGACGGCTGTCTGTAACTAGCGCCCCTGCGTGTGCGCTGGTCCCTGTCACCGGGCACCCAACGGCTCTGCATGCATTTGCTCAGTCACTCTTCATAGCACTCTTAGGAGGCGGACACTCTTACAAGCTCCCCATTTTACAGATGAGGAAACTGAGGTACAGAGAGGTTAAGCAACTTGCCCAAAGTCACACGGCGAGTAGGTGGCAGAATCAGGATTCTAATCCAGGTCGTCTAACTGCAAAACTACCACTTCCACAAACAAAAACTGCACCCTAAAGAGCTAAGGAGCAAAACCCAACCAAGATGCTCCGGAAATGCCCATTCTCTCATCTCCACGGAAAGGTGGACCTCCTCTCAAGCTGAGAACACGCGAGCCTCAGGCGGGAGAGAAACCCGCTGTGGTTCATGAAGGGAGGGGCGAAGATACGCCCGGGAGAAGGCGGTGAAGGAGCAGCTTTCCTCCGCTGACCTCAAGAATCAGGTCTGAACAGACTGGGGCAGACCGCCGGAGACCCCCACCCAACCCGGGACCCCGAGAGGCTGCACCCACTCCCAGCCTGCAGTCAACTAGCCCGCCCTGTGCTTTAGCTCAGATAGAACATTGCAAGTAAGAGAGTCCAACTTTTGAGCTCTGTTTTTTAAAGATTTTGTAAATTGATGAGATTTTGTAGATTAATAGAGAGTAAGACATTACTGCTGTAAAAAAGTGAAACTGCACAGAGGCGCACAGTAATAAGGGGTCTCCCAGCCAGAGCCCCTCCCAGGGCTGACAGCTGTGGGGTCTGGGTCTGTTCCGATGGATGTGGGTGTCCAATGCCGCCCTCACAGTGACGCTGCGGCTCTGAGACTGGACTTTCTCACTCCGTGCTCCACACTGTGGCCTGGATGTCTGCCCTGGTGGATGGACAGGGGGTCCCCACAGCACCACTCGAGACCCAGCGGGAGGGCGCTTGGGGGCCAGGTATAAAATTCCTGACCTGTATGTCGCCAGTTGACACTCAACCTTTTCCAAAAAACGGAGGCGAACCATTTTTTTTTTAACTTTACAGCAAAACAAAGCCGTGAACACAAACCACCCCTCTGCAAGGCCCCTGGGAGTGAGGTGCCAGGATGTGGCTGAGGGCCCCTGAGGGCTGGCCCCACCCACCCTCCCCACACTCCCACCTCCGTCCTAGACAACTCTCCCAAACTGGCTGAGCCCCTCTCACAGAACTGACGGCACTCTCTCCAGGCGTAATTAAGGGACTGGCATCTGAGCCAGTGTCGTCAAACTGGCCAGGGCTGGGCACAGCCTGGAGCTCTTGGCCTCCCCGACTCGGCCCCCAGCTGGGTGCACCGATGGTCTCCAGGCCAGACAGGGCTCTCAGAATAAGAGTGTGAAACCAGGGCTGCCAAGTGTGAGCTGTGGAACTGGTCTCCCCACCCTCACTCAGCCCAGCGTGTAGAAAAATATTTGAAAGAGAAGTTTTTTACCATGCAAATTTACAAAATGAAAATTTGCTAGAGGGACTCAACCTGACACACAAAAGGCTTTCAGATGCCCGGTTTCCGGGGAGAAACACCAGCTCCGCTCATTGCTGTTTCTACCCTAACACCTAGGAGTCAGTCCATGAACGATTTTTCTGATCAAAGTTTCCTTAGATTTCAAAATAAAAAAGTAATATAAATTACCATCTTTTTACTTAGAGAAATTTTCTCCTAAGCAATAAAAAAAAATCTAGCAAGGAAAAAATAGGAAAGAAAGAGAACCAAAGTCTTTCCCCCAAGTCATGGGTGTGCATGTAATCCTTGTCAATCTGTAATTGCAGTTAGTGCAAACCCCACTTTATGCCCACATTCCCTGAAACTGTGACTCTGTCCAAGCCAAACGGTGGTTTCCACGGCACACCTGCCAGCAAGGCTGGAGGCATCAGACCGCCCATGACGGAGAGGGCAGAACCGCCGCCTGACCCCCCGCGGTGGCAGACCCTCCAAAAGAGACTCCACGAAAATTCACGCACTGAAGTTCGCGAGTAACTTCGTCCCCTGTGCAATGCCCCATGGCTCGGAGCACCGACATTTTGTGCTCAGAAGCCTTGGTTAAGAAAGCTCCCTAGTTTTATTTTTGAACATGGGGATGCATTATTTTTCTAATGTTCAAAAAGAGAAAGAGAAAAGAAAAGCCCCCAGGCCTCCAGTGGTCGAACCCACGGTCTGTACTGACCCGGAGTCTGACCAGCTTGGCAGATGGCCGGCCCCTTCTCTGCCCGCGGAGGGCAGAAGTGACAAAGTGACAGCTGGCGAAAGGCAGGCTCCTGCAGCTCCCCAGCTCCCAGCTGTGGTGCAGGTGCTCTGGGGGGCCCCGGCTCCCTGCCCCCGCTCCAGGCTCAGGAGGGGAGATGCGGCCCGGGACCCAGGGGAAGGAAGACTAAAGTGCTTCATTGTTGAAAGTGGGCAGTGTTATTTTTGTAATCTTTAAGAGAGAATGGAGACAGGAGACAGCGCGAGGCCTGCTCCATTAACAGGTGACTGGAGAGCAGCCCTGTTTCAGGAGGGGCGCCACACCCCGCGCTGGGAGAGCAGCACCCTCACACAGGGCGCCAGGGCCCCCGAGGACCACCCCATCGGTGGGCCAGGCCCGAGGCTGGGCAGGAAGGTGAATCAACAGCCCATCCTTTGGTGCTGGCTGACCTAGGGGACGGGCCACGGCACCCCGTGTGGCTGCATTTTCTGACACTGGGAGCAGAGGGCGCCGGCCCTTCAGTCCCCTCTGGGGAGGCCGCTGCTCACCCCACCATCCACTGAGCACTCAGTCCAGGGCAGCCCCTCCTCCCCGGGACCCCTGCCTATGGAGCCCCTACCCTCTCGCCCTCCTGCCCCAGCATCGCAGGGGCAGGCCCTGCCCTGTGGTGGGCTGCAGTTGCCCACGGCTGCCACACCTGGCGGGACACCTGGCGGGACACCTGGCTGGCCCTGGGGCTTAGAATCAGGAAGCCCAGCATCGCAGGACATTTAAGCCACATTCTTCAACAGATTAGTGACAAAGCTGACATTTTTTTACCTCCCCCCGTTCCAAATCAGAGACACCGGGGTTGTTTACCAGCCCCTCACTCGCCTCCAACTCTCGTCTCGTTTGACAGGTGCTACAGCTTCATCCCCCTCTCTGAGCATCCTGAACACAGCGCACACTTTCGAGCCTCTTTCCAAACTGTTTCACAAAACAAGTTCCACCTGGGGAGAAATCCGATTCTGACCTCGGTTTCTGTGCGCCGTCTTGGTGTCAGACTTCCCGTCGACCCTGACCTTGGTCGGGAGTTTCGAGCTGTTTTGCTGAAACTCCCTCCCTCTGGGTGCAGCCCCCTCCATCTGACCATCTGAGGCCTTTGGTCCAGACCGGACACAGAACAGCGCTTGGGGCTCTGGCTGTGCTGTGATGTTGGGGATGCTGCAGCTCAGAGGGGCACCCAAGGGTGTGGCACTCTGCAGCATCAAGAGCCTTGTCCCGCTTGCCCTCTCGGCCCCCAGCTCCCTAGAAGACCGTGGCTGCTGTGACAGGTCAGCAGTCACTCTGTGCTCAGCCCTCCCTCCCACCTGGGCCCCCCTCACTGGCAGGACTCCCCCAAGCCAACCCCTGGTTTCAAGCAACAAGCTGGCCATGTGTGTCCCCTTCTGCAGCGAGCACTTGGGACCCTGTCCTCCGACCAGTGGGACCTCCAGGTGGCACTTCCACAGCCTCCACCTTGGCTGTCCCCCCTGCTTTGCATCTCAGTTCCATTTCTGGACCTTGGGCATTTATCTACCTTGTTTTGGACTCAGACACTCCGTTGCTTTGGTTTCCGTGGGGGGTGGGCACATCTGCTCACATTTTACTGATCACAGGACCCCACGTTCATGTTGGGCGCCCACCGGGTGCTTTCCACACACGGCAGAAACGCCCTTACGTGGCCCCCTGATCCCGGGAAACCACGGCGCTGAGTGCACCCCCAGTCGACTGTCCTCCAGCGGCTCACACTCCTGCCCCCTCGAGCTCCAAGTTCAGCAGGAATCACTGTGTTTGTGTCTAACTCACTAACGGCAGCCACTGTTTCCGTAGCTGCGTAACTTCATGAAATAATGCAGAGGCCACGGAAATGAGTCAAAATAGGAGAAGGGGGCAGTCAGCCCGTTAACATCACACTGGCTCCCCTGGAAATATCTGTAAATCCAAGGAGCTAGCCATCCAGCCACTGAGGGAGGGACGACGTGAGAACGGAAGAAACAGCCGGGCCTTTGGAGGACTCCGCACTTAGAGAGTTGCTGGCAGCCGCGGTGCTCGGGGCTCAGTGCTCCTTAAAGAAGCCAGAGCTGGGCTGGCGCAGGCAACGCCGCAGAGCAGTTAATGCGGGCGGGTGACAATGGCAGCCCTGGGCGCCCCGGGCCGGGCTCTCCAGGCTCAACCCTTCTTGCCTCCATCGAGCCTCCCACCCTGCGGGGCCCAGGGTGGGCGCAGCGGACTTGGCAGGGCTGGCTCCAGCGCCCGCTCCATTGCTGAGGCCCTGGACACCCGCTCTAAGGCCCTCCCAGCATCCGGCTCTTCCGACCCGACCAGGCATGGCTCTCGGTGTGTTCCTCGGGGTCCCGGCACGGCCCGCCACCCCAGGGCCACCACCACACCTGCTCCTCCACAAACGTGGGCAAGCCCTTCACGCTACAGGTCCTGGCAGCAACAGTAATCAAATGATTGTGAAACGAACCACCGCTTGACAGCTGTCTCTTAAGGCAAGCATCTAGTTAGATGCCTAGTAACCGCGGGGGGAGTCCTTGCAGAAAAGAACCTCTTCCCCACCCCAGTACTCACCGTCCTAACACCGTGCACAGCGCAGAAACATGGGCGGCTCTGCCACAGACGATTACTATCATTCACCAGAGACCCGTTGAACGGGGGCAGGGGGCGCACAGCTTAATTCATGAGGACATCTTTTCACCTCCTGCCACTGTGCCCGAGGTGGCGCCTGTGCCCAGCCCCCGGACCCCAGGCCTGGCCTTCGGCTAATCTGTGCCAGAGTCACACAGGACTGCCAGGCAGGGCGGCCAGGGCCCCAGGTCTCAGCCCACGCCACACTCACCTGTACCCAGTCGATTTCAGCTCACAGAAACTAAACTGCTGGAGAGACCACAAAGAAGTCTTCTCTCTGAAATGTGTGGGTGCTTCTTGCAGCATAAAACCCACCAGAACTTACTGGCCCATGTTCATTCTCACACAAGCACGGTCCCAGCTGGCCCGGCACCAACTGAGGCAGGTGAGTGAGAAACGCCCGTTTTCTGAGAGGCGAACACCTGAGCCAGGGTTGACCTAGCCTCGAGCACCCCAATAAAATGAACTCCTGTCCCACCACACGGACTCGAGGACACGCCCCCCCCTGCTGAACCGCCTCCTCCCCGTTGATGAGTTAACCTGATGATAATCCCCAAAGAATCAGCTCATTCTGTCAAGGAAGGCAGGGGTGACCGCCAACCAGCCACCTCCGCTGTCAGAGAACACGTGACTCAGGAACTCTCCAGATTTCACAATCCCTGGCGTGCAGAGCCACACGCTCGTGTGTTTTGCCAGCAAGAGTCTGTCCAGGCAGAAGTTTCCAGACAACCCTCTCCTGCGGGCCCACCGGAGAAACAAGGGTGCCAGGGACGTCAGCTATAGGTGCTAGGAACTGCATTAAAAAGTGGAAAGAAAAGGTGAAGCTAATTTTAATAGCGGATTTTATTTAACCCGAGAGAGCCAGAATATCATGATTTCGAGGTGCACTCAACACAAAAAAGGCGCTGCTGGGGCATCTACGCCACCCCGCCTCGTCTTCTAAGGCTGTGTGGGTGTTTACCTCTCAGCACCTCTCACTTCGCCTCTCTGCTTCCAAGGGTCCAGTGGCCACACGTGGGCCGTGGCAGCTACATGGGACCATCCAGCTCTGTCATTTCAGTTACCCATATGACATTTTGGCCGACAAACCTTTTGACCTCCCTGATCATGCAGACGCTACAGACGCGGAAACCGTTCTGCTACTACAGCCTGACAGCGTCCAGTGTCGAGCTGAAGCAGGAGATGCCATAAGACAGATCAGAACGTCTTACTCACTCAGTCCCGGCCTTTCTCCTGGAGCTCAGGGTGAGGACGGACAGAGACAGCCACAGGGACTTCTGCGCGTTCACTAAGAGCTGAGGCTCTTCTTTGGGGCAACCAGAGGTGGGGAGGGTCCTTGGATAACTAGCTCACCCCAGCCCCGCTCACCTGGGCCACAGCTCAGGAGAGGTTGAACCCACCATGGAGGGTGCAGACCTGGAAACTGTGAGGTCTGAGGAGCACGGCCCTAAGCTCCCATTCTCTCTGCAGCAACTGCTCAGGCGGCTCACCCCGACCAGGGGAGGCAGGAGGCCCCGGTGCAGAGCAGCGTGGCAAGTGGTGCCCTTACCTGCGGGCTCCCTGGGCCGGACCTGCAGGGCGGTCCCTCAGACACCCAGAGGTGGCCGGCTTTTATCCTGCCCTTGGCCCCTCCCAGTCAGGCGGGAGGGCGGGAGCTGCCAGGAGGGAGGCTCACAGTGTCCCTTTCACCCATGACCTCAACTCTGCAGGAGGCAGAAGCAGCCAGGAGCACGGCCTGGGGCAACGGCTGCAGGGCCAAGGGGAGAGCACCTAGCTGCCCACACCCAGCTGGTCTGGCACCAACTGAGGCAGGTGAGTGGCAGGGAACAAGTCCTGCCTGAGACAGCAGCTGGTGCCTCCTCCTTTTTCTTATTTTCATGAAGATACTGAAAGCCAGGACCAGACCAGCCCCCGTACCGAGAAAAGAAATGAAGTCAACATTTGCAGAACAGCTCGTGCATGTGGAGTGCAGAGAGGGAAGCACAAAGAAATGGGGAAAAGCCTTCTTTCTGTCAGATTCAGGGCAGAGGTCAAGGATACACACAGTTTCTGAAATACTGACTACTCTGCCAAGTGGTAGGAAGGAGCTGGCTGCTGATCCGAAACTCATGCTCCCTTGCTTCCATACCAACAGGATGGACACTCTGCCAGGCAGGCTCTGGGCCCAGCCTAGAAGGTGAGGTCCCAGCCACCCTGCAGGGACGGCCATGTCTAGTTAGGGAGATGGAGTGAAAGCTGCTGGGTAGAGCCTGGGGAGAGCTCCTCAAAATGAAATGGCCCAGATATGCCCTTTTCCTCCTTCCTGCCTGGAACGTAGATGAAATGGCAAGAGAGGAGCAGCCTTCTTGAGACCAGCAAGCCACAATCAGGAGAACAGAAGCTGCAGGCTGAAAAAGATATCAAAGGGAGCCTGGCTGTGGTTCTGTGGAGCTGTTAGCTTGGCCCAGGGCTATCTTACTGTTAACAGGAGAAAAACAGACCTGCGATGATTTGTTACCTCACTTTTACGTGGGCTGAACCTGCCTGAACACGTGTGGAACTCCGGGACAAACGTGTATTAAGTGGTAGATACCTGAATCGAAGAAAACTATATCCTGAGCTACACACGACCTCCTAGTTCATGAACAGGGAGACACACCTCCAGGTCCTGGCTTCGGGTGCGCCCTGTCTCAGTCCCAACATCTCGTCCTCGTGTGACCCACTGATTAAGTTACAGGGATCGCTCCCTGGGCTCAACATTCCCAGGGACAGGTAGCTGGAGACTTTGAAAAACACTCCATCAACTCTGCACAACACAGCTGCAGACCAGTCTCGGGAAACCTCACCACCTTCTGGGGGAGCCCGTTCCTTAATGCGTGTCTCTCTTTTTTACCGGGAATATTACGCGGAGTCGTTATCTTTACTGCTGTGAGCCTGACCCGCTGTCTTCCAAGCCTGCTCCAGGGTTACGAGTCTGCCTTGTCCCTGCCTGTGCCACGACGACCATGCCGAACAAGGGGGAATCTGGGCCCCAGCAAACACCTCCTGCTGCTTCCACGTTCACAGCTCTGGACATCTCAATCGGAGCTGAGAGAGGGTGAAGTTGGCAACTCACAACTTGGAGGACCTAACCCGACACAAACGGGCGGACCAGCTCCGGGAGGGAGTCCAGGAGGTCCTGGACGCCTGGATGACTCGGTTTCCCCGGCTCTTGGCCCGCTTGTGGCCCTTTTCCTCCTCCTGCTGTTCGGCCCCATCCTCTCCGCCCAACACCTTACACACTGTGGGACACACCCACCGACACCGCGACAGTGTACAGCTGCCACGGCGACAGCAGCATACGGACAAAGAAGGCAAGAGAAGAGGTGGCCCCCTTGCTCCCCAGAAAAGCCTGCCCATTTCCCCGAGTAACTATGAACATCCCTCCCCTTCATCCCCAGACCCTTTATAACAACTGCTTAACCGCCCCAGGAGCAGAGGGTTCACTCGTGGACTCTGTTCCTGCTTCTCCGCTCTCGGCCCTTGAATAAAGCTTGTGCTGCTGAGCACTCGGCTTCGGCTTTGATTCAAATCTGTGACACAGAACAGGAAGAACCCTCCGAGGAAGGATGGACTACGTGTACAAGGCCCACCCGTGGGCCCCTCCTCAGAGCTCCCTCCCAGTGGGGGTCAGAGTCGCACCAGAGTGAGGTGAAACTGGTAACGCTTGTGCACAAGCAGGAGGTCTACACTGGCCAATGCATTGGTGTGCGCAGGTCTGCAGGCCATGGAGGCTGCACCCAGCACGACCCCCAGCATGGCCGGACCCACTCCCACCTCCTCAAAAGCACCGTGCTCTCTGGCCTCGCTGCTCCTCACACGGCATACACGCTGGCAGCCGGTTTCCTGGGGACCACACTCTCCCGTGAGCATCAGAGGGAAAGGGCCAGGCGCATGCCCGCCAAGCAGGGCCCAGCCAGCGGTGTGCAGACCACCCTGGGGCTCAAGCCAGGGTGAATAGGGACAGGCTCCCCACGCACAGACTAAGGGCTGCCCTCTGCCCCCAGAGCCCTGCCTGCTGGTCACGAAGGTGTGCTGCCCTCTCCGGATTCCACAGCAGCAAAGCCAGGGCTTTCTCTGCCCAGTGCAGATCACACCAGAGCCCCGCATCTGCCCGGTGGCTCCCACTGAACCAAGAGCAGAAGCCACTGCCCTGGCGTCCACAAAGCCCGGAGCCCTGGCCTGCTCAGGCCTGTGGTCCGCGCTCTCCCAGCTGTCCACCAGCCTCACCACATCCTTCCTTTTTCCCTCCCTCCCCGACCAAACTCCCTCCTGCTGGGGGCATTTGTTCCCACCACCTCCTGGGAGGGGTGGTCCCTTCAGCCCCCCACCCAGACCCCCAGGTGGATTCCTCGTCAGCACTGGTCACCTGGCAGTTCGTTCGTGTGTGTCTGTTTCTTTGTCGATCACTGTCGCCTCGCCTCCCCCACTGCCCAGGGATGCAGCCCCCAGGGCTGAGAGGGGCCCCTATAAGTCTGTGGAGAACAGATGGGCTGAGGGCGGGACCTCACACGCGGTTCACGTTTATCCGTGTCACTCCCGCCACGAGCCTGTGCCAGCCACAGGCACTGAGGTCCGCGGGTCATTCATGTCTGCCCCGAACACAGAGTGGGTCGTCTGGCACGTGGTTGGCCCTCGATTCAAGCTGGTAGATCATTAAATAAGATCTATGCCACGTGAGGGCAGTGAAGGTTGGCGTTGTGTGTGCACCGGGTGCTTGGCTCCTGTGGGGGCCCTTCCCCAGGGGCCTTGGCAAGTCCACAAATGACGACCCAGGTCCTCTCATCTCCGACAAGCCACGTTGGACACCAAAGCTTCAAACCCACAGATCAATGGGACCCTTCCAGCAGCCATGGAAAACCCAAAGTCTGTCTTTACGTCAAAGCTATGTGGGTTTTCAAAGCATTAAATGGCATGCTTCTTTACAGGCAGCTTGACTTCTGGAAAAGACAACACACATCGCTAGTTGTGGTATTTTTCTAGCCTGTACGACATTAGGGACCTACACCACAGAAGAAGCACCCCAGCTCCAGCGTCACTTCTGGCTCCAGGGCCCTCGTCTACACATGACGCCGAGAGTCTGTCTTGTCTTGAGAGCAGGCGAGGACTCCGGGAGAGCGCAGAAGCGCAAGTGCTCAGTGCTGTGCTGCACGTGCCCAGGAAACAAGGGTTTGAAAACACTCTGGAGCCAAAATCCCGGTTCTAAGGTCTCGACACTAATCAGGAAGACAGTAGACACACAGATGAACTTCAGCTAAGACAACCATGCATCCTAACGTTGTAAGGGTAGCACTTCAAGGACAGAAATAGATTACAGATTTAATAGATTACATCCAGGAGAAGGCAGGCAAAGGATGGTAAATGATGATGATGACGATGACGAAGCAGAAAGTCCAAACATGTTAGTAATCACAGTAAGTATAAACAGTAGTTTAAAATGCAGCCATCTGCTAGATTTCCACGAGACAAACAAAGCTAAAACAGTATGTCACAGAGAGAGACACTGAAGGCACAGGAAAGACACACAGACACCCACAGGAAGGACGCTGGGGTAACAGGTACAGGTGTGAAGTGGACATGCGGGCAAGAGGTCTGGGAGAGATGCAGACAGTGGGCCATGCAACAGGCAGCTCCGTTTGCTGGAATGGTCCAAAGCTGGGCCACGACAGAGCTGGAGGACACGCGTGAGCCGCCACGCTCAGTGCTGAGCTCTGACACGTTTAACTGGAGAAGGACGGAGGCCAGAGGGCCGAGGGCTCGGCGGGTGAGGGTCACCTGCTCTGACAACTAACCGGAACGTGGGGACGTGGAAGAGAGTGAGCCCCCGGCACTTCACACGCAGCAGCAGGTACATGACAGCAGAGCAGCTGCCAGAGCGGGCAGGTCAAGGCCAGGTGTGTGCGAGCAGGTGCGAGGGAAGGCGATGCCGCGGGGAGGGGCGGTTCCAGGGTGTTTTGTCGTCGCTCTTAGTGGAGAAACCATAGACTAAGGATCTGATATAGAGAAACTCGAGTTAGGTAACCACTAAGACAAACACACACTCCCCAGCTACCAGGTCAACAGCACCAATACACAAAACAAGCCCCAGGAAGGCTCAGAACATACACCACACGCGGCAAGAGTGTGTGTCTGTGCTGTGAGCACCTTGCTGCCTGTGCACACATTTTACCCGTAACCCCAAATACACAAAATACCGACAGCACAAATCCAAATGGGCTGAGAGCATCCAACACGGGGAGACAGCTTCATGTTGGCTTACAGAGCAAACCCAGCTCTGCTAGGTCTGCGAGAAAGCCCACACACAGCAATTCAGCAGGGCTGAAAATAATGGATAAATGTATACTGGGAAAATGCAAAAGAAAAAAGGAGGGTTCAAAATCTTGGTATAAGACAATAAAATATCAGTCCAAGTGAAATTAAATGAGACAAAGTGGGACTACTTATAATGCTGGAAACAAAAATCCTTAAAGAAGATGTAACAGTTTAATATCTATGTGCCAAATAATCCAGCAGCACTCTCCATAAAGCAGAAATTACCGGGGATGCTGTAGAAACAAATCAGAGCATGCTGAGAACAGGAGACGTCAATAAATCTCTTCCAGCCGAAGAAAGAACAGGTGGTCAAGACGAGACAAAGGCACAGCAGACGTAACAGCAAGTTTAATGAAGTGGATCTTAAGTGACACAGTCGATCCTGGACTGGATACGAGAGAACACACTTCCTCTCAACAGCCCCGGGAACGTTCATGAAAGCGCCCACACATTAAGCAACAAAGAAATTTTCAACAATTTCCAAACAGTAAGTAAAACACAAACAATCTTCCCCGGAAATTAAAAACAAAGTCAGAAGACAGCAAGGGCCTCTCCTTGAAGTGAAAACACTCTCCTCTTAGATGTTCTCAGGGGAAGTGGAAACCAAAGCTGCAGAATTTCTAGGAAACAATGCAAACGAAAGCAGTGCTCAGAGGAAAATTTATCACATTAAATACCTTAAATCTTTAGGAATGAGGGCCGGCCCAGTGGCACAGTGGTTAAGTGCACATGTTCCGCTTCAGCGGCCCAGGGTTCGCCAGTTCGGATCCCGGGTACAGACGTGGCACCACTTGGCAAAAGCCATGCTGTGGTAGTCGTCCACATATAAAGTAGAGGAAGATGGGCACGGACACTAGCTCAGGGCCAGTCTTCCTCAGCAAAAAGAGGAGGATTGGCAGATGTTAGCTCAGGGCTAATCTTCCTCAAAAAAAAAAAAAACTTTAGGAATGAAAGCACGCAAATAAGAGAGGTAAGCCTCCAAAAAGTTAAAAGAAAACTATGAAGTAACTGAAGAAATTAATAAACGTAAGAGCAAAAAAGAATGAGGTAGAAAAAAGCATTCTAATTAACAGCTAAATTTTAAAAAGCTGGTTTTTGAAGAAAATCAATAAAATAGATGTCATCTATAGCAATAAAAAACTAATCAAGGAAAAGAATAAAAAGGCATAAAAAAGAGGGAATAACCATCAAATGAAAATATAAACATTTTTTTAAATCATGGAAATAATTGCACATCTCTATGCAAATAAATTTGAAAAACCAGATGAAATCTAGGAGAAAAAAACTTACAAAAAAGTGACCATAGAAAAGATAGAAAGTCTGAGCAGATGTTTTTATAGAATTAAAAGATATCTGTCAGAGTTACCTCTAGCGAAAGATAGCAAACCCAGATGGCTTCACAGGAGAATTCTGCCAATCCTGTAAGAACAGACCATCTTACACTATTTAGCTTTTTCCAGAACACAGAGTAAGAAGGAAAACTACCAAATGCCTTTCCTGAAGCAAGTATGACAGTAAATTCACAATGTGAGAAAGAATGTAGAAGGAAGGGAGGAAGGCAATGTGTCTGAATCCACAGTTCCAGAGTGTGAGGCGAGGACCCCAGGGGTCCCCAAGACCCTGTCAGGGATCTGAGAGTCCTCTGTTTTCCAAATACGTGCTGGTGACGCAGAATTTTTCTTTATGTACCTCAACCAAACGACACTGCAGCAGACTGAAGGCAGAAGCAGATCATTTCCGCTGTCTCCTATTAGGTCAGATATTAAAGAGATTTACTACACTATAAAAACATAAAACAGTGCCAATTCTCCTCACTATATTTTTTTTCAGTTTTGGAAACTACAGTTTTTCTTTATAAAAGAATGTTATTTATGTTAACATGTAATGGGCTTATTGCCGCTATTTTAAGTAAATATTTTTAAATGTTCTCAATGTTAATTTCTAAAACAGTATATATCAACAGCAGGGTTTCTCCACCATGGCACGATTAACATTTTGGACCAGATGCTTCTTGGTTGCTGGGGCTCTCCTGAGCACTGCAGGACATTTAGCAGCATCCCAGGCTTCTACCCGCTAGTTCTATGCATCATCCAGGAGTGACACCCCCCACCACTGGTTACGTCAACCAAAAACATCTCCTGACATTGTCGAATGTCCCTGTGTGTGGGGGGGGGGGAATCACCCCTAGTTGAGAACCATAACAGACACAATTCACAAAAACAAAAGCTCTTGGGGGTCCTCAATAATTTTTTAGGAGCATAAAGAGATCAAAAAATTGAGAACCACTGCTCTTTACTTATGAATATAAATACAAAAATTCCTTAAAAAATTAGCACACAGAATCAAACAGCACATTACAAAGACAATACACCACAACCAAGTGGGGTTTGTTTCAGAAATGCAAGGATGGTTTGATAGTAGAAAATCTATTAACAAAATTCATTATTTTTCTTTAATAAGAATGCTGGGCAGATAATTTAACAAAATCCAACCTCACTTCCTGATAAAAACACTCAATAAAGTAGGAGTAATTTAAAATATTGTGCACACTCATCATATGCTTTCCCCTACGGTGATACACTCACTATATAGCTCCCTGTCAGGTGACAATGTCTCAGCCCCAAAGTGAGCCTTTACTTAACGGAGAAACACTAGAGGCATTCCAGCGGACATCAGGAACAATACGAAATGCCCATTACTTAAGAGGCCAATCACATGCGTGAATATCGATGGAATACTAGCAATAAATATATATTAGCAAACTGACCCTGGCCATGGAGTCACAAAAACAAAGCACCACCATGACCAGGTGTGGTTTATACCAGGGCCCGGGAATGGTTTACTATAGGAATCAATTACTCTAATAATTGACAGTAAGAGATCAAAGGACAGCAACAACAGATGAAGTTACCACCACTCCTAACATTTAAGGACACCTACCCTCGAGGCGTCAAGTCCTCAGAGAACCTAGTGCAGCCGCTAGAAAAAGACGAGTAAAAAAAAATAAGAGAAATATGGATCAGAAAGAAGAAAACAAGCTTTCATCATTCGTAGGTGATACGATCGTCTACACAGAAAATCCGAGAGGTTCTTGAGGCAAGTTGTTGGAAACACCGAGAGTCAGTGAAATTGCTGGGTGAGAACACCAACAAAACTGCAGCCGCGGCATCGTCTTCCTTCCTCTCTAGGTCTGCTCGCAGCCAGCATGTGTCCTTGACGGAGGTCACCGTCACTTTGGAGGGACAAGGAAGACAGCAAAGTGGCGCTAGAAGTGAGAAGGGCCTCACGCGCGGGACATTCATTTGCGGCCAGGCCTGCTCGGACCTGTGCCGCCTCTTCTGCATCCGAGGCTGGAGGTCACGAGCTCAACCGCCCCTCCTGGCTTGGTCCTGGTGCTTCTACGGATACGCCTCCCAATTTCAATTCACACGGAAGCAAGCAGGCGAGAACTTCAGGCAATACCAAGTGCCAAGTCCCAGAGGGCGGCTAAGACAGCTCGGGGGCTACAGATGAGGTTACCCCGAGACGCTCCACCTCTGCTCTGCCAGAGCCCCTCAGCACAAAGCCACACCAAAGTGGCGAGACGTCTGGGGCTCTGAGGCAGACGTGTGTTCACCAACAGATAAGGTGCTGCCAGGCAGACAGTGTCTGTGAGACAAGACACGGCACCCTGACACAGTGGCCTCGTGGCCAAGCAGAGTTCGACAGAGGCCATAGACCCACTTCTGCTTCTGCTGTGTCTGCACTTGAGATGCTCAAAGGAAAGCAGCTTTCCTCACGAAAGCTGCAGATCCAGGCAATAAAGTGCCTGTAAATGTGCTTGCACATGACCCTGTACACGTGTTCCAACAAGAGGGACACAGTGTGGAGTGTTTCAGAAAACAGACGCTCCTCAGTAGAGAAGGAATTTGGCCCAGGCCGCCGTCCAGGTAGAGCCTCCCCATCAACCCTCGCCAACCTAGGAACAGCACAGACAGAAACGGAGAGCTGGCTCCACACCAGGAGGCAGAGTCCACCTTCCACTGGGTCAGGCGTCCGGGCCAGGCGGGGCTTACTCACGCTACACAGCGCAAGGGCCAGCGTCCCCCCTCTCCACAGACACTGTCTCCACTGCGTTCGCCTGATCCCCGCCAGCCCATCAGCAAGAATGAGTATGCCAGTTCAACGCTTTCTGAGCCACATGCTCACTCCAAGCGCTAAAAGCATACTCCAGTTCTAACAAACTGACGATCGGTGACCGTGCTCTGAAATGACCACACAGACATTTCCTGTAACTCGCGTATGTGTGTGTACATGTGTAAGTCCATGCACGCTCTTTAGAGCTTGCACACAAAGGAGCCTTGTTAAATGAGGTAGATCGATGTGTACTGAAAGACTCCAGGACAAGTTGAAACCAAGTTGCACAGATGTATGCTGTGACACATGAATACACTTTTAGAAACCCTGTGTATGTATGTTCTTATGTGTATTTTTACAAGTTCTGGAAGGATAAACCACAAACCATTTATAGTAGCTCCCTCTAGGAAAAGAGTGGGATGGAGTGAAGAATGAAATTTTGATTATTTATTAGATTGGGCTCTGCGTTTAATTTTACAAGCATGTAGTGCTTTTATAATTAAAATTTAAATATTAAGAAAAAAGTTGCTTGCTTCTTTATTAAGCTCTAACCTTTTGTCTCTATAGTAGTTACGACAATCTAATCAATTATCTTGAACACTGATAAGATTTGTTTTTTAAGGGAAAAAGTTCACCTTGAAGGATATATGCCTTCTCCAGATACAACCTAGCTGGTCAGAGTCGGAGCCTTTGCTGGGCCTGATGTCACCTTCAGAGCAAAGAGAATCCTTCCAGCAGAGCCACAGCGTGGGGACCCACGGCCGAGCCGGCTGCACCTGGCCCCCGCCCGCCTGCCCTCTCAGGGCGCCCCTGCCCTGTGCCACCCCTCGCCTTCACTGTCAGGCGCCTCCTGCCTCAGGGCCCGGGACTGAGGCTCATGGGGCACGTGGGCCGCAGCAGGGGTGCAGGACCAGCCTGGCCTCTGTCTTGGTCGCGACGAAACAACTGTTCTGCAGACAGAGGCTGGGGGTACAAACCTCTACACCTTAAGCCTTAGGGTTCCCTTCACTCTAGAACTCACAAAACGGAGGCACCCCAGCAATCCGAGAGGCTGCCTGCTTCACCACAGACCAGCCTCACCTTCCTCAGAGAGTATTCTGGGTGTCCCGGGGCTCCCAACCCCAGCCACCCTGGGAGCAGAGACCCCGGGCCTTGCTCTGCACCCTCGCACTCCCGGTGGGAGCCCTGGCCCCACCGGGGTCATCTTCAGTAGACTCTGCAGGACAGGGGACTAAGCCCTCAGGGCCGAGAGGACCCTTGCTGCCATCCGCCTCACCCCTCCCGCTGCAGAGGGCAGTGCCCATAGCCGGCCGGCAGCGCTGGAAGCCGGGCTCTCGCAGACCCCTGGCCGAGGGAGGAGACGGGGGCCGGGAAGGACGCACGTCGGACAGGCACCGTTGCAATGGAAGGACCCAAGAAAGACGAAGGAAAAGCTTCAAATCATCCAAAGACATGTACGGAAAAATTAGTGGAAAACTAGCTTGAGCTAAATTGCAGTCACAGTTATATAGGAGCGCGGATCTGTTCTGCTGTTTGTGAGTGAAGGGGCCACGGGGCAGAGGGACGAGCTATTCTGCGCAGGGGCCACGCGGAGCGGCCTGCTCGGGAACCCTCCGTCCCAGGGCCCTATGGATGCCCAGAACAAGCTCCGCCAGCTGGGGTCCTCCGCCCGCCGGGCTTTTCCTACCAGCCTCCTGCTCCAGGGCAGCACCTGCTCCTGTCTGTGGGGCTGGCACAGGACGGGACAGCCGGCACAAGTGTCTACCAGGACCCCAGGACCTGGCAGGGACAGGATGGACGCAGCCTGCCCTCAGGGCCTGGCAGGGGGCTCTGAATCCTGCGCGGCCCTTGCGGGTGAGGGCAGGGAAATCGTTTATGCGGAGACCCCACCACGAAGAATAGGATTCGCTCAACACGGGCGGGAAGAGAAGGGAATAATGAGGGATTTTTAAAGTGGTCAGTGCGGAGCTGACGTGCATAATAATAATAGTTTTCCACTGTGACTGGGACCAGGCCACAGCCCCACGACGCTCCAGCGCCCACCGTCCCACCACTGTCACCTTCAGTGCTTTGTCATTTTAGCCATTCTGCTTCTGGACAGACATGACGTTGGTGGTTTTTAATTTTCATTTCTCTTATAACTAATTAAGTTGTGCACCTTTCCAGAAGTTTATTAGACATTGGACATCTTCTTTCGAGAGGTGCTGGTTCAAGTCATAAATGAATGATTTGCCTCAAAGTTCAATACTGACGGTTACTAGTGGGGGGGACCTGTTTTGCTATATCATTCTGGCTTCTTAAAAGTGGTCAATTGTGGTCAATTCATCTACGACAAAGGGGGCAAAAATATCCAGTGGGGAAAAGACAGGCTCTTCAACAAATGGGGTAGGAGAACCAGACAGCCAGACACACAAGAATGAAACTGGACCACTAGCTCACACTGTATACAAAAAGAAACTCAAAATGGATTAAAGAGTTAAAGGTAAGATCTGAAACCATAAAACTCCTAGCAGACAATATAGGCAGTAAACTCTTTGACATCGGACTTAGCGATATTTTTTTTGGATCTGTCACCTCAGGCAAGAGCAACAAAAAGCAAAAATAAACAAGTGGGACTACATCAAACTAAAATCTTCTGCATAGCAAAGGAAACCACCAACAAAATGAAAAGGCAATCTACTGAATGGGAGAAAATATTTGTAAGCAATATATCCAATAAAGGGTTAATATCCAAAATATATAAAGAATTCATACAACTCAATATCAAAAAAACAGTCTGATTAAAAAATGGGCAGAGTATCTGAAAAGACACTTTGTTCCAAAGAAGACATACATACAAATGGCCAACAGACACATGAAAAGATGCTCAACATCACTGATCATCAGGGAAATGTAATCAAAAACACAATATCACTTCATACCTGTTAGAATGGCCATTATCAAAAAGATAAGAATTAACAAGTGTTGCTGAGGATGTAGAGAAAAGCGAACCCTTGGGCATTGTTGGCCAGAATGTAAATGGGTGCAGCCACAATGGAAAACAATATAAAGGTTCCTCAAAAAATTAAAAATAGAACTACCATATCATCCAGCAATTCCACTTCTGAGTATATATCCAAAGAAAACAAAAACACTATTTTGAAAGGATATTTGCACCCCTAGGTTCATTGCAGCATTATTCACAATAGCCAAGACACAGAAACAACCTAAGTGTCCACTGATGGACAAATGGATAAAGAAGATGTAGTGTATGCATACAGTGGAATATTACTCAGCCATAAAAAAGAATGAGATCTTGCCATTTGCAACAACACAGATGGACCTAGAGGATATTTTGCTAAGTGAAATGTCAGATAAATACCATGTGATTTAACTTACGTGTGGAATCTAAAGCACAAAACAAATGAACAAACAAAACAAAACAGAAACAGGCTCAGTGATGCAAAGAACAAACTGATGGTTGTCAGAGGGGAGGAGGTGGAGGAATGGGCAAAACAGGTAAAGGGGATTAAGAGTGCAAACTTCCAGTTATAACACAAGCACGGGGACGGAACGCACAGCACAGGGAATACGGTCAATAATACTGTCTGGTGACAGATGGTGACTAGATTTACTGTGGTGATCACTCTGTAATGTATAAAAATATCAAACCATTATGATGTGCACCTGAAACTAATATTATATGTCAATTACACTTCAGTTTTAAAAAAAGTGCTAAGTTATATATGTGTAACTGAAAGTCGTTTCGTTTCATAAATGTTGAGTTAATCACCAGATGCTTGGTTATAAATCTGATCTGGGAATTTCCCTTAGTTATTACTAGTCCTAAAAAGCATACTGTTTTCAACTCGCCATTCTCCTGCCCACTGTTTTGCCCAGCCCTCAATTGTTACAGAACTCTGCGGTCCCCGTCCCCACAAATGAGGGAGATCATTTCTAACTTCCCCAAATTCCATCTTTTTGGGAGAGGTCTGGCTGATGACTAGTGACCCTCAGCCACCCTCCCCCAGAAACAAACCATCGTGGACGACGCACGTCTGCCGTGCACAGTGCACTGTGCTCACAGATCCGAGCCCCCGGTGCCACCCCCAGCCCTGGCTGGCCGTTGCAGGCTGCACCCGGGCTCCAGCACCTCCGGCCCCACTGTGAGGAGGATCCTCTGAGCCCTCAGCTCAGCTACTGCCCGATAACGACCAAAAGGGAAGGAGCACACTGACACTCACTTGAGGATACAATATCGTCTGATTTTCTTGTGCACAGAACAGCAGCCTGCAACAATTTAACAGTTGACACCATAAGCTACCTATTATTAAATCAATAACAAGCAAAAAAAGCAAACAAACTTGTTGATTCAGAATGTTGGCGACAAAAGGCTCAAAGTGCTAGTTAGCAGAGAGCTGCCATGTGTATCACATTTATGTTACCAGTTATCAAACACGCACTCATACTGAAACACTGAAATCTGAAGAGACGCTGAACAAAGCAATTTTAATTTGACAACTAAGGAGATACCGTTGTGCTCGATTCATATATTTGAGCAACATTATTTTAAACAAGTCATGACTATAAATGTAAAAAGTACGAGGCTGGCATCGGGTTGCATCAATCCTGCTCGTATCCGAAAAGCCTGTTTTACGACTAGCAGCTCTGAGCGCACTATCCGGTGTAATTACGACGCAGGGGGTCACATTCCCTGCCCACTGAGGATGGGGACCGTGAGGTGAACTCACAAACTTTCAGATGTAATTCTGGGACTCACTCTCTGCAGAAAGCACTTTATCACTGTTTGGTTTTGAGGTAACATTGGTGTGTAACACTGCATAAATTTCAGGTTTACAACACGGTGTAGTGTATACAGAACTTGAAATACAGTGATGTACACCAGAGAGTGTATATAGTGATGCGCCCAGAGAGGTGCTCGAGGCTTGAGGAATATAAAAGGAACCTGTCGCTGCATCACCTGATAGCAGCAGATCCCAAGAGTGAGTGTGGGCGCAGAAGGGGGGTCAGCATGGACCTGAAAAGATGGTCCTGGACCCCGTGGGGTCAGGACACAGGAGAACAGGGGAGAAGCGCTCGGGTCACCAGAGGTCACTCTGCGAGATGGGCTCTGTCCTCAGGCCAGGATGAACGAGGTCCCCCAGTGTGTGCTCTCCGCCAAAGCCGCTGGTTATCACCGGGCCTCCCAAGGATGCTCCTAAAGGAGCAGACCGCCCCATGGCACCAGGTTCTCCCTCTCCTGGCAAACGTGTCCACCGACCACCAGGTCATACAGCCGCCTGTGGGCGTCTAAACTGGATGGCTACACCCATCTCACAGAGACACACGGACCTCGGGGTCTGCTAGCAAAGACCAGGTCCACTGCTGCGCTGAAACCTCTGCCCCACAGACGCCCTCCGACCCAGCAGCATCGTCACTTGGTTCCTCAGCTCATCCCACAGGAAAGAACAGAAGGGGAAACTGTATTACCTGAACTTTTTCATTTGGATTTTGGACAAGTGGGAACTGATTATGATAAATATCCTTTGGTTAGAAGAAAACTTTAAAGTACACAGCACTTCAGAAAATTAATCAACCATGCATTAAGGCCTCGCTGTGCCCACACGGTCGTTCAGTGTCACTGAAGCTGTGTCAAGGCGGATGGACTTCTGCATCTACCAGCAAGAGCCAGGGCCAGATCGCTGAGGAGGGACTGGCTCCAGGGCACAGAAACACACACACACACACACACCCGGCTCAGGCGTCCGGCGCCTCTTCTCCTGACTCACTGAGGCACAGGGTCAGCAGGGCCAGCAGGAGCAACTGTCCTTAGGTTTCCGACTTGAAGGCCTGGAAGTGGAAGGCACAGACACAGAGACACAGACGTAGTCACGGCAGACTGGAAAGACAGGCGGTGACTGAAGTACGTGCAAAAGGACTCACGTCGGGGAAACGGACAACTCCGAACACACTTGATTTCCCGATGAACTGAATCTTCCACCGACTTAAGCAAACACCAGAGACACAGCCCACTGGGGCCTTTTCGAGGGCGGTTATTTCCCACTGCCTGATAAGGAGGCCCAACAGATGGCTCCTCGCTTAACAGACGCAGAGAGATCCCGTGGTCACGCCCAGAAAAGACTGCCAAGCAATTTCAGTCTCCCCGCCGGCTCTGGAACAGCTGAAGGTGGGGGGCATCCTGCCATGTGGAGCAGAACGGCCTCCAGGCCTCTGGGGCCCTGGACCGAAGACTGCATTTCCGGGCGCAGCAACTGTGCCCGTCCTCGTGTGCACTCTCGCTCCCTCCCAAGCCCAGGCCCTGTGTGGAGCTCCTTCCAGGCCACCCAGCGCCTCCAGCACAGCCTCGGCCTGAGAGCAACAAAGCAAAACCCCAGGCTGACTGGCTAATTTTGGTCCTTGTTTTTTAAAATTGTGGTAAAACATACATAAAATTCACCATTTTAATCAGTTTTTTCTTTTCTTTCTTCTTTTTTTTTTCTGAGGAAGATTGGCCCTGAGCTAATATCTGTGCCAATCTTCCTCTGTTTTATGTGGGATGTCACCAGTGTGACCTGACAAGTCGTGCTAGGTCTGCGCCCAGGGTCCAAACCTGTGAACCCCGGGCCACTGAAGTGGAGCACGCAAACTGAACCACTACGCCACCCGGCCAGCCCCGCGTTTTAACCATTTTTAAGCACACAGTTCAGTGGCATTTGGCACATTCACATTGTTGCACAAGCATCACCACCATCCAACTCCAGAACTTTCCATCTTCCCAAACTGAAACTGTCCCCATTAAACAGTAACTGCCCACCCTGCCCTCCCCCAGCCCCAGACACCCACCCTTCCACTTTCTGTCTCTGTGGATTTGACTCCATTAGGACCCACATAAGTGGAATCATACAGTATTCGTCCTTTTGTGACTGGCTTATTTCACTCAGCATGATGTCCTCAAGGTTCATCCATGTCGTAGCAGGTGTCAGAATTTTATTTGTTTTTAAGGCTGAATAATATTCCATTGCATGTCTATACCACACTTTCTCTTCTAGAAATCTTATAGTTTTAGCTTTCACATGTAGGTCTGTGATGCCTTTTGAGTTAATTTGTAAGATGAGATGAAGTAGGGCGAAGGTTTGACATTTGTGCATCTGAGTGTCCAGCAGTCCTGGCACCGCTGGTTGAAAATGCTGCTGCTTCCCCACCGAATTCCACCGGCACTTCTGTTGGGAATGAACTGGCTGTAAATGCACGGGTTCGTTCTTGAAATCTATTCCATTCCACTGACCTTCCAGAACGTCTAGTTACTGCAGCAAGAGAGAAAGTCTTAAATCTTGGCAGTTTTTCTGCCTCTTCAAAATGATTCTGGCTATTTTAGATCCTTGGATTTCCATGAAAATTTTAGAATACGCTTGTGAATTTCTACAAAAAACTTTGCCAGGATTTCTATTGTGATTGCATTGAGTCTATACGTCAATTTTGGTGGAATTGACATTTTAATAACATTGGGGCTTCTGGTCCATTAATACAGCACAGCTCCCCATTTATATAGGTCTTCTGTAATTTCTCTTGAGACTTTTTTTATTATATTTATCCAAAAATTTCATATTTTGGATGCTATTGTAAATGGTGTTTTTAATCGTTCGATGCTAGTATATGGAAATAAAATTAGTTTTGCTATATTGACCTTGTATCTTGTAAATTCACTGAACTCATCTGTTGGTGCTAGTAGCTTTTTTGTAGAGTTCTGAGGACTTTCCACATAGACCATCACGCCCTCTGTAAAGAAAGACAACTGAACTTCTTCTCCATTCTGTATATCTTTTATCTCCTTTTCTTCCCTACTTTTCCCATATAATGTTGAATAAGAGTGGTGAGAGCAGCCATCCCAGTCTTAGAAAGAAAGTTTTTGGTCTCTCACCACCGAGTATGATGTTAGTTGTGGGTTTTCCTAGATGTCCTTTATTAGATCGAGGACGTCCACTTCCACTTAGTTTGCTGAGAATTCTTTTTTACCATGAATGAGCATTACATTTTGTCAAGTGTTTATTTTTTTTTCTTGCACAGTCACTTTTTTGGGACAGTCATATGGTTTTTCTTTTTTCTGTCTGTGAATATAATGAATTACAGTGACTGATTTTGAATTTTAAACCAACCCTGCATTCCTGGGATGACCCCCGCCTGGTTCTAAGGCAGTCTTCTTTTCACATAGTGCTGGATTTGATTTGCTAAAACTTTCTAATTCATGAAGGGTTTTGTTCGTGAGGGACACTGCGCCACAGCCTTTGTCTGGTTTTGGTGTCGGGGTGATGCTGGCCTCGTAAAATGAGTTGAGAAGTGTTCCTTCCTCTTCTAATTCCTGGAGGATTTTGTGTAGAATTAGGATTATTTCTTCCTTAAATGTTTGATAGAATTCACCAATGAAGTCATCTGGGCCGAGAGTTTTCTTGTTGGAAGGTTTTTATATAAAAATTTAATTTTTTGATAGATACAGGGTTATCAGGTTATCAAATTTGACTTAGTGTCTTAGTGATCTGTATCTTTCCAGGAATTTGTCCATTTCATCTATGTTGTAAAATTCCCTGGCATAAAGTTTTCTGTAATATTTCCTTACCACCATTTTAAGATCTGTGGGAGGTGTAGTGATTTCTCCTCTCTCATTTCTAATTTTGGGAGATTTCTCTCTCTCTCTTTTTTTTCTGATCAGTCTAACTAGGGGTTTACCAGTTTTAACGATCCTCTCAAAGAACCACCATTTGGTTTCATCGATTTTTTCCTCTTGTTTGTTTTCTATTTCATTGATCTCTGCTCTTCGTTATTTCTTTCTTTTGTGAACTTTCCCTGAAGGTCAAAGCTTAAATCACTGATTGAGAACAGTTGTACGTTCTAATATAATCATTTAATGCTATAAACTCTTCTCTAAGCACTGTTTTACCGGCATTCCACTAATTCTGATACATTGGGTTTCAACTTTCACTCAGTTCAAAATGTTGTCTAACTTCTTTGTATTTCCTCCTTGACCCATGGGCTATTTAGAAGTCTGTTCATTTTGTTTTCAAATATTGGGGGATTTTTCCAGATATCTTTCAATTACCGATCTCTAGTTTAATTTTCTATTGGTCAGAGAAAATACTTTGTATGGTTTCAGCCCTTTCTCATTTACTGAGGCTCATTTTACGGCCCAGGATTTGGTCTGTCTGGGTGAATGCTCTACGTGCCCTTGCAAAGAATGCGTGCTCTGCTGTTGTTGGGCGGGGGCTCCACTCCCCGGGCTGGGCGACGGCACTGTTCAAGTCTTCTGGACCTTTACTGAGTTTCTGTCTACTTGTTCTGTCAATCATTGAAAGAGGAGTCTTGAAATCTCCAGCTACACCTGTGCATTTGTCTATTTCTCCTTTCAGTTCTATCAGTTTTTGCTCCATATATTTTGAAGCTTTGTTATTAAGGGCACACATATTCAGTAAGTTACATTCTCTTGATGAACTGACCCCTTTCATCATTATAAAATATCCTTCTTATTCCTAGAAATATTTCTTGCTCTGAAATCTAACTTGTCTGATACCAATATATCCACTTTGGCTATCTTTTGATTCACGTTCACATGGTCTATCTTTTTCTAATCTTTTATTTATTTATTAGCCCTGAGCTAACATTTGCTGCCCATCCTCCTCTTTTTGTTGAGGAAGACTGGCCCTGAGCTAACATCCGTGCCCATCTTCCTCTACTTTATATGTGGGACGCCTACCACAGCGTGGCTTGCCAAGCTGTGCCATGTCCACACCTGGGATCCGAACCGGTGAATCCCAGGCCACCGAAGCAGAATGTATGCACTTAACTGCTGTGCCACTGGGCCGGCCCCTAATCTTTTATTTTTAACCTATCTGTGTCTTTATATTTAATGTGAAGAGCACTTTTACCTAATCTTTTTTATCTGGTCTGACACTCTTTGACAAAATGCCTTTTATTTGGAGTTTTCAGGCCAGGGACATTTGATGTGATGGTCAGTATGGTTGGGTTGAAACCTACCATCTTTCTATTTGTTCTATCTGGGTTTGTTTGTTTCATTTTTTTCCTTCCTTCTGTCTTCTTCTGGATTAGCGATTTTTCTGATGATTCCATTGTATTTCCATTCTTGGCTTATTAGCTGCCCCTCTTTGCTGTTTTTTTAATGGCCGCCCTGGGGTTTACACTGTGCCTCTCCACTATATCACGGTCTACCTTCCAATACCATTATAGCACCTCACGTGCATTTTAAGAACTTTAAACAATCTCCATTTTCTCCCTCCTAGATGCTATATTCCTGTCATACCTCTTACTTCTACTTATATTACAAACTCTAGAAAACATTGTTATTACTTTTACCTTAAACAGTAAAATACCCCTTTTAAAGGACGTTTTTCAAATGAGAGGACAAACGTCTTTTCTATTTGCCTGCACTTCTGCTGCTCTTTATTCCTTCAGATCTGAATTTCCACCTGGTATCATTTCCTCTTTATTTCCTAGAGTGCAAGTCTGCTACTGAGAAATTCCTTCAGTCTTTGAAGGTGTGAAAAAGTCTTTATATTTTGCTTTCACTTTGGAGAGAGATTCTGTTGGCTGCAGAACTGTAGGTTGAAAGTTTTTTTTTTTCTGTATTTTAAAGATGCTCCTCCATCGTCTTCTGGATTGCACAGCTTCTGATGAGAAGTCTGCTGCCATTTCATCTTTGTTCCTTTGTTGCACTATTTGGTCTTTGCATCTTCCATTTTCTCCTCCTCTTGTCCTTATTTCCTGTGTCACCGAACACACGTGCATATTTATAATGCGCGTTTCACATTACTCTCCTGCTTATTTGGATGGTGAATAATTTTGATCGGCTCCTGGGCATCGTAAACTTGACATGCTGGAGGCCGAGTTTTGATGTTGTCCTTAAATATTGCCAGCCTTTGTTCTGGGATGTTGTGAACTCACTTAGCATCAGTTTGGTCCTTTCAAGCCTTGCTTTAAGCTTCCTTCAGGTGAGTCCTGAGCAGGCCTGTGTCCAGGGCTCAGGGGATGACCTTTGAGGACTCTACCTGACGACCCCTGAATGGTGAGGTCTGGTTCCACCCAGCTGGTGAGACACACGATTCATTCCCAGCCCTGTGTGCCCATAGTAGCTGTTTCTCCTCCTCTCAGGGCCTCCCCCCACACGTTGGTGGTATTTGCACACACACCCAGATGGATACTCAGCCAAAGACTAGAGGCCCCCTCAGCTCTCAGAGCTCTTCTCTAGGCAGCCCCACCCTCTCCAGCACGTTCTCCATACATTCTAGGCTTGGAGCCCCTCAGTGCCAGACTCTGCCTCCACCCAGTCTTGGGCCCCCTCTCCCTGTGCTCAGGTGGACCCTGCAGGCAGAAAGCTGGGGGGCCAAGGGCTCCCTTCGCTCCTCCCCTCTCCGGGGGATCACTGTCCCGTGCTCCTCCTGGGCAGTGTCTGAAATCTGTAGCCTCGAGTTCTGCTGTTTGGTTTTCCAGGTGCTGGAGGTGGGATGTGAAATCTGGTCCCTGTCATCCCATCACGGCTGAAAGCGGAGGAGGGAATCTTGCATTTTTAATTCCATTTTTCACTAACCCAAAATGGGCATCTCTAATGGATTGGACCAACGTATGTTATCTGAGAAGCACTGACCTGTACATCTAAAGCAGAACCTCAGTCTCCAGAAAATTCCTGCCTACGGCAAAGCTAACTAATGTCGTCCTTGAAAAGAACAAAAACATCCACCTTTTCCTCCCCTCGCGGGTCACGTACTCTCAATGGAAGCCTCGCAGTAAAAGCACGTGTGCTGGTCTAGAATGCAGCATCAGGACGATCTCCCTGCCCACGTCTGTCTAGCATGGTGGAGAGCCCGCAGTCAGTCAGCCAGGAGACGAGGCAGGGCCCAAACGTGCACTCGGTAACGCACAGATGCTCAAGGCCCTTCTTCTCAGCTCATTCTCTCTTCCCAATTTATTCAGTAAGGACAGAACATCACTGACAGTTGCGAATAGCTCACCACTTCACATCACCTTTTCTCCCTCTGACCTAGGGCTGGGGCAGAAGGAGCTGCACAGAAGAGGTGATGCCTGAGAAACCTTAAGAGACGCCCAGAGGTCGTCCAGCACGTGGAGCAGGTGGGGGCGGGCGAGCGCAGGGCTGCAGCATAGAGCAGGATGCAGTCTCAGAACCACCGCAGGGTTTTGCTCACAAGGAGAGGCACGTGCTGCAGTGGGAGGCAGGGCCTTGGCCTTGCTTCATGGTAGGCACGAGGCATTGGGTAAGGCAAGAACATCCTGGCATTCAGTCACAAAGAGCTCAGGCTTCCAAGAGATCTTTCTACATTCTGGGTACAAATCCTTTGTCAGATATGTGATTTGCAAATATTTCCACCCATTCTGTGGGCTGTCTTTTCACTTTCTTGATGGTGTCCTTTGAAGAACAAAGGTTTTTAATTTTGAGCTTAAAAGAAGCCAGAGAAAAAGGCAGGTTACCTTCAAAGGGAGACAGCCTGACAATGACTAATACTGAAGGCCTGCGCGACCGCATCCACGCGCCACAAGAACCTAACTGCCCACCTCGAACTCGACAGCCGGCGAGCTCACCTCTGAAGGAGCAGGAAAACCAACACCTTCAGACAAACCCGCGCGGTGAGGGTTTGCCGCCCGGGGAACCTCTCAGAAGGCATGTCCAACGCACGCACACTTCAGGCAGGGGGCAGGGATCAGGCGGAAGGTCAGAGAGACAGAAAAGAGTAAAAAGCAAAGAAAGTGGCAAATATGTGTACAAATCCAAAACCAGAACTAAGGCTGATACCACCGCAGCGACGTCTTGTAAGGTTAAAAAAGTTAAACATACGACGATGCACCCGTGGGAAGGTGGGGGGGGCGGCGTTCTCAGGCCCCTGGGTCTTCCTGAACCGTAAAGGATTGCTTAATTCTAGATTTTTGATAAGTAAGAATGTTGTAATTTCTAGGGAAACCATCCAAAGAACAGAAAGAGTCTATAACTTCCAAACTGGAAGAGGGCAAAACAATGAAAGGATCAATAAGCACTCTAGAAAAGCAGGAAAGGAGAAGGAAAGGGGGAGATCCAGCCCAGAGGAAACAGTCAGCCGGGTACGTGGTGGGGCGCAAACGTACTCCTGTCGGTACTACGTTTAAAGTGAAACGGATAAACGCTCCAGTTAAAATAGTTTTAACTGTCAGACTTTAAAGAAAAAGATTGTCAAACTTCCGTTAAAGAAAAAAACTTTCCTCACATGCTGTTTACAAGACACGTTTAAGACAGAAAGATACAGAAAGGTTAAAAATAAAAGAATAGGAAGGGCTATACAAGCCGACACGAACCAGAGGCAGCTGTTCGGCCACGAGAATTTCAGACAAAGTAGAGTTAGAGGCCGAAAGCAGGAGAAGTGACCAGAAGATCATAATAATAGACTCTTCATTCACAAGGAAGACGCGACAATGTTAACACTGTAGCACCAATGACACAACCCCCAAATACAGAAAGCAAAACCTGAGAGAAGTGCAAGAATAAACTGACAAATCCTGAGACTCTAACAGACTCTCTCAGCGACTGACAGGACAGGTAGACACGAGAAATCAATAAGATACAGGAGTTAGCAAACATTTTCTGGAAAAAGCCAGAGAGTAAATATTTTAGATTATTCCGGCCAAATGGTCTCTATCGAGGTCATAGTGCAAAACAGCCACAGGCAACACCTAACCCAGCGGGTGTGGCTGGGATCCCATAACATTCTCTCTCTGCAAACAGGCGGCAAGCAAGATTTGGCCCATGGCCTGTGTTTGCCAACACGTTACACACAGTCTGAACACAGTGATTAACAAACTTAATGAACCTACACAAAACTTTACGCCCACCAGCTGCAGAGTACGACCTTTGCACAGACACACAGAAGATTTCCCCAATTTGGCCATATGCTGGGCCATAAAGCGAGTCTCAACAAATTTCAAAAGACAGCCATCAATCGGCACCTTCTTAGATCACAACGCACTGAAGTGAAGGGAAAAAAAAGGCAACAAAAAGATATTTGGGAATATTTTTAGAAATTCAGAACAGTTATCAACAATCAAAAAGTAAATCAGTTAGATGTTAGAAAATCTATTGAATGGAATAGTAACAAAAATATTTCGTACCACAACTTACAGGCTGAAGCTGAAACAGTTCTCAAAGGGACGGAAGGTCATACTTAAGTGTGTGGTAGAATATTTTAGAAGGCTGAAAACAAATACAAAACATAAGAAGCCAGAAAAACAAAAAGTAAATTAAAAAGGAAGGAAGGAGATGATTTAAAAAGTAGAAATCAATGAAAAAACAGACAGAAAGCCACAAAGTTGGTTCTTTGAAAGGATCAATAAAACTGACAGCGTTTTGATATGAGAGTCAAGAGAAAGAAAGAGAAGCATGGATCATGTCAGGAGAGAGAAGGGGCACCACTGCGTACTGCAGAATTTTTTAAATAAAAGAGGATTATGAAGAGCTTTACAGCAATAAACTGGAAAATGCAGGTAGAAGGACAAATCCCTAGGAAGAATAATTGACAAAAGTAGACTTAAGAAGACACAGAAACCCAAAGAACACTAGAACCTTCCAGAGACTGGAGCAGAAGTCCCGTTCGGGAGCCCTGGAAACCCTGGGGCCCCCTCCTGGGGTGGGGACGCTGCCCTCTGCAGACATGCGGCGTCTCCTGGCCTGATGGGCAGGAGCCTTGGCCTGTAGACCCACAGAACAGGGGGACACAGGCTTCCTCCAGACCAGCTTAGGTAAGAAACTGGCAATCCCGGGTAGAGAAAACAGTTAAACTGGAAGTTATTTATTCAAGAACCAGCCAGGAGCATGGAGACGGGGACCTCCCGTCCGCCTGGCGGTCAGGGACCAAGGGGCAGGCGGTGAGCTGTCTGCCAGACAGCTCAAGAGCTTCTGCTCCGGGGCCAAGTGCCCACCCTGCAGGGGTCCTGAAGGAGGGGCGGCCGCCAGGGGGAGGCGCTGGAGGTCCGGGGGCTACCGAACACTCGCGTGTCCACCGACTGTCCAGGCCCATGGTCCCGCGGGTGAGCTCGGCCACTGAGCCGAGGCAAATCCTTGTTCTTCAGTAAAACCCGTGCTTCCATTAAACCAAAACCTGTTGTGGGAGTGAATGCTATATTTTTGAAGAAAAAATAGAGCATCATTGTCAACTGGATTATTAAAGGAAATGGGGAAAAGGGAGAGCAGAGACAAAAAACAAAATACACAGCAACAGCCGGTATTTGCTTTGGGCTGCCCACACCCAAGGGCGAGTCCTCAGCTGTCCCTCAGACCCCCAGTGCCTGGCCACACCCAGCTCTGTGTCCGGAGGCCCGCCTGCCATCGCTGCATGGCCCACGCAGGCGGGGCGGGGCCCGGGGAGTGGCTGCTGTGGCTCATTTAGATTAGGAAATAACGCTCCCCACTGAGACACTGCAGAAAATTTGGCAAGAATGTGGAGGAGATACAGAAAGACCAGAGACGCTGGGTCTTAAAGCAGTGAGCGGGTGATGAAAAGCTTAAGTATTGGGAAAGGCAGGACCTGCATCACTGACACTCAGATGTTCCTGTGACATAGAAAGGAGGGGAGAGGTGAGTGCAGGGAGCACAGGGAGCGAGGGAGCAGGGGACAGAGGGGTCCGTGGGGGAGGGAGGTGGTGGGGGGAGGCGGAGGGGCGTGGGGAGGAGGCACACGAGGGGAGGGGGCTGGGCAGGGCTGCACCGGGACCTGGCCCGCAGCCCTGTGAAGACGGTGCACTCTGAGACAGGGTAACACAGGCCTGGTGACAGTGGTGACCAGCTGGTCAAAGGTGCCTCTTTTAGGGGACAGATATCTATGCCCATGGGAGAGATACCCAGCCCTAAAGCCAGCTGATGAGAAGAAGGCCCCTCCAGGGCTGCTTGTGGAGGACACGGGGCTGGGCTGAGGGAGAAGGAACCGGCTGCTCCCGGGCCCACAGCCTGGAGGGCACACGGTCTCATGGGCCTTCCTGTCCGAGGGCCAAGTCGGCCTGGGGAGACCCAGGGAGCTGCAGTGACTTCAGGGCCCCACTGCTCGGGGGAGGTGGGTGGTGAGGAGCCCAGAGCCACCTTGCTCTGGGCCGTGTCCCCAGGAGACCCAGGGGCTGCTGCTCTGAGAGTCCACACAGCGCTGTCCCCGAGCAGGCCAGCCCTCAAGTGGCCTCTGAGCCAGGTGGTGACAAGAAACAACCTTGTTCGTGTCGCAGCTCCAGATCTATAGCAGCTTGGGCTTCTCTGAACTGTCCACATGCAGAACCTCCACTACACAAAGGGCAAGCTCGCCCGCTCCTCCTCGGGGCCCCAGGGAGAGCAGCCCTGCAGCCAGCGTTGCCCGAGGGCCCACAGCCACCCGGCGTTTGCTCCCGTGGGCACGGGAGGTCCACACGACAAAGGAGAGACTGTATCAGGGCTTCGGCACAGGATACTGCTCAGTGGCCGGCCTGCCGTGCCCGGGGCCCTGAGGACAGAGACGACAGGCAGAGCTGGGCAGCAGCTCCCCGTAAGGCTACCCGGGGCGCAGCGCTGAGAGGGCCCGAGACTCCGCAGACCGGCGGCCCTGTGACCTGGCTCTCACAGGACGGTGCTGCTCGCTCCCCAGGGACGTTTACAGAAATGGGGGGGGGTGCTTGTTGTCACAGCGATGGGAGGTCCTGCCATGCCCCACCCCCCCGTGCCCCAAGACCCCCCCCCCACCTCCGCTTTTGAGCGCGAACACCGCATGCTCTGGTTTCCCACACACTCAGTGTTCCGGGAGCTCAGCCGCTTGCAAGACCCTCTGGGATAGTGTTCTCTGCCTTGTCACCCACAATACGACGCCACAAGGGACCGGGGTTCCCACCCACCTGCCTCTCAGTGCGCTCGAGCCAAGCAGAGGCGGACCGTCTGTGCTAATCCACCTGTCCTCCAGTGTAGACATGTCCGAGTTAACTCCAGACTGGAATACACAATCCACAAAATCCATTTCTACACTGTCAGAGACATTACAAGATGTTTTATGAATAATAACATCAAACACACTTGGCAGTTGGCACTTGCAGACCCTGTTCTAAGCGTTGTATGGGGATTAACTGCGTTGGACGAAGGAGGCACTGGGGCCGGGAGGGTGAGGACGAACACGAGGCCGACCTCTCCTTTACTGGGGGGCGAGGGGCTCGAAGACGAGGGACGTGCCCAAGGTCACCAACCTCCTCCCTCCTGAGGCTCCTCAGAACCACGCCCAGCGCCGCCCAGCGGAAACACGACGTGAGCCAGCAATACGAGCCTCATCTGTAATTTTAGGTTTTCCAGCGGCCGCATTAAAAAGTAAAAGGAAACAGACAAAAGTAATGTAATAATACAGTTTATTTAACCCAATATATCCAAAATGTTATCATTTCAACATCTAATCAACATAAAAGGACATTAATGAGATAGTTAACGTTCTGTTTTTCACACTCAGTCTTTGAAATGGGCGTGCACAGCACACTGACGGCACGCTCCATTCAGCCCGGGCGCGTTTAAGCGTGTCCCGTGGGACAGCATGGCTTCAGACGCAGCGCGCTCTCTGAGGCTGCTTTCTCCTTCCCATTTACATGCTACGAATTTTAGAAGCTTTTGGTTTCACCAACTCTTTGGCTTCAGACGTATCTATAATGGCTAATTAATCCCTCAACTGGATGTGGAGAGGGGCTTCAACACTTTATGTGTTTTCATATACTCAAGGATTTCTTACTTAAAAAAGCAGCGAACTCATTCCTGGAAATACAATATAACCACATACAAAATAAAATTTACGATAAAATTATTAAATACTTCCAATTTTTCTTCTTCTTCTGTAAAATTTGGAAAGAGAAGAAGAAATCGACCCCTTTCTGGAAAGAAATAACTGATAAATGACAAAGTATAAAGAATTATCATCACTTCCTTTTCAATTATCTTTTCTTCCTAAAAAAGTTCTTTTTTATAAGAAGCCTCTCTCTTACATATTTTCTCTCTGTGTCTCTCTCTGTCTCTGTCTCTCTGTGTCTCTCTCTCTATCTCTCTGTGTCTCTCTCTGTCTCTCTGTGTCTCGCTCTGTCTCTCTGTGTCTCTCTCTCTGTCTCTCTCCCTGCCCGCACTGGGCCCCCTGCCATGCTAGGAAGGATAAACTCTGTAGTCAAACCAGCACTTGTGACAAATCTCTTGCTATGCACAATTAACACACTGCCACTTGTCACATGTGTGGAACTCGACAGGATGCCCGGTGGAGCTGCTCTGAGACACTGAGGCGCTGCCCGCTGCTCCACCGTAGCACACGGGGCGGGCCGGGGGCCTCTCTCTGCCGTGTGCTACCTCCGGTTCTCGGCGGACGGACGTGACTGGGAACGAGAGGAATAAGCGGCAAAGCCACTGTTGTTAAATAAACCTGTCCTCCCAGGAAGGGACTACAAACTTTGAAATTTATTTTCCAAAGGCCACAGGCCTATATGTGACCCCCAGCCCCACACAAATGGCAATAAACAGAATTGCTGAGAAAAGGGAAGTCACCCCTCCGAGCCCGTGAGAATCCCTGACAATGAAACAGGAGGGCCACCTCCCCGGAAACCTGACCCGAGCCAGAGCACCGACCCTCCCGGGCTCTGCACCCAGTCCCCGCTGGCCTTCTTCCAGTGACTCCTGGATGCAGCCCTCACGCCCCCGAGACGAGCACCACGAGGACAGACGGACAGGGCCCGACCCCGTCCCGCCAAACAGCCACGCAAGTGCCACAGCCAGCGAGCCCGGCTCCTCCAGACTGCTGGCTTTAAGGGGAAAAAAGATGCCACTCGCAGATTTGCTGAGCCACGAGATGAGTCAGCAACACGGAAAATCAAGAGTTGGCACAGAAACATGTGCTGTACCGCGACCACAGACACAGGCTTTGGGGGACCGGAGGCACAGCGATGGAGCACACGGCCTCACCGCGTTCCAGAAATGCACCTGGACACAGCAAGACATCGGCGCGAAGCCCTCAAGCTTCTCCAAGAATAAACAGTCACAGAGGTGGACAAACCCACCAGCTTCTCCGTCTGCACCCAAGGGGAAAGCAGAGGGAGCCAACCTCGGGGGCCCAGATGACCAGGTGCCCAGGGCAGGACAGCCGGATTTGGGGCAAACTGGGCAGAGCTCAGCCCTCGTCTCTAGCCTCGCTCTCCCTTCACAGTGTGGCACTCACCCATCTGAGTCACTTTCTTCTAAGTGCTATTGTCCTCGCTGCAGCCCAGCCAGGGCTTGCTGCACACCGCCACACGCAACATCGCTTCTCCAACACGCACAAGCTGCACCGCGCATGCACACCCCTCTTCACAAAGCGCTTTCAGACATGTGAATGCGGGCTGCACACACCCATGTCCACACAGAGTCAGGCGCATCCTTCACGGTCTTTACCTAATGACCAGGGCAAATGGCAAAGGTCAGCAGTACGATGTGCAGCGAAGAAAGGCGACCGCAAAGATGGTATGCAGATGTAATTCCAGCACGCATGTGTGCATGCACATGCGTGCGCATGCGTGTGCCTGCATGTCCTTACACTCGGGCAAGAGAAGACCTCCCTAGCAAAGTGACAGCCACATTGGAGGATGAGCAAGAACTCACCATGCATAGGGGGAAGGAGCGTTCCAGAGACAGGTGTGCCAAGGTCCAAGGCAGAACACACTGAGTGGAGAAGCCTGAAGACGGGGGTGGGGGAGCATCGAGCACAAAGAAGAGCAGGTGGGTCATCCGTGGGGAGGTGCGGTGGGGGACCAGAGCAGGGGGTGACAGGGACCACATCTGGGCTGTAGAAATATGCCTCCAGATGCACCGTAGGGAGCGAGTTTGATGGGAGTGGAGCTGAGGCACGGGGCCTTCAGGGGGCCCTGGAGTAACCCGAGTGCAGACCTTCTGGAAGTTGGGGGGGGGGGGTGAGTGCACGATGTGGGAGGTGGAAGCAGTGAGGTTCACCTTGTGAGCAGCTGGAGGAGGCTGTGAGGGACACGGAGTAAAGGGCGTCGCAGGCAGGGTCCAGGGGTCTGGCTTGGACACCAGTGGACAGTGATTTCACTGCAGGAGACAGGGAAGACGGGAGGAAGTTCTGTGGGTGCCGGAAGAATGGACAGGAAAGGGCCCGATGAGATGCTCTCCCTGACCTGAAGGAAGATGCGCAGAGTGCAGTGGAACACGCAGCCTGGGGTGCAGGAATCAGAGCGGAGGAGGAGAGAGGCTGGGGTCACCGCCTCACAGGCAAGTAAGACAACAAGGAGGGACGGAGGACCACGCAGCGTGCAGCCGCTCCACAGAGCCCCAAGGTCAAGGCCGTTTCAGCTGTTTAAGAGTCTTTTCCTTCACGTTTATTTTCTAGTTTCAAAGTCTGACATATTAAGATGTAATGATCATCTTCAAAGAAATCATGCTCTTTAACTAATTACTATCAATCACCTGTAAAAAATCTTGCTCTTTAACTATTACTGGCAGACACCATGTATTGTGCATGTATGATAGCTTTTCACCTACCAAAAAAAAAGTTATTTGGAGAAAACTGCTTAAATGGTGACTCAGTCTGCCTTTTCTAAAAGAGCGGAAATCACCTGAGTTGTATGGATGATAGAGAAGTCAATGGAAAGTTAAGCTCATTGAGGGCAAAGTCTGAGACACCTTTTGCAATTGTGCCCCAAACTGGTTAAAAGCACCTGGTAATGATTTGCCGGGAGGGAGGGTGCCCCCAGCTGTAAACTCTCCGGATGTCACATTTGTCTTCCACAAGGCGGTTTCAGGCCAGGATAAAATCACCCCCAAATCAGCTCCATCACGGAGGTCTACCGAAATCCACGCCATTCCTTCTGCTCTCGTTGTTGTTTCATTCACCAGGATTTGCATAGATTCACCCTACTAGGAGCAATGCTGTCAACCCCAGAGTTTTGTTTGCGCATCATTCTTCTTCTCAGTCAATGACGTTTTTAGAAGTCCCCTTTGTGAGTCCAGAAAATGAACCAAAAATGGCTCCAGATCCGTCCCTCTCCGGGCTCCTCGCACAGGCAGAGCGTCTCCAGAGAGACTCTGCCCCGTGAACCACACGGAACCTGCAGACCAAGCTCACCCACACAGAAGCCCACAGCCAGAGTTACAAATCCGGGAGAAACCAGCTTCAGGGAGCGAGAGGCAGAAGAAGCTGTGGAATTCAACCCTCAAGAAATTCAGCCTTTGGTATTCTATTTATTATTATTATTATTTTGGTATTATTAGTTGCAGTATATAAACTAAGTATGTTTTGAGATAAAAGAGGATATTGAGTCTGTGCAAGGAAAAGAATGCCAAGCAAGAGAAGAGGCAGATGTGGACAGAACCAAAGAGAACTTTTTGGTACAAAAATAGATCATTGAAATGAAAAGCTCAACGAGCAGGTTACACGGCAGATTAGACAGAGATGAAGACAGAGTTGGCAAACTGGAAGAGAAAGCTGGAGAAATTACCTAGAGTGCAGCACAAAATGACTAAAAGACAAGAAACGTGAACAAGAGTTTAAGAAGCTTGGAGGGTGGTGTGAGAAGGTCAAGCACAAGGTAGAAGCAAAATTCAACAAAATGATGGCTGCAATTTTTCCAAAATCACTGAAAGACACAAAATTTTATCTTCAGGAAGCACACTGAATCCAAAGCAAGATGAATAAAAATAAATCCTCTCTAGAGGTGCCATATTGAAACCGAAGAGAAGCAGAGGTCAAGAGACTATAAATGCAGACAGAGAGAAAAGCTACTACTGACAGAGGAAGGACAATTGAACTGACGCCGACTCCTGACAGCAACAACATCAGCCAGGAGACGGCGACGTGATATAATCGTGTCTCAAAAAATGCCAGAGTCAGCGCCATACAGACCTTTTCCTCTGCCCACCAGGCTTTTGAGCTGAAGTCAAGGATAAAAATACAACGTAAAATCCCCAAGCACTTAGAAAAGAAAAGTGCCTACTACATCACTTATGGGTCACAGAAGAAGAAGGGAAATTTTAAAATGCGTAGAGCTGAACAACAAAAATACTACATCCCAAAATACACAGAGTACAGTACAGCAGGACCAAGAGGGAGAGTTACAGCCTCAAATGCTTGTGATAGAAATAAACTCTGAAAATTAAGAAACTATGCTCAGAAAACATTTAGAAAGGAGTTAAGCTTTCAACTCAATAACCTAGAAAGAACACAAGAATAAACCCAAGGCTCAGAGAAAGAAATAATGACAATGAAAGTAGAAATTAATGGGATGGAAAACAAAGACGCCATGGAGACAATCCACAGAATCAAAAGCTGGCTCTTCTCTTCATGAACAGTAACAAAGCAGATAAACCTCTGCTGAGATGAATCAAGAAAAAAGGAAGGCAAAACAATTTTAGGAAGGAAAGGGGAACTCAACATCAGAGATAGTAGAGATTTAAAAATTAAGAAAATATTATGAGCTTTGTACTAAGAAATTAACAACTTTAATAAAATGGACACTGTGGAAAACAGCTCTAAGACGACACCGTGGTTCACACCCTCACGTGATCGCCTCCCCAAGGGTGGCTGTGCTTAGCGACTGGCTTCTAACAAGAGTAATGGAAGCTCACCTCCGAGGAGAGGACTTTCCTGCTAGCTCTCTCCTTCTCTTGCTGCGTGCTCGCTCTGATGAGCAAGCTGCCCCACTGGGGAGGCCCCAGAACAACAACTGGCAAGGAATCGAATCCTGACAACAACCTTGAGGGCACTTGGAAAGGGCGCCTTCCCCGGTGAGCCTTCAGATGAGACCGCAGCACAGGCAATGCGTCCATCACGGCCTGTGAGAGACCCTGAGGCTGAGGACCCAGGTTAGCTGTGCCAGGTTCCTGGACCACAGGAACAGTGAGACCATACGTGTTGTTCGTAGCAGTCAGTGTGGGCCTCACTTGTCACACAGCCACAGGGAATGGACGCAGATCACTCCCCAGGAAAATAACTGACCAAATCTTATTCAAAAAGGACTGGAAAACCTGGAATCTACAACTATTAAAGAAATGGAACCAGGACATAAAAATCAATCAACACGAAAGCCAGGCCCAGACTAAGAAATTACATAAGAAATGTGTAATCTCGATCTTACACAAGCATTTTATTCAACAGAAAGAGAGGCAACATTACCCAACTCAGATCATGAGACCAGCATTATCCAGACACCCACCCGGACGAGGACAGGAGAGCAAAGGACATGTGTAAGCCAAACTTGCTTCTGAACAGAGGTGCAAACAATTCTGGACAAAATATGCACAAACCAAACAGCAATGTAGCAAAAAATTGTATCTCCCAGCCAAGTTGGGGCATTTCCAGAAAAGCAAGAACATCTACTCACATACCTCAGCAAGTGAGCAGATAGAGGGAGAACATCTTACGTGATCAGCTCAACACACGCAAAAAAGTCTTTGATGAAACATATTTAGCAAAATATTCTTAGAAACAAGAGAACTTTCTTAATCTGAAAGGGGGCATCTATACGGAAATAAGCCCTCTCCTCTTTTGTAATTTCGTTGTTGTAAATGGGTAGCATAGTCTGAAGAGATATATTAATAACCCCGTCCTGTGGCACTGTCCCACCCTTTACCAGAAGTCACCGCTCATTTCTCGACTCTTCCTCCCGGTACGTCATCATCCCAACACAGGAAAACGTGAAAAGGTGCTCTGATCCCCTTCAGCCCTGCACTGTTCCCTAACGGTCCTCCCCACGAGCTCTCCTCGGGGGAAGAGGGCTGCCTCGGTTTGTAAGGTGCAGAGCGTTCAGGTCTGGGGGCATCTCCTGGTTTACCCAACCGGCCCCCGGAGACAGACCCTGGGGTTGTTGCCAGCGCTGAAGCGTATCGCCCTGCCTAGGTCGGCTCACACCTGCAAAGGCGTACCTGTAGCATGAGTCCCAGAAGTGCAGCTGCCAGACGGAAGGGCAGATGCCCTGGTGGCTAGGTCACCATGAGGAGCCCCCTCGCCCCCCCCAGCAGCTGCACCCTTCACTCCCTCCAGAGCCTCCTGGGCAGAGTGCATCCCACTCGGGGATGCTGGACCACCTGTTCTGAGGAATCAGAGCATCTCCATCCCATTTCCCTCTTGACTGTGGCCAACAGCACATTCGAGCTCCGACCACACTAACTGCCACCGCAGGGTCTGTCCGCGGTGACTCCCAGCCGCACGACCAGGCGACGGCCCTCCACTCTCCTCCTCTCTCCCGTGCTCTTCACTCTCACGTCAGCTGTATCCTTTGGACAGTGCTCCTCCTTCACAGCGACACCCACCCTCCCGGCCCCTCTGCCCTGAAGTCGACCCCTGCCCCGTCACCACTGCCGCTTCACTGGCTCACTGTTGCTTCTCAGGGTGCTGGCGCTCATCCCTCAGACGCTTTCTCTAGGAGGGCTCCCCCAGCACATTCCCTGAGCTCCGAGGGGCCCTTGAAGGGCAGTTTGGCAGGATACAGAGTCTGCAGCCAAGTGGTCTGCTGACACCCTCTCGCTGTGACATGTGTGGGTTGTCCTGTGGGGAGCTGCCGCCGTCTGCTGTTTTCTTCAGTGGGCAACCCTCTCTCAGATGCCCACCAGGTGTTTAGCTGGAACCTCCGACATTTGCTCGAGAGCCCTCTCTGCTGCCCCCTCTGGGTGGCACAGGGCCCTTCAGCACCCGGGCAGCTCTTCCACTCGAGTGAAACTTCCGGAAGCTGCAGTGTCAATACCACCAGCTGCATTGTTTCGGTTTCCCGATTACGCATAGCTGGTTACTGAGGACACATGTGTCGGATTCCTTTGTCGTCTGTGCCTATGATTTTCTCTTTAACTCTTTTTTCAAAACTTTTAAGCATAACACACACAGGAAAGTGCACACATCTTAAGTGTGCAGCTTGAACTTTCACAAACTAACGCGACACATGGATGAAGAATGCAAGTGCTCCCGGGGCCCCTGGACGCCCCTGCATGTGCCCCCTGCCCTGCGGGTGACCCCTCCTGACTTCTGGCAGCACAGCCTGGCTCTGCTGTTGTGCTCAGGCTCACGGAATCCAGGGCTTGTGCCCTTCGTGCCCCCGCAGGGCGTCCTGTAAGATCATACCTGCTGCCTGTGTGGCAGCCGGTTCATCCTCCTCCCCTCTGTGTGAACACGCACCACCTCCTCCTTCATTCCATTCGGAGATGGGCATTAGAGCACCTCCAGGGTTTGACCATCGTGCGGCGTGCTGCTGTGAGCGCTCTGCTCCCGTGTCCTGATGAGCGCGTCCTGGGCGAGCACCGAGAGGGGAGGGGCCTCTGTGCAGGCTTGGTGCGCAGTCTGCGAGGCGCTGTTCCCGCGCACACTCGCTCCACGCTCCGTTTGCTCTGCATCATCGCAACACTTGGAATGGGCACGCCTTTGACTCTCAGCCACCCTGCGGGCCAGGCCGGCATCTCACTGTGGCTGTATCTTGCATCTCTGTCCTGACTGATGAAGGGAAGTCTGTAGTCTCCTCATCACTTCCTTTTTCTTCCCACCTGCTCACCTCCTGTGACCCCCGGGAGGAGCCATGGGAAGGTTCGGAACTAAGCAGCCTCAGTGTCCGAACTGACACCAGAAGGACAAACGTCGGCAGCAGTTCCTAAAACCAGGAACAAGACAAGCACGCCCCATCTTGCTCCCATCTGACACCAACCTGAAGGCCTGGCCCAGGCAGGAAAACACTAAAGGAAGAAACAGAGCGTCCCCATCCCGGAGGATATGATGTCTGGGCAGAGAATCCCCAAATAAATTATAAGAAACAGATTGGCAAGGTGACAGGCTATAAAATCGATACCCAAAATCAACTGCATTTCTGTTCAACACCAGCAAGGAGTTAGAAACATTTTTTAAATCAAAAATAAATTTTAAAAACACCACTTATGAAGGCAACAAAAGTAATACGGATGCACAGGAATAAATTTAGCCGCAGAGGGTAAGACAGTGTGTGCAATCTCACAGAGCCTTACTGAAAGCTATTTAGGAAGAGCCACATGCCACGTTTTACAGCAGGAAGACTGAATATCATAAAGATGAAAAATTCCCCCCAATTGATCTACAGGGTCAATGCAATTTCAATCAAAATCCTGACAAAGTTTTGCATGAAACTTGACGAGCTGATTTTACCACTTACAGAGAAAAGCAAAGAGCCGGAGTAGCCAGGTGCTCTAGAGGCCCCGGGTGAAGGATGTCCAGACAGCAAGGCCGGTAGAGAGCTGAGCGATCACGATGCTACGGGGCTGAGGGGCTGCCCACGCAGACACACTGGCCAGTGGGACAGAGAACCATGCTCGATCTGGCCCACACCTGCCTTCTGCGGCCCACCCGCCTGCCTGGCCCTGGTCGGATCTGTGTTTACGAATTTCACATGTAGCTTTGTTTACCAAAAAAGAAACACTGAGACCTAATTTTCTAAATTGGGTCTAATCACTAAAATTTAAAGAAAAGAAGTGACAGGTACAAAGCAGTTGGGGAAGATGCCCTGCCAGCCTGGAGCTAGACCTGAACTGTGGGCTACCAACACGTTTTCTAACCAGTGTTTCCAGAACGTCAGTTGTAGTCATGCGCCCCTGAGTTAGAGAACAGACGGGCTGGCGCTGGCCTCCACCTGGAAGCCCTCGGGGTCCCCTTCATCCCTGACACCCTCTTCCGTCCACCTGCTCACTGCGGGGTACAGCGAAGGAGCTAACAGAGCGGCTCAAGGAGACCTGCAGGAACCATCAGAGCTCTTCTAACGCTAAACCCAAACTCCACCCGCGCCACATGACGATTAACAGCTGGGACTACTTTTACAGTGTCTTCTGTTTTTGTGGACTTCGCAGTCACTGGCCTGGTCTCTGGGGCAGTCACAGAGCTTTGTCACTCAGACCTGCCTCAAGAGGGAACCTGCCCCATGGTGAGACTCCAGGTGAAGTACCTCTGGCCCCCACCCCAGCACAGGGACAAGCCGAGACCACACTCCGACGGGCAGCTTGAGGGGGCACTCAGGCAGGGCCCAGTCTGAGGGACGCAGGGCCCCTGGGGGTGGGACGATCCTGGCCTGAGGACCCCAGGCTCTTCCTCCCCAGTCCTCCACCCTTCCCGTCCCCCCTCACAGAGGTCAGACCAGCATGGCGGTCCGAGGGCTCTCCCCACCTCCTCCCGCCCCCTCCCTTCAGCCTCCACATAAACCTCTTGGCACTTTTCATCTTGGCACCTGCTTCCCATATAACCCAAACTGATGTGTCTTCATTTACCAGGTTGACTTCTGTCACATTTTGGCAAAAATCGCTATGATTAAACCATATCTCACAAGGTACACCAACGGATCAATTTCTCTCTGAACATAAGTAAACATTATGTGTATCTTTCTAATAGAAGACACATTCCTTCATTCAATCACTCCAGTTAGACCGGGACAAGAGTCTAAGTCAGAAATCAATCTATGGAAAGCTTAACCCAATCATCACACATTCTGTATATTGAATCAACAGCTCTTCATTTTCCTCCTACCAAGTATATAAAGAAAAGCTGAGCACAAATGAATTTGCAGAAACAGAATTTCTTTTCCTCCCGATTCCACACTGTATCTAGCACACATCTATCATTTCAGGTGGGATTTCTCATTCCCCGGTCCACTGAGTGTAAGCTTCCACAAGTGAAAAGTTTTAAAATGAATACTTCCGTGAAGCCGGTCACTTCGTTTGTATTTTAAAAGGGTAGATTTTCATATCCTGGGTTTTCAGAGCCTCAAGGTGGTTTGGACTCAAGCAGACCTTTGTCAACCGCTTGCTAGCTGAGCAACCCCGGCCAAGCTCCCTGACCTCCACTTCTCCTTCTGTGTAATGGGCAACACCACTGTCCTTACAGGGTCGTTTTGAGAATTAACAAAATAAGCACATAAAACGTCTCACAGAGGCACAGTAATTGTAGCTGTTATTATAAAATAATGAGCGAAGCCTAAGTTACGAAGCAGGGGACACATTTAACGTCGGCATATACATATAAAGTTTCCAGGTCAGCACACGACAGGGTGAAGAGAAAAAGACCACCTCGGGAGCTCCAGACTTTAGCTCCCCCACATGGTTTGCGACCACCTGGGAACACCATCACCAGGGAGCGAGAGATCCGGGGAAAGGTACTTCCTCCCAGCAGCTTGTTACCACCAATCGTGGTAAAAGTCACTGATTCTGATCTTTATTACCGACTTCACCCCACCCACTTTCAGAACGGAATGGAGACGGTCCACATCAATGATGCATGGCCTCCCCAAGTCGCCTGGGGACAGGCCTCTCGGCTGCTGGCATGCTGCCCCCGCCCTGAGCGCCCGGCTTTAGCTTCTACCCTAGGTGATACAAAGTGCTCCGGCCAGGTGGAGGAATCCTGCCCGTCACGTGTGGAAGGACATGTGTTTCTTCAATTTGCTAACACTAACATCTAAAACGGAACCTATCTGAGCCCTTCCAGCTATGCTCGGGAGAAGGCGGGGCCCATGAGACCACAGCAGCCGGGCCAGCTCGGCCTCAGCCCTGCAGGGAGGACCTGGGCCAACTTTCCCATCCACTCTGCTCCTCCACCTCCACAGCGAGACACACAGAGGCCGTCCCAAGATTACTGCTGCTTCAGCCACTCGCACTTTGCTCGGCAGGGAGAATCAATACACGGCCGGGGCTAGGGAGGCACACTGAAAGGAGTTGTTTTATTTTGGAAGTTAGAAAGAGTTTGTCCACCCAAGTGATCTGGTCTTCCCCTTTTCACCCTGCTCCCCTGGTCCCACGACGGAGGGCTAGCTCCTGACGCGTGGGAGAGCCGTCTGTGAAAACTGAGTGATGCAGTTACCTGCTGAAGGCTAGCTCACAAGTCAGCATGCCCAGAACTTAAACTGAGGCCCATGGACTCCCATCTTCTCGGACCCATCAGTCTGCTAAAAGTCCGTACATTTTTAGCTCTGGTCAAATCAGAAGTAGGAGGGAAATGTTGAAATCCTCATAAACAGGGAAAATGAAAAACAGAAGTGGTGTTTGAGAAGAGCCATATTTACTGGGGTTTTGGGGGAAGAGGGTCTGGTTAACTTGTCCAGTCCCATTTTACCCTGACGCGCATACCTTCCACTGACCCTCAGCCGCACCGAACCTGGGAGATGGGGGGGAGGCTGACCGTGTGGATAGGGCCCACACTGTTAGCGCTCCGCCCCTTGTCACCATCAAATCCACCTCAGGCAAAAGCAGTGGCTTCCTCCTCCGTCCTTTTCTTACCTTTCTGGCCTTGTCAAAAACTAACATGTTACTGTAACAAGAAGCGGCTGATGGATTTCTATAGAGCTAAGCATTGGATGCGACTGGCCGTGTCGGCCTGTTTCCTTTTTCACGACTTGGAGAACTGAGCTCTTGCGTTGCTCCATCTTTTCACTGAGAAATTTACATTACCGTAAGGTTGGCCTGAAGCTGGTAAAAGAATTTCTCAGAAATCTCATGAATTTTACTTGTGATTAACCAAAGAACGCCTGAGGTTTTAAATGAGTTGTTTCAAGTTGTCAAGTGAAATGACTACGACTCAATCTGTCGTTCCTGAAACCGCTTCATAATAACCGTGTGTGCAGGCCCAGGGAGCATCTGGGCAACCTGCTAGAACCCACACTCGGGCGGGTGAAGCGTCAGTCCTGAATCTTCCTTCACCGTCCTACGACACCACTTCAACCCTGCTCTCGCACATTCTTGAGGACGCAGACCTCCTGGCAGAGATGCCCAGGGAGGGCCCCTCACAGGCGGGGTGAGCAGCAGACTCCGGCCGCTGCGGCCACTCTGCAGGCACGTCAAGTTTGGTTCAAAACAATAAGGCACCTACGCCTTCCAAGTTATGTCAATGACAGGTAACTTCTTTTTTCAACAATGTAATTAAGAAGTTTCCTAAGAGGGCCCAAGAAATGGATACAGAAGTGAGTTGTAACAGTGGCTAACTGGTGGCTAATTCTGAAACCTCCTGGGGGAGAGGGGTGTAGTCAAGATCATGGGGAGGGGCGGGGAGTGAGGAAATGATCAAATTAGAGAATGTTCAGAATCTGACTGAGACCCCTTATGAAGCATTTAAACAGAGAAAATGTTGATTAGCAATCCCTAAATGAGTACAATCAGCCTGCAGAGCTGTAATTAAAACACATAGGGGAGCTTCCGGTTTAGTCCCAGCACTGCTGGGCCCCACCAGCACCAGCACACCAGTCATCACCAGCTGCCAACACACCAATCAGGAATTTGGGCTCTGCGGTGATTTTGATTTTTAATATAGGTGGCCGCTTCTCCTTCCAGTCTGTCTCAAGGCCAACAGCCCTCATTTCTCCTCCTCAGAAGATCATATTTCCTACAAAAAGGAACCCAACAGCTCAAGGATTCTCTTAGACAGGACTTCTAACATTGTGCTTAAAAAACAAAAAAGTCTAGGAAGCCATTTGTAAAAGCATTTTGCCTATTCCACTGAACTTCTCTCAAAGTTAAAAAAAAAAAAAAAAACCCACAACACTGCACGATTTTTTCAAGGTAGCTTCAACTGCTAACAGTCCTCCTTTCCTGAGACCCCGGGGATCAGACCATCGGGCGTCCCCTGGGCGGCCCTGGGGTGGCGATGGTTCTCCTCCCAAACGGCTCATGGATCACTGACCGACCCCATCACCTGACTGGAACGGTGGAAATTCACAGCCGGCCTTTGGTCCCCACGCCAAAGTCAAAGCCCGGAGCTGGGCACACAGCGGCCCGGCAGTCGCACCTGCATGCAGCCCTCCCTCCCTCCGGGTCAGGGGCAAAAAGTGAAACTAAGCCGCGGCCGCCGCTGCCGGGTCGGGGTCGCCGCGCGGGCCCGGGTCCCCAGCGCCCCCGAAGCCGCGCGGGGGGCGCACCGCGCCCGCGGTGGAGCAGCGGCGCCCGGGCAGAGTCCGCGGGGAGCGGGAAGGGGTGTCGCGCCCTCCCTCGGCCCCGCCGCCGGTCCCTCCCGAGACGTCCCCCGCCCGCCGCCCCGGGCCCAGCGCGCCGGGCTGCAGCGGGCCGGGAAGTGGCCTGGGCCCCGGCCGGACAAGGCCCCGTGGAGGCCGGGGGGGACCGGGCCCGCGGCCCCCAGCGCCGGGCTCCCGCAGGCCCCGCGCCCGGCGGAGCGCAGCCGGCCCACTGCGGCCCGGGACCCGGGGCCGACCTCGGGGGGCCGCGCCGCTCACCTGCACCGCCGCCACCTGCTCGTCCCCGCGCGCGGGGCGCCGGCGTCGCCTCCGGGCCGCTCCGGCCGCTGCGCTCCGGCCCTGGGCGCCCGGCCCTGCGTCGGGCCTCAGCGAGTGCGGCGCCCGCCGCCCCCGGCCCCCATCCCGCCCCGCCCGCCCGCCGCCCGCCGCCCGCCGCCCTCGGCCGCGCCGCCCCGCCACTTCCTGTGCGCGGCGATCCCACAGTTCCGCCGGCGCGCGGGGCGGGGGACACGCGGGGGGGACTGGGGGACACGTGGGGGGACACGCGGGGGGACAGGGGGACACGTGGGGGGACGTGCGGGGGGGACAGGGGGACACGTGCGGGACGCGCGGGGGGGACAGGGGGACGTGAGGGGGACTCGCGGGGGGACGGGGGACACGTGGGGGGACACGCGGGGGAGACAAGGGGACACGCGAGGGATGAGGACACGTAGGGGGACGGGGGCATGGAGGGGGACGCGCAGGGCGGATGGGGGACACATGAGGGAACACGCAGGGGTGCCCGGGGGACACGCGGGGGGCCAGAGGAACACGCGCGGGGGACTCAGGAGGGACACGCGAGGTTGATGGGGGACACGCGGGAGAGACAGGTGGAGGAGGGCCTGGGCGGGGCGCTGGCAGGGTGGGGACGGGGCCAGGTTGGTAACGGACGAGGCAGGGATCAGGGCGGGCGGGGCACACTGGGTGCGACCCGAGAGGTCAGGCGAGGAGCGGTGTGGGCGGCGCAGGGAGGGGACTGGGGGTCGGGCAGGGGTGCCATGGTAGGGGCAGACCGAGGGGGAGACAGCGCCGTGGGCCGTGCGCACCCGCCTAGGCTCCCCGCATCTCCCCAGGAGTCCCCCCTGCGGGCACTGGGGGTGTATCCGAGCATGAGCTCCCCCCACCCCGAATCTGGGTCGTGGGTCGTCGTCCAGGGCTCACCGTGGGGGTGGGGTCGTAGTAGGGACCATGCTCGGAGCCGGGTGCTCCGCGCCAGGATCGCTTTTCAGACCCACGCGTGGCGCCGTTTGACTTATTTATAGCTGGCGCCAGGCTGGCAACATTGTAACAGTGTTTGATATGGAGGAAGCTTCCCCGCACCGGGGTGGCGGGGGCTGGGAGTAATGTGGGGATTCACCCTAACCTGGCCTCTGCGGCGGCACCCCTACACCCGCGATCACTGACCACTGTCCCCTTCTGGCCCAAGAGAGTCACCCCAGCGGCCAGACAGGGCCACCTGTGTCCCCCACGGGCCACCTGCGGGGGGTTGAGTCTGGAACCAGCCCGAGAGTGCGCCAGGCAGGACTGTCCTGCTCCGGGTCCACTCTGCTTTCTCTCCCTGATACCTCGTGTGACCTGACACTGCTCGGGTCCTCCGGCAAAGCTGGACCTCCTGAGTTGGAGAAGTTTCATTTGAAAACTGTTTAAAATCCTAGGTGCCCTTATTGTCTGCTGTGCCTTATCTTAAGCCTCCTCGAATTATTTCGGAAAACACCTAGACTAGAATAGAATAAAATAAACATATGTGCACCTGCTCTGCTCCCAATTCCCTTACCTTTGAAAAAGGAGTCGCAGTTTGCAACGCTGGTCGAAAGTTACTATTTGTAAGACCTTCGACCCTGTGTGGCTTCTTCCAGCCATCCAGCCCACAGGCACCCGCAGATGTGTACACGAGGGTGTTCTTGCAGCAGATAAGTACAAAAAACCTGACAACAACCAAAAGAGACTGGCTTAATAAACTCCAGAATATTCCTTTAATAATGTTTTTAATTTAAAACATTAAGAAAATTTAATGTGGTAATTCCATATATGCTAATATTACACAATCTCCAAGGTCTGTTAAGTTAAAAAATGCACAGGCGATGCAGTGTGTATACAATGACCCCTTTCCTGTATTAAAAAGGAATATATGCATATACACATCCAGTAGACTTCCAAAAGTATCAACATGACACTGTTATTGGCTGGAGAGGAGTAACTTTTTATTGAGTGCCAGGTGGTAATGTCTAAATTTATCAAAGGCACACACTTCATAACTACTTGTTAAAAACAAGGTAAAATGGACCTCATCATTTAGACATTGGATGGCTCCTCATAGCTACTTTGAATTTTTAGATTAGCTCGAAGTATTGCGTTTGTCTCGACAGCATAAAGCATCATCAATATGATCTAACCTATATTCAGTTAGAATCTGTGACCCTTCAGACCTGAGCTGAGCAGGAATTTGCCTCTGGAAAAGCTCGGCTGAGCATAGGAGCAGAGTAACGTGTAAATGGGACGGGAAGTCAGCCGACCAGCCCTAACCCGCTGACGGGGCCCGTGTAGCCCAGACGCTCAGATTAATGGGACGTGGTCATCGCCAGGACGAACCTCGAGCTTAGTGTATGTGCGCGTCATTTCACCTGCTTATCAAAACCAGGCCAGGCGGTAGAGATGACTGGCACCCCGGTCTGCATTTGCAGAAACTGAGGCACAAGAAAGCTCCATACATTTTCCACCAGTCTACAGGCAGTGGCAGAGCCAGCAGCGCGGCTCCAGGACTTGGCCACTGTGCTGTAGCTTTTCTCGTGGCCCCAGGAAGGATGTTTACTTGTTAGGACAGAAACTCGGGTCCCCAGGCTCTTAAATTAAAATGAGGAAAGGAAAATTCCTACCCAGACTGTCATTTGGCCCAATTTGCAGAGAGAGGGGGTTTCTGCAATGAATGAAAAGAAGGAAAGTGGTATTTGAGTACCTACCATGAGCGTGAGCGAGGTCCTGGGAGAGGGACCCCCCCCCCAGTTCATTATTTTTTCTAGTTCTCAGAAGGAACTTGCTGGCATTGCATTTCACAGGTAAGTAACCTGGAGCCCGAGAGCTGATCCCAAGGCCAAATGACAGACAGCTGCCCACTTCCAAGCCCATAGGGGGGTCTTCCAGTTCAGAGGCGCTCTCATTGGAGAACTTTCCCGGGGAGGCCCAGGCGCAGGGAGTGAAGGTGTGGGCTCTGGGTGGGTCCGGAGGGAGGACGGCCTGGTGGGCAGACGGCCCAGGGAAGGCTTCCCGGGGCAGCTGGACACGGCCATCAAGCTGTTGCCACAGCCCAGGGAACTGAGACCCAAGGCGCAGAGCCGGCCTGTGACCTTGGACAAGGTCATTACCCCTTCAGGTCTTAGTTCCTTTTCTGTGAAACAAGCAGTTTCCCACTCCGGACTTCACTGATCCCCAAGAGCGTGTCAAGAGAGTCATGGCCGTGGGGGCGACTTCAGGCATTTTTAACAGACTAAGGCACATTTCGATGTAAAAATTGACCAAAACTAAAAATAAGAATTTTGCTGGAAATTTGTAACCCTAGCAGGTTAACACCAATCTGAAATGGACAAATGTTATATGTTTTTGATTAACACATAATAGGAAAACAGTAATGACAAATGCAATTTTTTCAGAAGACAAACTATTTTAAACACAGGCTTCTACAAGGGCAAAAACCACAAAAGGGATTTTCTGCGGCAGAGAGACTGGAAGCCCCGGGACACACCAAGACCCCACCCTCCAGTGGCTGTTGAGAAACCATGTTTAGTCTGGAGGGGCCGAGTCAGACGGGATTGTTGACATCCCTCAGACATCCAAGGGGCAGCTGAGAATACAGGAGTGGCGTGCAGGGGGCACTGGAGAGAAACCTGGCCTGCTCAGCCTGGAGGTCAACGTCAAGGTCACAAGAGCAGGTGAAGCCAGTGCCCAGCCGAGGATAGGCCTCGGGCATGTGTCCAGCACACAGGGAAGCCGTGAGTGCAGGGGTGAAGTCCTGGGTTTGAATCCGGGCTCTACCTCGCATTAACTCTGAGAGCTGGTGCCCCACTCTGCCAAGTGATGATAATAGTGACTTCCACATACGGTTGCCATGTTGCGGGCACTGAGGACCTGGGACCTGAGCTCAGGGCCTGCTCCCACGAGAGCTGCCTAGCTGTTGGCTGCAGACTGTCATCCATGTCCTTTAATGAGTCCCATGGTAGCTTCAGGGGGTGGTAGAGATGGAGGGCAGCTGGGTCAGAGGGTAGCCCGAGGAGCAGAGACAGAGAGACCAGAACCGGGCTGTGGGGCACAGCCCGAGGACCCCTCCCCAGGCAGCCCCAGCAAGTCCTAGAGGGCAGGGTACCAGGGCCGGTCTGCCCCTGACCCGATGCCCCTGACAGGCAATCTTTGCTCTGAGCCTCGTCAGTTGCATCGAGGCCTGAGGCCCCAGTCCTCAGGTCTGCCCAGTCCTGCCCCCCTTTATCTTTCACAGGCGTTACAACACCCCCCGGAGCCCCTTGCCCACTAAGCTCCCTCCTTGCCCGTTGTGCCTGGAGGCCCCGCCCAACACAGGAGCCTGCAAAAGAGACCTCGCTCCCCCTTCACTTCGAAATGCCTTGACCAGGGCACTCCCAGGGCCGCACCCCACTCTGCAGGCGGAGGTGGGCCTTCTGTGCCCGTGCGTGTTCTTCTCGCCTGAAGGCCCACGGGTCTCGAAATCAGTAAAGTGGTTGAGGCTCCTCGTAAAGGTGGAGCCGGTACCCTGGGCAGGCTTCTGTCCACGGGGTTGGTGCACAGGAAATACACAGTAAACATGACCTCTCAAAGGAAGGTCTCCCCCCCCACCTCCACCCCCCACCCGGACACATACGTGCTCAAGCAAAAACTTCAGTTTTTTTCTTTGCACCAAATTGCTTTTCAAATTATTCTCTGAAGTTAAAAAAAAAAAAAAGTACATGCAGTTTCTGAAAATTCACCTGTTCGGATCTAGTATGTCCGATGCATGTGGGAGAATTCCAACCCATCTCACAGACCCACCGTGTCTCCTGATTCCTAAGAGGAAAATGTCTCCGGGAGGACCAGGTGGATTCACACGGGAAAGCCGGGCTAGACTTTTCTCCGAAATTCTGCCCCCGGTCTGTCGTCTGCAAGGCCACCTCCCACAGGACCTCCGTGCTCCTAAGGGGCGCCCTCCCAGCCTCTCCCATCGCCACCCTTCAGTGTCCTCCGAGCGCTTGTCACCATCTGAGTTCCTGCTTGCTTCCTGTTCCTTGTCTTCCACGGGCGACCCAGCAGGGCCCTAGAACAGAGGCTCCCTGGGAACAGCACCCCACTGGCCATAGCCGCCGCCCCAGCCCCTGGGCAGCGCCTGGCTTCTGTGAGGCTCCCGCCACCATCTATGTGAAAGGACGCAAACGCGCTTTCGCAGGTGGAAGGCTGTGCAGCAAATGCATCCTGGAGACCTCTGGCCAGCGGGTCTGTGGGGACGAGCATGCTCTGAACTTCACATCTTGCATTAGTTTGTCAGGGATGCAGGAACGTGTCACCGACTGGGCAGCTTAAACGACAGAAACTGCCTGCCTCACAACTCTGTAAACAGAGGTCTGAGATCCAGGTGTCTCAGGGCTGGTTCCTCTGAGGCCTCTCTCCTTGGCGTGTGGATGCCGGCTTCTCCCTGTGTCCGCGCGTGGCCGTCCCTCTGTGCGTGTGTCCTGATCTCCTCTTCTCATAGGGACACCAGTCGTGGTGATGAGGGTGCATCCTAATGACCTCATTTAACCTCAATCACCTCTTTAAAGACCCCATCTCCAAATATAGTCAACTTCTAACACATGTGGAATACAGGACCTCAACATATGAATTTGGTGGTGGCATAGCCCCCCAAACACTCAGCCCATAACATGTGGATTCTCTCTCTCTCTTTTTATTATTTTTTGCAATACACACGTCTTACTTATGTAACACTGAAAGGCATTTTAAAGTAACCTGTGTCTTCTAAACGTAAGGATGACGGGGGGGAAGCAGAGCTGTACCCTGAGGAGCTGCCGTCTGAGAAAGCAGAAGCGCCCACAGGGGAAATGGGAGGCTCATTAGCGGGTCAATTAGCAAGTTCCTTCTTTCCCACCCACCCGTCCACTGCTGCTGGGCCTCGCATCTTTTTCGAACAGGATTTCAAGGGACTTTGGAGTCTGGTGGGAAAGAGAAGACAAGAACAGGAGTAATGACAATTTGAGGACAAGAGCAAACCTCGGACACTGTCCCGGGGTCACCTTCAACAGGCAGAGTCCCGGCCCCCTGCCGACCGGAGACTCAGAATCAGGGCCAAGAATTCCGATGTAATAATAATGACGACAACAACAGTGAAGGCGGCAAGGACAGCCAACGCCTGCTAAGCGACCTCATGTGCAGCACCAGCCTCGGTGCTTTTTACGTAATTTCCCGACATCACTGTGAGGTCCGGACTGTTGTGCTCCCTGTTTTCAGGTGAGGAAACTGAGGCACAAAGAGACTGAGCAACTTGCCCAAGGTCACACAGTGGGCGGCGTCAAAACCCGTCCCTTTGGCTGGAGAGCTTGTTGGCTCAACTCCTTGGGAACAGCTGGAATAAAAGTAGAGGAGGCAGCACCTCCACCCCGGGTGGAAAACCCTCCCAGGTCAGAGCTGCCAGCCACTTGCCAAGCACAGAGAGCCTGGACAGAGAGCGTCTGAGAGGGAAGGGATGGGGAGGCGGGGGAGGCCCTGGCATGGAGGTCAGCCTGGAGGTCGGCCTGGACCATCTTGACGCCCCTCTCAGCCTTAAGGCTCCAGAGAAAGCTGGATTCTGGTCCTCAAGCAGGATGCCTGCTGGGGAAGAGGTGCCGACCCGTCTCCCATCCCTCCCCGAGATGCGCAGCCCATACCGCAGTGGCCACATCCCTGCCGGCATTCCCAGCTTCACAGCTTGTGACCTTGGCATGTTTGACTCCTGGAGGGACACGGGAATCAGAATTCCTGGTGCAGAGTTGTTGTGAGGGTGAAATGGAAAGTACCCACCACTGTCGCTGCCAGGAGACCTTATGAGCGCCAGCTACCCCACCCCTACCCCCGTCCTTCAGGCCCCCTCTGCTCTGGCTGTGGCTCTTGGCCTTGAAGCTCCCAGCAGGTCTGGAAAGAAAGTCCAGCTGTGCGTCTGCAGAGGGAGTGGGGGGTGTCCAGCAGGTCCCAGGCATGTGTGATGTCACCGTGAGCACCACCCAGCGGTGGGCTTTGACAGTCATTACTCAAGACAGCAAGGCTGGTGTTCATGGAGCGCCTATGAAGCACCTGCTCCCACACAGGCTGGAGCCCCATTCCAAGTGCCAGGCCAGTCGGGGGCATCCTGATGACCTGCCTTGCTGGGCCTGTTCCCCAGGACACTGGATCAGGGTCCATGCCTCCAGCCACTGCCCCTCCCAGGGCCCCCAGTACCCCATCCCCATCAGGCGTCTTTGCTGTGCAAAGCCACACAGTGAGGGCCACTCCGCACCACATTTCCTCAGTGGTGGCCTTGAGGCATCTGGCGCCCCCCCCCCCCCCCCGAGGGGAGCTGGCTCCATGGCCCCGCTTGGCCCTGCCATTGCCCAGCTGCGGCCAATGGCACCAATAGTCCCAATACCATTCAGCTCCCCCCGTCATGGGGGGCACCATCCTCCACTCCTTGAACCTGGGCTGCTCTTGCGATTCTCTTGGGCCAATGGGATGACAGCAAAGGCAGCACCAGATGTGGCTCCAAAGAACGCCCCTGAACTCTATGCTTAAAAGTGGTTAAAATGGTAACGTGCTTATGTTGTGTGTACTTTACCACAACTTAAAATAAGTGAATGAATTTTTTTAAAAAAAGAAGTGGCTTTAAAAGGACCTGCTCTTGGCGACCATGTCATCCACCACATGAAGGGCTAGCCTGCTGGATGGTGACAGGCAGACAGCTCAGTCACCCTGTCACCCCAGCTGACTGTCTGCCCACCACGTCATGACGGTGAGGCCACTGACCACCAGCTGACTTCAGATGCTGGCGAACCCAGCCAAACCAGCAGAAGAACTGGCCCACTGAGCCCAGCCTGATGGCCAACCCACAGAATCATGGCTAAATAAACCGTTATTTTAAGCCACTCAGTTTTGTGCTGGTTTGTTACACGGCCGTAGATAACTGAGACACCAGCTAATTTCCCTCCGTCTGCCAGCTCACGCTGAGAGCTCTCAGCATGCTTTCCCTCCGACATCGATGGGGAAGAGATAACTAACACCTTAGCTTTCTGTGACTCACCTCGTTCTTTCCTAGCTCTGATGAGTTGATAGCTTTCAAATTGCTGTAGCATTCGAGCGGCCTTAATGTTGATCTAAAAGGAAAGGAAACCCGTGCTGTTCATTTATCCTGACCCCACTGGGAGGCGGCTTGAATCATGGCTCCGAGACTTGTAACTTTATAGAATATGATGTAGGGAGCCTCCGACTGGTCTGGTTTTCAGAACATGCTGAACTAAATTACTGTACCTTGTTGACAGTTTTGCCTGAGCGAGGATAAAGTCGGGAATCGGGTGGGATTCCCATTTGCTGTATAACCCAGCTGGGCGCAGACCGCCCTCCAGCACACACGGCCCCCCGCATCAGCTCTAGACAGAAACCCCGCCGCCGAGACGATGCCCAGGGTGAGGAACGGAGCGCGAACGCTTAGCCATCACGTGCTACCCGCCCAGCACTGAGCCAGGAGCTGGGGGTGGAGAGGTAGATTTTACGTGGTCTCTGCCCGCCCTGGCTTGGGGGGGGGGTGCCCAGTCCCAGCCTGGGGCGTGCCCCACTCACCAATACAAGAAGTGTGATCAAACAGGCACAGAGTGCAATGAGAGAGCAGGGTCGGGAAAGATGGAAATGGACCCCCAGGGCGGAGATGGTCTCGTTAGGTTTCGGATGTGGAATATAACAGAACCTTGAAGGACAGCTGAGAACGTGCCTGGAGGCAGAGTGTTTGGGTGGAAAGGGCAGCAAACACAGGGCTGTGCTTGCCTCTGTGTCACCCCAGGCCCAGGCTGTCCGGCCTCTGCACCCCTCAACATGCACACACACAAGCACACGCTGCTCTTGCTGAAGGTGCGAGGGACGGCCACAGAGCCAGAGTCCTGGACACTGTCCAGTGTCCTCCTAGTGGAATGGCACCACGCACAGTGACACTCACATACTAGCAACAGCTGCTCTCCGCTGAGCACCTGCTTGTCCTGGTTCCGGCCGGGTCCTTCCCTGCCTGCATCTCTTTCATCCGCACAGGCCTACGAGTCCACACGACACTATTCCCATTTTATAGATGAGAAGAATAAGACCCACAGGCTGACTAGCATGCTCCTGTCCTTGCAACCAAGAGTCAGATTAGAAGCTTCATTTGGAGTGAACGCTAGTTGATGGGAACGACATAAAAACGGAGGAAACATCTTCCCTCTGAGTCAAACCATTTTGGCTGAGAGTTTGGGACCAAAACCTGTCGACTTCATTTAAAAAACATTATTATTCATAATTTTATTGAGACATTTTATAGATCATACAATGCACCCATTTCAAGTTTACCATTCAATGGTTTTTAATAAATTTCCCGAGCTATGCGACCATCACAAGTCCGTGTGGAACATCCCCACCTCCGGACTCCATCCTTCTTGCGTGTTTCCTGTTAATCCCCTGAGCCCCGGCCATCCCACCATCCCACCGCCTCAGGCAGCCACTCATTTACTTCCCATCCCTAGAGGTTTACCTATTCTGAGCATTTTGCAGAGCCTACCTTTTGCAAGAGTTCTGCACATCTGAAACCTCAGCATCCGCCCCGCTGGTCACTGCCTCCTTGCCCCGTGGGCAGGAGGGGGCCCCAGACATGGGAGCGATGGCTGCTCTCTGCACCACCCCTCCTTCTATGTGGCCCACCTGTCCTCTCAGGCTTTAAGAGCATGTAGTGAGGTCCACGGCCCCGTGGCCACAGCAGGCTTCCCCTGGAAGGCAGTGACGCTGAATTTTGGGTCTCCATCTAGACCATGGGAAGTGTTTCGGGGGCCACAGGATGGAGGAGGCCGGGTACATCTCCTGAGCACGTCCTCATGGCCGAGTGTGACTCCGAGGGGAGGGGACGCCCACAGACTGCAGGGCCCACCTGGGTTCTTAGAGCCGCGTCCTGGCACGGCAGCTGGAGCCAGGTTCAAATGGAAGCCGTCCCTGAAGAGGAGGGGCATTGTGAGCGGCTTCATCCCCTTGAACTTTATCTAAACATAAGCTCTCACCCCACTTATCGTTTCTCCCCAAGGTACAGCAAATACATGCTCATTTTCTGTGACCGCCACGGAGGAAGTGGACAGATAGGGGTCTGGTACGCCAGGGTGGCTTGAGCAGCCCGGCTCGAAGCAGATCCCAGTAACACGCAGACCCTTCGTTCTGTGCAGATGATAAACTACAAGGTACCTCCCTCCGTGGCACCTCCCCCCTACACCTCTGCCCCCTCCCAATGCCACCACCCCACCTGTGTCTCTGTAATGGCCGTTTGGGCCTCGCCACGCCTTGCATTTCAGCACATCAGCGCCCGTCCGTGTGCTGCTGCTGGATTCCTTCATTTTCCTAAGGTGCAGGCTGGCTGGACCCCGCCACGCCCAGAAGCCGTCAGGAACCCCACTGCCTGTGGCCGAGGGTCACACCCCTCACCCTGTGGCCCACGTTCTCCGGGCTGGGCTCCTGCTTGGCCCGTTGGAGGTCCCAGAACACAGAACTGAGAGAGGCTGGAGCGCAATGCTTCATCCTGGAGGTTCCTTCCCTGGGCAGCTGGAGGGAGGGAAAAGGAAGTGAGGCCGGAGGGACAGGACGGGCGGGAGGAATTCGGGGTGCCATCCACACTGGCTGCTCTGTCTCAGCGCCCAGGTTAGCTTGGCTCAGACAGAGTATACGGAGAACTTGTGCCCTGAGGTGTCGACGGAGGCAGGAGGAAGAGGGAATTGACCCCTGGACTCCTTCCTGTCCCCCAAAGCAGATGCAGATGCCCCAGCTCAGCTCCTCGGGGTCGACCTGAGCCACGGAGAGCTGCCTCGCAGCCGTCATGAGGTTGCTGGGCCCGGGGTGAGGGGCTGAGCCGAGCCATCCCAGCCCAGCTTGGGCACCCTGACGGGCAGTGTCCATCTGGAGCTCCTGGTGCATCGCACTTCACTCTCTTCTGCCCCAGCCTCCTTCCTCCGCCTCCCTTCGCAGGTGTGGATGCCAATGCACCTGCAGCTGCAGCGAGCACACCTCAGCCAGGCCCAAACTGCGTCCCCCAGAAGCCGTAGGTGGAAGCCCTGACCCCCAGGACGTCAAGATGTGCTCCTGTCCCCCCAACCTGCCCTTTCCCACCCCGTCGAGTGGCTCTGCCCACCAGCGTGGCCTCAGCCTGCTCTGCCTCCACTGCAGTCAGTGGGCGATGCCCACCCCCAGGGTGCTCCCTCATTTTTCCACTGAGCACGTGCTCACCGGGCACCTCCTGAGAGCTGGGGCCTCCAGGGCAGGTCGAGGCCGGCAGCCCCCTCGGGCCCCCTGGCAGGTGGGCAGAAGGACGGCGTCAGACCCCACACATCCTCAAGGTCCCATGCTTTGCGATCCTCGCTCTGGGACTTGATGGTTATGGAGAGACCCAAAACATGTCCCCACAGCTAAGACTCCAGCACGACAGCCCAACACCGACGACCAGGGCAAGCGGGTCGGGCTTTGCCGTCAGCCCAGGTGCTGGGCTGAGCACAGTTTTTATGTACAGTGCGGCGGCTTACTGCAAATTGACAGAGTAAATAAATTGCTGAGGGAATGTTTAAAATACCGGAGAACAATTTTCAAGCAATTTAGAAGCAATCTTCTCACAGAAACTGAAATGCTAATTATAAATAATTATGATCTATTTACTGAAATAATCAACACTGTTATACTGGTCTGAGCGGTCGGTGTCTGAAGGAAGAGACTGCTCCCCAGGCAGCGGCCGCATCGGCAAGCTGGCCTCGGTCTCCCCACCCAGCCTTGGGTTTCACTAACTCGAGCAGAGTTCCTCCCGGCTCCTCCCAGCAGCCTCTGCCCTCTATTCTCTCCTCTCTCCTGGCTCTGGCAAAAACTAACATATACCCCCCTGAAATGTGTTCCTCAGAACTTCAACAACCTGTTTCCACCCTGTCTGGGCCTGTCTTCTGGGTTTGAACCCTGGCTTTGCAACTTACAGCTGTGTGACCTTAGGCAGGTTTCTTAACCTCTCTGTGCCTCAGTTTTCTCATTTCAAATGGAGATGCTAAAAGTACCTACTTCTTAGGAGGGTTGCAAGGACCAAAAGAGATCACGTCCACAGGGCCTTACACAGTGCCTGGGGTGGGGCAAGCGCTGAACAAAACCAGCTGTGTTGGCAACGTTTGGGGTCGGGTGATGACAATCTCTATCTGCTCCTCCTCCCTCCGCTCAGCATGGAAAGTCAGGGATGAGTTTTATAATCTGAATTATTTATGAATTTACCTGTTCGATTCTATAAAGCAGTTGTTCTAAAAAGCTGGACCCCAGGGCCGGCCCGACAGCAAGACCTGGGCGTGAGGAAGCACATTCTCAGACCACATCCCAGAGCTGCTGAATCAGAAACCCCAGGAGGGGGCCCCGCGATCTCTGTTTTAACGAGCCCTCCAGGGGATTCCAAGACACGCTCGAGTTTGAGAACTGCGGCTATACAGACTCTATATTAACAAATAAATAAAAATAAATTCAGCAACCCAGGTTGCAGGGTTTCACAAGAAAAGGAAGCAGAGATGTCTGTCCCTTCTCTTCCTATACCAGACAAGATGACTTATTTATTACGCGCAGACGGCCACACACAGCCCTGTTCTGACCCTGAGCCCCCAACCAAGCCCGGGGGAGTGTCCTGCGGCCGCCGTAACCACTGACCCCGGGCGGGGGAGGTGGGGGCACAGACAGCAGTGTTACCCCCTCACCATCCCAGAGGCTGGAAGCCCGAGGGACTGGAGCCTTGGCACCAACTTGGGAGGGCTCCGAGGGGCCTGCCCCATCTCTGTGGCCCCTGGGATCCACGCGGTGACTTGGGCCCAGCAGCCGCTCGCCCCAAGGCCGAGGAAAGTTTCCTGACAAACCCAGTGTGACCCAGCGAGGCCCCAGCTTTGTGCTAGTGGGGCCAGGACCCAGCCCCAGGAGCCCCAGGGCACAGGGTCAGCAGTTCGGCTTCTATGGGAGGAACCCAGAAACCAGAAAGGGAAGCTGGTGGCCCCTGGCTTGGACAGCGGTGAAGCCGAGGGCAGAGAGCTTTGATCTCAACCTTCCCCTGGCGGAGTGGGTGAGCCAGGCTCACAGGAGCTGCAGGAACAGGCCCACCTAAGGCCCGAGAAGATCACCCACCAGGAGGCCTCCCAGGCCTGTTGCCAAAGCCAGGAGGATCAACCACGGGGCGGGTTCTTTTGGAAATGTGTTTGCGTTTACACCACCGGCTTCCTGTTTCCCTCGCTGCCTCCAGATCGCTCTGTTTCGATTCTGCGGCCTTGAGTAAGAGGACAGGTTTACGGGATTTGCTTGCCGGGTGCTTCTCCATCCCCAGGCGTGTTTGGGGGATGGGGATCGGGGCAGGATACGACAAAAAGCCATTTCCATGAGACAAAGTGCCTGAGTATGACTTTCCTGGGGCTGCCATCACAAACCGGGTGCCTTAGAACCACCGAGATTTATTCTCTCCCAGTTCCGGGGCCCACGAGTCTGAAACGCAGTGTCGCAATCCTACCGGATGCTCTGGGGGAGGGCCCTTCCCACCCCTCGCAGCTCTGGTGGCCCCAGGCGTCCCTGGCTCATGTCAGCATCACCCCCTGCTCCACCTCCATCGTCACGTGGTCCTCCCTGTGTCCGTGTCTTCACTCGGCCTCCACCTTGGGGCGCGGGTCAGCGGATTAGGGCCCACCCCGCTCCAGTCTGACGTCATCTCAACAAACTACAGCTGTGATGACCCAGCTTCCAAAGACGGTCGCAGTCACAGGTACCGAGGTCACGACTTCAACAGGTCTTTTTGGGGACACAGTTCAACCTCCCACACCTGGGAAATCCTAGACACAGCCTGACAAGTTGCAGCCTCACCTGGCCTGGGCTTCGCTGTCCAGGTGCAATCTCTGCACTCGTAGGCGATGACAAACACACGAGGGACACAAAACCCCAGGGTAATGGGGCCTGGGAGATCAGTTACTCCACAGGCCCTCTGTTCTAGAGCCCCCTGCCACATGGCTGAAGAAATTCCCAACCTGGGGGAGGGACTGGATGGGGCCCAGCTTATCAGACACACCCACACCCCATCCATCCACCAAGACTCCAGGGGGAACCAGCCTGGGCCAGCCGCCTCAGGACACAGCCTCTTAACTGCGCTTCCCTGAACAGCGAGGTTTCCACATCTGCTTCCACCCACCTTCTCCCCATCCCAGCTGACCTCCCTGCCAGAACCAGGCGCTGGCACCATCCCCACTGGGGTGAGTGGTCGTCCTGCCCACTCCTGGTCCAGCTCCCGAGCCTGCATTTGACTCTCACCCCTCAGGTCTCTGACTCCGGCCCCCAGGCCGCTGCCTGGCTGAGCATCACCTCTCCGGGTACCACCTGCGTGCTCGTGCCCCCCTCGTGCCCCGACCCCGAGTTTGGGTGCTCTGAGTCATCATCAGACACAGGGTATGGGGGCGGACAGCCAGCAGGCGCTCACCCCGGGACACAGGACCTGGGACGGGGAGGGACAGGCCATGCGGCTGCCTGGGCTGGGTGCTCCTCAGCACCCACAGAGAGGCCCTTCAAGGTCACCGTGAATTTAACAGTGAGCGCCACCTCGCTGCCACTGCTTGTGATGCAGTGTTTCCTTTAGATTCAAGGAAAGCTACTGGATTTTGGCACAATTTTGGTCCTTGGAGAGTATGATCCTGCAGGAACGCACCCAGGACAACAGGCAAAATGGAAACCCTGGCTGGATTACAACACCCTGGCAAGACCCATTCACGTATGTGAACAGAGATGGGGCGTTGATTCTGGGTGAAACCTGTTGGTGTCACGTCTATTGATATTGATATTTGATTTTGATATTGGACATTTCAAAAAATCTCCAAGGCATGGAGTTGAATACAAAAACCAAATGTCCGAATGATGTTATATGATGCCATTTATGGGAAGAAACTCAACCCACATATTACTGCATGCACTCTGTGGATATACGTGCATCTTTGCATCAATGCTTAGAAAAAGATCTGGAAAGACACACCCCGAGCTCTCAAATGTCGGGGGGAAAAGAGACCAGGATAGGGGCTATGAAGGGACTTCAGCGCTGCTCTGTAATTGTTGGGGTTTTTTCATATTTACCACTTTATTATAAAGATGGAAATGAACAGCCACATGAAAAGGAAGGGCGAGGTCTGGGGGTCTCGAGTGTGGCGTTTCTGCGCCTGCGGGGTGGGGTGTGCCACCCTCCCAGCACATGGGTGCATTTACCAACCCAGAAGTACCCTGATCTGTGATTTTTCATTTTTAAATTTTTACAAGGAGAATAACTTTCTGTACCACTTGGGTAGTTAAGTTAGTTTTTAAAAAGCCATGGCATTTTCAAAAGCGAAAACAAACCAACAACCATAAAACCAAACCGAAAAGAAAAGGTGCTAGGTAAAGCATATAAACAGAGTGTTGCTATTGGAGAAAGTACAGGGAATCTGAGCTGAAATGATCGGGCATGTAATTTGGCTGGACATTTTCTGGCAGCTAAGGTAGAAAGAGAAACACCAACGTCTGCATGCATTTTGGTTTCTGACGACGTAAGGGAAACACAGTTATCTAAAGAGAAAAAGAAGTTCTTCTCCTGGCATTGAATGAGGAAGAATTCATCACGTGGGTCCTTGGAGAAAAGACAGAGTAATCGCGTGGATCTCGGTCCCGACTCTGATATGAGGGGCTGCACTGGATGCTGAGGACCCCTCCCCACCAGTGACCATGGCCAGCTTCTCCCTGGGTCCCACCTGCGCTCTGTGACAGCAGGAGGCTCGGGGACACTCCTGCTGGGGTGGCACTGAGATGCCTCACACTCCCCACGGCCTCTCCCGCCTGAGGGCAGCACCGTTTATCCAGACGCGTGGGCCCGGGGAGCTCAGGCTGCGTGTGACAGACGCGAGCACACACCTCTCACAAAAAGCCCTTGCGTAGGTCTTACTTTGTAAACTATTACTGTCCTGCTCCCATTCTGCAGTTGAGGAAACTGAGGCTCAAAAAGTTCACATAACTTGCCTGAAATCTCACAGTTAGCGAGCGGCAAAACCAGGCTCATTTGACCCCAGGCCGGCTGACGGCAGGACCCGGGTGCTCTCCCAGGGGTCCGTCTGCCGGGTTGGCTAGTTCTGTATGTGGGGGACGGGGGACAGTCGTCAGCCCGGCAGAGCTGGAACGCAGGAAAACCCTCCCCACACGCCGGCTGGTTTGTTTTCTGTTTTCCTTTATTATTGTAGTAAAACATACCTAATGTAGCATTTCCCACTCTAACCACTGTGAAGCGTGTACAGCTCAGGGGCATTGAGTACATTCACATTGTTGTGCAACCATCACCACCATCCGTCTCCAGAACTTTCCATCTTCCCAAACTGAAACTCGGACTCCCCACCCCCCTCCCTCCTTCTACTTTCTGTCTGTACGATTTGACTGCTCTAGGGACCTCAATAGGCGAAATCACACAGCACCTGTCCTTTTGTGACTGGCTTATTTCACTCAGCACGATGTCCTCCTGGTTCCTCCGTGTGGTAGCAGGGGTCAGACGTCCTTCTTTTTTCGGGCTGAGTAATATCCCGTGGCACTTAGGGACCACGTCTGTTTACCAGTCGTAGTTGATGGACATCTGGCTTGTCCCCACCTTTTGGCTCTTGTGAGCGCTGCTGCCGTGAACGTGGGTGTGCAAATGTCTCTTCAGACCCCGCTTCCCCCTCTGCAGGGCAGGCACCCAGCGGTGGGCTTGCCACCTCGCGTGGTGGCTCGGTGTTTAATCCTTTGAGGAACTGCCAGGCTGCTTTCCACAAGGGCTGCAATTCATTTTTTGCTAACGTTTTTCAAAAGATCTTTAAAGACAAGAGCAGACAACAGGAGGCGGATCGTCTAGGTGAAGGGTGTACAGGAGTCCGCCCCCCGCCAGACCCACAGGGGGCCTTCAGAGGCCGGGTTGTCTCCGTGCTTCGGCTACAAGAAGGAGCCCACGCCTGGTGTCTGCCTGCTGCCGCTCCCACGTCTGCCCTCCAGCTTTCTCTCCAGCCCCACGTCTGGGGGAGCTAAGAGAGCTGGGGGTTCAAACTGTGTAAGCCCCTGCCCTCGTCGGGGATCCCCACCCCCCAATAAAACCCCAGCCAGCCCCCTTCCCGGCTCTCAAGCTGTATGCAGACCTGCTTAGGAGCCCGTCCTGCTCTCAGAAAGACTCGGCATGTGAGAAACACCCTCCGGGTATGTGTGTGGCATCATTAGTCTCTACATCAGAACCGAATTTCGGGTAGGGGTCCACCTGGCTTCTGTGGGAACCGCCACACGGCGTCCCCAGCAGGCGCGCTGAGCTGCATGGCCTGGAACATCCTCCGGCCAGGGCAGCCCTAGGAGGCAGGCTCGCCATGCTGGGGGGCCTCAGCCTTGAAGGCCTGGTGCTGCCGTCTGGGCCGCGAACAAACCCAGGGCCAGTGGAGAAGCCGGGATGGGCTCTGGCACTGCTGTCCTCTCACATCCCCGGAGGCCGAGAGCTCCAGCATTCAGGGCCGTACAGGGTGGTCTAAACCACAGGGCGTTGGGCTCAAACCTGCACCTGCTCCTTTGTCACCTGGGGTGACTTCCTGACATCACGTGTCCTAACTCCAGTTCATCAGTGAGAGACAACAAGGAGGACAGGTCAGGGCTGCTGTTAACGTCCCCATCCCGTCCCTGAGCCCTCGGCCCCTGCCAGTCCCCGGCCACAGTGGACGGGCAGGAGGTCAGCTGGGGCGTCCATCACGACCCCATCCAGGGCAAATTGGCAACAGCTCGTCCCACGGACCTGCTCCCGCAGCCTCTGCAGTGCGCGCACACCGCCATCTCATTTGCTGCCCCCTCCACGAGGCCGGGCAGATGCCATCACCATCCTACTCCTCTTTGGGGTAGAAGGGTGGAGGGTCCCACTTGTGGCAAGAGACACCTCTCCAGGAGCAGGAAGCAGCTCAGCGAGGCCGCGGGAGCTCCCACCCTGAGGGACACAGCCATGCATGGCTCAGGGAGTGCCCAGCATCAGAGACTCTCTCTGGAGGCAGCCAGGCCCGGGGTTCAGGCCTGGCTCCGAGCTCACCGGCTGGGGGACCCACACGGTGGCTTCTCCTACCTTGGCCTCAGTTTCCTCGTCTGTAGAATGGGATAATAGTAGCACTGGTCTCAGGGGGTCGTCGTTGGGAGTAAATGAGTTGGCGCGTGAAGAGCGCTCAAAACGGGGCCTAGCATCATGGGTGCTCTCACGCTGTCACTCGGGGCTGCGGTCTGACTGGCCCACGGAGCTTTCTCAGATCGGCCCCTTGATTCCAGACTCCAGCAAATGTTAGGCTGCCAGCACCAACAGCCCTGGGCGCCCAGGCCCAGTGCCAAGTGCTCCTGCCGACCCGCTGAGTCCCCGGCCCATCATCGTCATTTCACTTCTCCAAGTGTCCAGTCCCTCGTCTGTGTGGGCAGGGGCTTGGGCCAGGGGGTCTCATCCAACCCCAACCAGAGAGGAGTCTGGGGTCCAGGTGTCAGTTGTTGAGAGGGACTAAAACGCCTGGATGCGCCTCCCTCCCTGCAGATGCCTGGTGCTCGGAGCCTGACCGGCTCCTCCCGCCCTCTCGCACACCCCGTGCCTGAGGGTCTCTCCCTTCTTATCCTCGAGGGCTCTACTGGCGGGTTGCACCACGTGTCCACATGTCCTCCCCTCCCGGCCCTGCCCAAGCCTCCCTGTGAGCAAACTGCCCTCTCCGTGGATGTGGGCTTGGCCGCGAGGCCCGCCGATGGAACGTGGGGAGATCTCAGAGTGAGCCGATTCTGCCCTGAGGCTGTAAGAGGCCGGCAGATGTCCGCCCTCCGTGGGGAGAAGAGACGCCCAGGGAGCCACTATTCCTTCAGCCTGGGCCCGGAATGAAGACATGTGGAACAGGGCTGAGCCTCCCCTGCAGCTCCAGTCCACCAGCCCAGCCAGCATCAGCCAAACCCACCCAACGCGCAGACTTGAGAGCAAGAAAGAGGTGTCCGTTGGCATAAGCCACGTCACCACAGTTCTGCTGCACGTGTTACACAGCAAAACTGCCTAGTACCAGATTGCATTGGCTTTACCCCCCCAGGGAAGCGGTGCATACAGGCCAGCAGAGCAGCCTCACTCCTGAAGACGTGCTCCACACGAGGAATGCACCATTTCCCAGATGGAGCACAAGCAAGAGCCCTCCATGCCAGCTTTTCCTGCTCTGATCCCATAAGGCAACAGGGATGAGAAGGATGTGGGTGAGTAGTGGGGATGTGTGCAGGAGGAGAAGGTGACACTCAAGGTCAGCTCTAACTTTTCCGGGTCCAAACACGACTGTCTGAGGACCTTTGAACTAATTGATCCATTGAACAAACGCTGATGAAGTGTCCGCAGAGGACCGACCCCTCCCTGGTGGAGCTGATGTTCTGCTGGGGAAGGAGAGTGCACTAACAAATAGCTACGTAAGCGAAATACGTAGAATGCCAGGCAGTGACAGTGTCACGGAGAGGAGTGTGCGTGAGGAGGGGGGGGGGGGCGCATCCCTGGTGTGTTTCCGGGGCAGCGAGGAGGTTAATGCAGCTGGTGGGGGGCAGGGTGCGTGTGTGTGGGAGCTGGTCACAGGCGTGCGGGGCCTGGGGCCCATGGAGAGCCTTTGGCCTTGACCCTGAGTGAGCCAAGGAGCTGCTGGAAGGTTCTGAGCAGCAGACTGGTGTGGGTTACATATCCGAAGAAGCAGGTCCCAAGATGAGCCGCCCCCAGGTCAGTCCTCATCATTAATATTTTTTCCCCAATTTAAAAATTCTGGCGAGCCAGCCCTGATGGCCTAGTGGTTAAAGTTCGGCATGCTTCGCTTTGGTGGCCTGGGTTAGGTTCCCGGGCATGGAGCCGCGCCGCTCGTCTGTCAGTTGCCATGCTGTGGCGGCGTCCCACATAGAAGAACTAGAAGGACTTACAACTAGGATGGACAACTACGTGCTGGGGCTTTGGGAGGAACAAAACGGGGAGAAGATTAGCAACAGATGTTTGCTCAGGGCAAATCTTTCCCAGAAAAAAACAAAACTAGGATTTCTTTAAAAAAAAAAATTTCTAGGCATGCTGACTGAAATAAGCCAGACACAAAAGACCATGGATTGAGTGATCCCATTTATATCAAACATCCAGAACAGGCAAATCTACACAAACAGAAAGCAGATCGTTGGTTTCCTGGGGAGGGGGCGGGGGAGTGGAAGGACAAGAGGATTGATAGCTAAAGGGGGAGGGGCTTCTTTGCTTTATTTTTCTTGAAATTTTTTTCCCCTTTACTTCCCCTTTTTCAATGTGTTAATTCGGTGCTTTACCATTCTCCAAATATGAGGGTATTTTTTAGTAATATTAAAAATATAGGGCCTTTACACATTTAGGCTTTAAGCCATTTCGAACATTTGTCTGATGCTGAAAAGGTCTCCTAGTTGTCCGTTGGAAGGGGTTTATTTTTGAGGCGATGGAAATGTTCTAAAATTGATTGCGGTGATGTTTACACATATCTGCGAATATACTAAAAGCCACTCAACTGCACACATTAAATTGATGATTGTGTGGTATGCAAATTATATGCTGATACAGCTGTTAAAAAAATGTTGGGGCATATTTTAATGATCTAAGCTGCAGAACTGAAACCCATGCTCCTCAGACACACTGTGACAATCCATCTCTCCCTCACTTGTGGTCCTGGTCAAGGGTCAAAGTCCCAGCCTGGCCCCTCCCCGTGGGCCCAGGTCAGGACTAACCAAAAGGCACTGCCTTCACTCCCAGGAGACCCCCAGGGGAGACTAATCCTGGCATAGGTGGAGGGTCTGCAGACCCTCTCCTGAGGCTCAAGGCACATTGGAAATGATTCTCTATGATAGGACAGATTTTGTGGTTGCTTTAAGCTGCATCTTCTCTTTTTATTCCATCCCTTATAATAGGGCAGACTTGGAAAATCAGGTGTCAGAATCACGGGGGTGCTCTGAGCTGTTCCCCAAATTACTGTGCAGCTCAGAAAAGTTTAACTAGTTTAGTTAATTTCATGTGATTCTCTGAGCTCCTTGAAAGGAAGCTGGGAAGGTGCTATTTAAATCCAGGTCTAATTTCTGTCCTGATCTGAAAAAAGCAGCTGGGAACAGTACCTGCTTCTGAGGGCTGCTGTTAAATTTAATTGTTTCTTAGCTTTCGAGTTTTCCCTTACTGAGATTTGGTGCCAGTACTTATGATATAAGTAAATATGTAAACGCCACCAGGACGTTAGTGGGAGGTCAGAGAACAAGGCTCCCATGTATTGACTGCTTCCTTAGGGCTGAAAACATTCAAAATGTCTTCGCAATCCCTTGTGCTGGCCTGGCCCCAGCGCAGTCCTCCTGTGGACATCACTACACCCTGCTCCCCTTTGGTGGCCTTGCCCACAGGGACCATGCTCTTCAGCACCATGGCCAGCTCTGGATTCTCACATTTGGGTGAGATGATTCCCGCCCTGCTCAGCCCAGATCTTTTGTTACTTTCCCACATCTTTCCAACTCACACAATTAGACCATGGCCCAACCATACTCTCTTGGCCTCCCAGCAAGACCCCTGTCCACCAGCTGAGAAGAAGCCATGGCCAGGAGGTGCCAAAAGTACCTTTCACCTCTAGACACACTAGTTCATGGACCATTTCCTTTTCTGGGCCCCTAAGCCCCAACCCCACCAGAACAACCACTATTGGTGACACAGATAGAACTGAGGAGCTAGCACCCAACAGAGCTGGACTGCTGACAGGGAGAGCCAGCCAGTCATCAAAATTAGAGAGAGAATATCTAAGACAGAATTTAATACTCATTTGATGTTAAAAAAAAAAAAATCTTCAGGGATAGCCACTTTCAGAATGGCAGAATAAGGAACTTCAAAATCTGTTCCTCCATAAAAGCAATGAAAACATTGGCAAAAAATATGAAAATCAACTTTTTCAGAACTCTGGAAATTAACCAAAAGCTTGCAACAATCTGAGAAACATTTACTCAAGAAAAACAGCTGAATCTCAAAAGAACAATAAGCTTTGTGCCTTTTTAGCTTGCCATATTCCCTGTCCCCCTCCTCATTTCTGCAGTGGCAGTACCCATGAGAACCAGCAGCCTAGAACCCCCTGGAGGGGTCAGAATGGGTCTGGAACTTGCCAAAAGCCCCATCTCCTGATAATTGCCATTATTTGGTAGCTCCCTGAAAATCCCTACTTGCAGGGCTTGTCTTTACGTGGCCTGACTCAGACCTTACTTACTGTGGACAGGTTTTTCCCTGGGATGATTGTTGAAAACCATCATTGGCAAGTGTTTAACATCACAGTTGCCTGAGGCAGTATCACCTTAGTTGAGGCAAACAAGAAACTGACCAAAAACTTAAAGGGAAAAGCTGGGGATTGAGATGTCTGTAGGGGGCTTTGAAAGGCCCTGACATTTTCCTGGGAATCTAGAAGTTAGAATCATTAATAGAAAGAAATTTGGGGAATTCACAAATACGTGGAAATTAAACAACTCACTCCTAAATCACCAGTGAGTCAAAGAAGAAATCACAAGATAAATTAGAAAATACTTTGAGGTAAATGAAAATACAACATACCAAAATTTATGAGATGCAATAAAGTAGTGCTTTCAGGGAAATTTATAGCTGTAAATATCTACATTAAAAAAGAAAGATTTTAAATCAGTAACCTAAACTTCCACCATAAGAAATGAGAAAAAGAAGAGGAAACTAAGCCCAAAGCAATCAGAAGGAAGAAATAGTAAAGATTAGAGCAGAAGTAAATGAAATAGAGAATAGAAAAATAACAGAGAAAACTACTGACCAAAAGTTGGTTCTTTGAAAAGATCAACAAAATTGATAAACTTTTGGCTAGACTGATCAAGAAAAAAAGACAAGACTTAAATTAGTAAAATAAGAAATGAAAGAGGAGACATTGCTACTGGCCTTACAGAAATAAAAAAGATTATAAGGTAATACTATGAACAATTGTATGCCCCCAAATTAGATAACCCAAATGAAATGGACAAGTTCCTAAAAAGACACAAACTACAAAAACTGACTCAAGAAGAAATAGGAAATCTCAACAGACCTATAACAAGTAAAGATAACGAATTGGTAATTTTTTTTTTTAAAGATTGGCACCTGGGCTAACAACTGTTGCCAATCTTATTTTTTCTTTTTTTTTTTCTGCTTTATCTCCCCAACCTCCCCATACATAGTTGTATATCTTAGTTGCAGGTACTTCCAGTTGTGGAATGTGGGACGCTGCCTCAATGTGGCCTGATGAGCTGTGCCATGTCCGCACCCAGGATCTGCACCCTGGGCTTCATTAAAATTAAAACCTTTCGTGCTTCAAAAGATACTGTCAAAAAAGCCAAAAAACAACACGTGGAATGGGAGAAAATATTTACAAATCTTATGTCTGATAAGGGACTTGCACCCAGAACATACAAGTCAACAATAAAAAGACAAACAACCAGAATTTAAAAATGGGGAAAGGGCTCGAATAGACATTTTTCCAAAGAAGTTTCACAAATGGTCAATAAGCACGTGAAAAGATGTTCGATATCATTAGTCAGAAAGGAATTGCAAATCAAAACAACAACGAGATACACTTCAGACCCGATAGGATGGCTATAATAAAAAAGATGGACAGTAACAAGGGTTGGTAGGGATGTAAAGAAATTAGAACCCTCGCTCATTGGTGGGGGGACGTAAAACGGTGCAATCATTTTGGAAAACAGATTGGCAATTTCTCAAAAGGTTTAGCATGGAACTAACACACAACCCATCAATTCCACTCCTGGGTACATGCCCAAGAGAAATGAAAACATGTTCACAAAAAACTTGTACATGAATGTTCTTAGCAGCATTCTTCACAACACCCAGGAAGTAGAAAAAACCCAAATGTCTACCAACTGATGGACGGATGAACAAAATGTGGCATATCATACAGCGTCCTATTATTCCACCACAGAAAGGCATGAGGTCCTGATGCAGGCTCCCACACGCAGCAAAGCGATGGGCGGGGAGCACAGCGTGGAAGGGGTGCATTGCCCAGTGGGGTCAGCTGGATTTGTTAACAGGAAGCCGTGTGCAGGGAAAGTCTTTCAACAGAACACAACTTACTCTTCCGAGAGTTGACCCTGGATGTGAGGTGACCTGTATTGCATTCCCGACAGAGAGATGGACACGGTCCCCAGGCCTCAGCCAGAGAGCGGCAGGTGCTGTGAGGGCACCTTGGGGCTCGGCCTTGCCACGGCAGCACCATGTGCAGTGGACCAGGAGACAGAGTTGGGGCTGAGAATAGCTGTTCCTTGAGCAAGGAGGCTCCCACGTGAGGATGGGTCTCCAGGGGTGGACCCCAGTCCCTGGACCTCTCAGGGCCTGCTTTTGGGGTCAATGCTGTTTGTCCACTGCAAGGAGCAGAAGGTCTGTGTGGCGGAGGCAGGTGCACTACGTTCTGGAGCAGGGTGGCCAGCATTGAGGGAGTGGGGGACCTGGGCACCCATGGCGACACTAAGGGAGATGTGAGGGCCAGCTAAGTCTGGAGAAGTACACACACTCCAGGCCTGTTCTTCTGGGGCAGTGGTATGGCCTTGGGTGGTCTCAGGGGGCTGGTTACACTAGGGACAGCCTGTGGCCCTGCTCTGCCCACCTCCAGAGGCCCACTGGCTGAGTGATGGAGAACGCTGCCCCGGGGCTCCGTGGGGTGCTCATCCCAGGGTTAGACCCTCATCCAGTGCTCAGGACAGCTCCAGAGCGAGGACGCATGCACACACACGCATGCGCGTCCACACACACACACAGAGCACATAACAAAACTATTGAGGTGAAATTCACAGAAACCAAAAGTAACCATTTTAAAGTGAACGGTCAGTGGCATTAGCACATTCGCGCTGTTGTGCAGCCCCACCACTATCAGTTCCACATCTCCACCCTCCACAGTAACACCCCACCCATTAGCTCTCCGTTCCTCCCTCGCCCAGCCCGGGACAACCACCCATCTCCTTTCTGTCTCCATGGATTTATCCATTCTGGACAGTTCATGTAAATGAAATCATCCAATATGTGACCTTTCATGTCTGGCTTCTTTCGAGGAGCATGACGTGTTCAAGGGTCAGCCGTGTTGTACTGCGTGTCAGCACTTCGTTGCTTTTTATGGCTGAGCACATTCCATTCACTGTGTGCACGTCCACACTGCGTCATCCATTCGTCCATCAACAAACACTTGGCGTGTTTCCACCTTTTGGCTATTGTGAATAATGCTGCTCTGAGCATTTGTGAGCAAGAATTTGAGTCCCTGCCTTCAGTGCTTTTGGGGACATACCTAGGAGTGGAACTGCTGGGTCATACAGAAACTCTGTTTAATCCTTTAAGGAACGGCCACACACTTTTTTTTTTTAACAACCTGTATCTGATATTCTCAAGCCAGCAGTGAGACAGTGATCGTGGAGAGCTAAGAAAGTTAAGAGTTGGGGTGGAAAGGTGGACAGTGACCACTAACCTAGGGCCGTGGGGAGTGGGGCAAGGACGGAACTTCCTCCCACGTCACCAGCAGCTGCCTCGTTGGCAGGGAGAGACTCGGGGAAGCGTGGCCCCAGCTTCCCCTTTGCAAAGTCACAGAACCGCTCAGGGGCCGTCCACACAGGGCACGAGGGAGGGAAGGCTCAGGCAAGGGGATGGCGGTCCAGGGAGAGCATGGTCAGATCTGGAAGTGTCTTCCTTCCAGGTGGGGCTAGCACGACTTGCTGATGGGTTAGATGTGGGGGCAGCGGGTGAGAGAAAGAGAAGAATCTGGTGTGTACCATGAAGCCCGAAAGCAAGCGCTGGCGTGGGTGTGAACATCCGAAAGATCACACCGTGTTGGAACCTCTTGGCCCAGCTTGAGGTGCCCAGGAAGCCAGGTTGTATGGCACAGTCAAAAGGGAGCCTTAAAAATGAAAAGCTCTGACAGCCCAGAAGATTCTGGCCTGGAAGGACCGATGAGAAAGAGAAGCAGCCATGAGCCAGGCAGAGCAGCAGCAGGGGATCCGATGTGGGATGGTAGAGGGGGACCTGCGCCCTGGGCCACTAACAGGAATGGCTGCACCATCACACGCCCAGCCCGGTGCAGAAAGAGACAAGGGGACAGCTGACCTAGACAGGGGCTTCTGTCAAGCAGCAGAGAGTAGGCTTTGGGGTCCTCTCCCAGGACAAGGGGCTGATTCCAGGGCAGGGCAAGTAAAGTCCAGATGGGCCTGGGGCCCCGTGTCACGCCAGAAAGCGGGGAATCTGGCTGCCCATCAGGAACGTGGAGGCCAGCACGGGGGCTCCCTCTGGCCCAACGTGGGTAGTTTTGAACATAAAAAGGAGCAATGAATGATATTGACTGTAAAATATTGACTAAATGAAAACCCATGAGTCCATAGTGATACCAAAGAGAGAGAGAGGGAGAGAAGACAGCAAATGTCATTTGTGACCGGGAGGTGACACTATGCGACTTCCCCACTCGGAGTGGACTCGTAAAGGGACGTGATCATCCATTATGCTGCCCTCTGCTAGTCGATGAGGAACAGCTCTTCTCTACAGAACACCACCAGCTACTAAACGTGGAAGGAGCGCAGGTGGTCCCCGAGCCCGGACGAGACAGCTGATGCAGGCGGGGGCCTCTGCGGACGCGAGGGCCATCGGGCAATGCTGGCTGGAAGACGAGTGCTCCTCGTGGTGCTAAGCTGGTGACATGCTCATTGCAAAAGGAAACCTTTAGAAAGGAGAGATCTGGTAGTCACAAAGGGATCAAATTTGGTGTCCGTGTTGGCGGGACTCATCAGGGGCCTCCCGAAGAGACACAGCATGAAGCACGTTGTCGCCAGCATGGGACCCTGCAACACGCTTTAACGTGAACCAACCCAATCCCTCTGACCAAGGCTCTTCCCATTGGTCTGCCAGGCCCCTCCTGGCTGCCTGGTGAGCCCTAGGGACCCCTCCACAGAATGATGTTAAATTCACAAAATGAAACATCGATTACAAAGGAAACCAGTAAAAGTGAAAAACCCTTAAAATATTAAAGAAGTAATATTAAATGAATGCATTTAGTAACTAGATGATGCATACAACATGTACGCAAGTTCAAGGGATGTTTGTTTTTCCGAGGACGTCAGTCTGAAGGCTCTTACGTGGCTGAACGAGAACACTGGGCCGTCAGGTGGTCTTTTCACGTGTTGATCGACAAACGACTGTGGGTGAGGAGCGCTGGAAGGTAGAGTCGACGTCTGCGCCGCTCTGAGCACCGTGGGAAGCAGCAGGGGCGGACTTGCCCAGGGGCCGGCCGGCCTCATCACACCCGCGGCCACAGCCGGGAGCCAACCCCGGATGACCTGCCGCCCGCCTGGTAACCACCGCTTCACAGAGTCCTGAGCTGCTGCAGCACTGCTCTGGTTTGCTGCCTCTGCTCATTGTTGAAAGAGGTGCTGGGTTTCAGTTAGCAGTTCGTTAGCAATGATGTGACTTCCCCCATCTCGACACCGTGCTTGAGAACACCTGCTTTAGACGCAACTTCCTGTTTACAGGCGATGCTGGGGAGAGAGGAAACGGCTAAGTGACACTCCAAGGAGTCAATCTGACAAGTCCGAGCTGGGGGCCTTCTACACCGATCCGCCATCTTCAGACTGTCTCGGAAAGAAAATTCAGAGGCGAGTGGGGATGTTCCGCTCCAACAGGACCAAGGGGACCTGGCACCGAGGGGGACGTGGGCCTTGACTGGACAATGATTCCAAAAATCAGCTCCATATGACACATTGGGACAACTGGGGAAACGTGAGTATGGACTGGATGTTGGATGATAACGGTAAATTTTTGTGAAATTTCTTGAGAAACACACGAAGTCAACATGGTAAATGATAGCCATTGTTGAATCAGGGGAGGGGGGAGATCGACGAAGTGTGTGGTTCTCAGAGGGCGGGCTCACACGATGCTCTCAGGTGGTCTGGGCGGGCAAAACTACCTTCGCGACAATCCTGAGATGCTCCTTGATGTTTATTTTACTCCGTCGACATTTGCACTGATGTCAACAGTCAGAAGCAATGGCGGGTAGAGCTGCTGGTGCCTGACATTCTGTCACACGCTCCAGCACGGAGGAACCTCGAGGACATTATGCTGAGTGAAACAAGCCCATCACAAAAGGACAGACACTGTGTGGTCCCACTTAGATGAGGCACCTAAGTCAGCAAATTCAGGGACAGAAAGGAGAAGGGTGGCCTCCTGGGGCTGGGGGAGACGGTTGGGGAGTTGTGGCTTAACGAGGTCAGAGTCTGTTTAGGATGATGAAGTTCTGGAAATAGTCCTGATGGTTACACAACATTGTGAACGTACTTAATGCCACTGAACTACACTTAAAAATGGTTAAATGGTAAATTTATGTTCTGTGTATATTTTACCACAATTTAAAAACAGCTGCGGGTGCCTTAGCACTAATCAAGGCCGCGGCCCCACGCTCTGCTGGCAGACACTGGTCTGCACAGCCCGTGCACTCGCAGTGCTTCACGGAGCAGCAAACGACAGCCTGTTAACTCCGGGCCCTCGAGGACACGTGCAGCTCACGCTCACGCAGGGCGCGGTCCCGCCACCGAGGCCCAGGCGTCTGGAAAGCACCCGAGCGCGGCCGTGAGCCGAGAGGCGCTGCTTTCACGCAGCACTGGTTTCCTTAGACGAACAACTGGGCATTCAGACTTGGGCGCTGGGGAGACATTTTCTGAAAAACGAATCATGAACCCGTCACTTCAGGGAAAAAAATCGACAGTTTTTGTTGATGATATGATTCAAACTTTCAAGCAAAAATTTTCTCAAAACCCAGAAAGCTTGGATTGACCACCATGAGCTTGACAGCCTCCAAACCTTCAGGACTGTCCTGAGGAGAGAGGTGGAGGGGCGGATGGAGGTGGTATTTCGATCGTATATTGCTCGGAGCCGTCACCCTACAAGTTAAGCCTCTGCCTTGTGACACGGTCAGGGAGAGAGATGAGGGGACGCACGGCGACCCTCAAGGGATTCTACCAGGCTGCCCCTGCAACGAGTCTCCCTGGTACTTCTGACTTTTCTGCTTCTGCTCACTCTGTTCTACACCTGGGGTTATTTCAGGGGAAGTCAGCCCGGCCCTGGGAATGAGAATGATACAATGCAATATTCTAGGGAAAGTTCTGGGGAAAAACATCTTCTAGGGAAAGAACATTCTGACCCATCCTTTGGTCGGGTGAAGCGATGGGAGTGGAGAGGGAACAAAGAAATCTGTAGCCCCGACAGATCTCTTGAGGAGGACGGTGGTTGCCACGGCCCATTGAGTCAGGAGGCCTCTGGGGGTAGCCTCCTTGAAGTAAAGAATTACAGAAGCTTGACTCCCCCCGGGGCCTACACACAATCAATTACTCTTAGGACTATTGTCTACCTTGCAAAAACCCATTTACGCGAGCCAAAAATATGTACTGGGACTGTTTCACGAAATCATCCTTGCATATCCTGAGCCCTATATAAATCATACATACACAAAATAAAGTTAGACTTGGACACCAAACTCCTTGTCTCACTGCCTCCTCCTTTGCCGACGCCGTCCATCCCTCAGGAGACCCTGTCCGGCTGGGGCTGGACCCCGGCAGTATATAATGAATGTGTCAACACTGGGAGGGTCTGAGGAACTCGGTGAACCCGTTTTCCAAACGGCCCACGCGCGGCCGTGCCTGGCAGAAGATCCAGTCAAAGACAGACAGACAGTGGACTTCGATGCAACAGAACGTGACAAGGACAAGTTCAATGGTATAGTTTCAGATTGTACGTTGCAAGGAACCCTCGCTGAGTTCTGGTGTGGTAACAAAGAGGAAAATCACGAGCCTCTGAAAAGGCTGTCCACATCCCCCTCCCATTTCCAACTACGCATCAGGAGCCGGGTCTCTCCTTACTCTCCAACCAAAGCCCGTTACGGCAGACGGGACGCAGAGGCAGACACGAGAAGCCAGCTGTCTTCCACCAGGGCCGACATTAGAGATTTGCAGAAATGTCAAATGTCTAGTCCTGGAGTCAGAGCCCTCAAGCACTACGACCCCTGGCCCTGCTGCTTAGAGGTTGTGTGCGCAGACCCACAGAACGAACCTGGATCGGGGGGCTTAGAATTTCTCTTTAAATACTATTAGTGTGTAATTTCATGATATTTTTCTGGCATAACTTTCAGTTTGGTCCTTATATTTACTTTTTGAAAAAATACTCTGTTGAGGCCAGCGCAGTGGCATAGTGGTTACGTTCATGGGCTCTGCTTCGGTGGCCCGGGGTTCGCAGGTTCAGATCCCAGGCGCAGACCTAGCCCCACTCATCAAGCCCCATTATGGCAGCATCCCACATAAAGCAGAGGAAGACTGACACAGATGTTAGCTCAGCGACAGCCTTCCTCAAGCAAAAAGAGGAGGATTGGCAATAGATGTTAGCTCAGGGCCAATCTCCCTCACAAAAAAACCCACAACACACAAAACTCTGTTATTGAAAAAGGGATAGAACTGCATTTAAAGGAATAAAATGATGCTATGCGATTGCAACTCTATCTTAATTTCTGTGTATGATCTCCCAGAATCTGCTTATATCGACATGTATTTTAGAATTACTTGTGTGAAAATTATTTTGTATTCTGATTTTTCTCAGCTGCAGGACAACAAAGATTTTTTTCCCCTTTTTTCCATGCAGTCTTTGCCATGCGGATTCTGAGCAGTGTTGTAACCGTCTCTGCTGTGCTGAAGAACCTTTACGTACTAAACAATCATTTTCTTTAATGCCCTGGGGTTATTTCAGACTTTGCCATTGTCAATACATTGCAAAGAAGTTTCTCGTGTTAACCTTCAGTTAAAGGGTTTTACCTCAGTTAAATTACTCCCGTAGGATTAGCTCCCAGTCAAGCAACAGAACTGCTAAAAATGGTTCTAATACGTTCTGTGCCTGTTGTTTCATTTTTTTCTTTAACGTTTTTGCATAAAAAGTTTGAAACTTTAACAGAGAAGTCGAAAGAACTACATGGTGGGCACCCACCATCTTGTCTCCATCTTGTAACGTTTTACACACTTGCTTCACCACTTAGCCAGCCATCCAGCCATCCTGCCTTCCATTCATCCATCTATCTTCCTCTTATGCATTTCAAAGGAAGTTACAAATATTAATACACTTCTCTTCACAAAATACTTCAACATGCCTATCATTACCTAGAGCTGAGGCTCATTTTCTTACGGTTCTTTTGAAGTAAAACTTACAATAAAATGCACGGAATTTGCTGATTTCTGACAAGTCCATATACCTGTGCAACCCAAGTCCTTATTAAGATACGGAACGGGATCATTATTCCAGAAGGTTCCTTCATGCCCCTCCCACTCGATCCTTGCCCCCACCCCGGGGTCAGTGTTGTTCTGATTCTTTGCTCTGTTCTAGATTAGTCTTCTGTGTGTGTCTTTTCAGACCTTCATATAAATGGAGCAGCACAGCAGGCGCTCGTGTGCACAAGGCTGCTCTCACTCAGCATAAGGGCTTTCAGATTCATCGATGCTGCTGCACGTATAAATAATTCATTCCCTTTTATTGCTGAGTTGAATTCCATCATATGGATGTACCACAGTTTATCCATTTTCCTATTGATGGACACCTGGGCTCTCTCCAATTTGGGGCTATTACGAACAAGGCTGCGTTGTGGACTGAATGTCCGCGTCGCCCCTGAATTCGTGTGTTGAAATCTAACCTCCAATGTGATGCTTTGTGGAGGCGGGGCCTGTGGGAGGCGATGAGGTCATGAGGGTGGAGCCCTCAAGAATGGGATTCCTGCCCTTCTGAGAAGATGCCTGAGGGCTAGTTGGCTCTCTTCCCACTGTGTGAGGATTCAACAAGAACTCCCCAACCGGCAGAGGGCTCTCACCAGGACCCACCTCCTCCGGCACTCCCACCCAGCCTCCGGGCCTAGAGAAATCGCTGCTTGTTGTTAATAAGCTGTGGTCTTCGGGGCTTGGTTAGAGCAGCCACAACTGAGTAAGCCGAGCTGCTAAGCAGATGCCTGTACAAGTCTTTTGGCGAGCATACCTTTCATTTCTCTTGATAAAAACCTAAAAGAGCAATTGCTGGGTTATAGGGCGTCATATATTTAGTTTTAAAGAAACTACCAGATCTTTTACCAAAACATTGTACCATTTTACACGCCCATCAGCATCATTGCTAAACTCCATCTTTTTAATCTTGGCCATTCTGGTGAGTGCGGTGGCTCACTATGGTTTTCACTTTTATTTCCTCGATGTCTAATAATGTTCAACAAATTTTCATGTGCTTGCTGGCCTCTTCCACGTCTTCTTTTGTAAAGTGTTCAAATCGTTTGCCCATTTCTCAATTGAACTGTTTGTCTTTTTATTGTTGAATTGTGGAGTTCTTTGTATATTAGACCCCAGTCCTTTGACAGATACATATTTTACACATATTTTCTCCCAGTCTGTGGCCTGCCTATTTATTTCTTAATGAGGTATTTTGGTGAGTAGAACTTTTAAAATTTTGATGAAATCTAATAAATCACATTTTCTTTTATGGTGTTGCTTTCTGTGAACTTTCTAAGAAACCTTTGCCTATCCCCAAGTCAAAAAGATGTTCTGTGTTTACTCCTAGAAGGTTTACAGTTTTAGCTTCTGCGTGTAATTTCCGACCTCCAGAACCGTAAGGTAACAAATTGGGGTTGTTGTAAGCCACTCAGTTTGTGGTCATTTGTTATGGCGGCCACAGGAAACCACCACAGGTTCTTTCTACTCTCACCTTTATCAAAGACCCTCACAAAAATGTCTTAATGAGAGAATCTCTTGCAGAAACACCACTTTCTTACAATGTCCAGTGTATTAATAATTAATTTTTTAAAAAAAATTCACCATCTTCCCAGAGGCAGCAGCTCTGCAGAAGCTGCGCGGAGGTCACTGGCCAGGATGGCCCGTGCTGCCCGCGGGCCCCAGGATGGCATCGCCAAGCAGCCCCTCTCTGCACAGATCTGGGAGAGAGGCAGGGCGGGCGAAAGGGTGCCAGAGATCAAAAACTGACAATAAACTGAGAAGAAAAGATCCTACTGTTCCGCATTAAGTTTAAGATAAATGGACGTCTTCAGCCACTTACTGGGCCTTAGCTGTGCAGCAGGTCTGCACGACTGGAGGGAACAGCATCGAGGACACTGTATCCCAAATGTCCGTCCATGTGGACACCAGGTGCCCTTTCCCCTGGGAGGGGGAGAGGGCATGGAGCAGATCGAGCCTGCTGTCCTGCGATGGACTTCGACGCCGTCTCACGTCCACGTGCTCGTGTTCACGGGGACCCCTACTCACGGCTCCAAATTCGATACCTTTAGCCATCCAACAAAGCGACATTAAGCACCTACTGTGTACGGAGCGTGTTGATCACTGTTCCTTCCAGCACAGGGCCACTGAGGGGAGATGGTCGTGTGGGCCACACTGCCGACACCTTGATTTAATGTCTGTTCTTTTCTTTTAAAAAACATGCTTTAAATTGTGGGTGAAGTCCCGTCCCTTGTGCCCCGTGCCTGAGTCCACGTTGACACACGGGAATTGTTGGTGTTTCTAACTGCTGTGTAATGCTCCGCTGTAAGAAGAGACCACGGTTTGTTTAACCACCACCCTATGGTGGTCAGCCCCGCCTCTGGCCATGATGGTCAGCACAGCCCTGCGCATCCTCAAGTGCGTCCCCCATCCCTGAAGTCAGAGAGGACCCACCTGCGAAAGCAGCCGAGTGTGTCCAAGGTTGCCCGTGGCTGGCTGGTCTGCTTCAACGTTGCTGTTTCCTGGAGACAATGAGGAAGTCTCTGTGATGGTCATCGGCGTTGCCAGAGTTTCTCCTCTCCTTGTCTCAGTTCTGATAAATCTGGTTTCGTTTTTTTTAGGAATCAGTCTTTTCATTCAAATGTTTTACTATATTGGTATAAAGTTGTTGGTAAAGTTCTCTCATAATCTTTGTTCTGTAGGTATGTCTTTTTTTTGCTCATATCATCTTTTTGAAACTTTTCGGGGTTTTTTTCCTTGGTCTTTCTTTCCAAAGGATTATCACTTTTTCTTGAGTGGTTTTAAAAGAGCCAGGAAGGTGTTGATGGTGTTGATCTGTTTTATTAGGATTTCTGACTTTCTGGTGCCCGGTCAGCCCCGCCTGCTTGGGTCCCGCCCCTCATCAACCAGCAGGTGAACGGAATGCGGAGTTTTCTTTTCGGTCACAAAGTGACTGGAATTGATTTAAATTGATTAAACAATTTAAATTGCAAGATGAAAACGGCCTTCTTGTTTAAACTTTTTAATCTATGAGAAGATTATTATTTTAGAAGGATTGATCAATGAATGAAACTCATACATTATGGCACCTGTTAGTACCCAGAGGGGAAATGTGGGCAATTAACGCCCCCCAGCACTTCCCTCACTGTACGCTGGTGGGTTAACCGTAGGCTTTTTGAAGAAATGGCAGAGCACACTCCCACAGAGGCCTGCGGCAGTCCAAATGGGGCAGCCCAGCGCGGAGGAACGGCCGGGCCCGGCCCGGAGGCCTGCATCTTCAGGTATTCACCTACATTTTGAGGTTGGTTTTTCTCCTTGGCCGCAGGTAAGAGTTTGGACGTGGAGCTGATGAGTCCATGGTTTTCAGCTCGGCTGTGCCCACGGCTGCTACAGGAGCTTTTCATGCACACCCAGGCTCAGGCCCAGGCCCACCCGGGGTTCTGATGTGGAGCTTGCACATCCGCCTTTGTAGGAGCTCGTCCCGTAGGGTCTCCAGGCTCAGCAAACGGAAATACAGGATGAATTTCTACTGGAATTTCAGAGAAACACAAATAGTCTTTTAGGACAAGTGTGTCTCAAATACTGCAAGGGACATACTTATACTAAAAACTTACTCTGGGTTTATCTGAAGTTCCAATTGGGCTGGGCATCCTGCATTTTATTCGGCGACCCTCCCTCAGGCGAGCCTCCGGTGCAGCCACAGCGAGACCCATGGCGAGGCCCACAGGGTGGCCCAGGGTGGATTCAGCCCCTGGATCACAGAGGGGCCTGTGCATGCTGCCCATCTGAGGAGAGAGACTAGAAGCCTTAGGCAAGAGTGCGCCTGTGGGCGGGGTGGGTCAGGGGAGTGGGGGTACATGGATGGGGGTGGGTTTGGTCTGGCCCCATCACTCCTGCATCACCCACCAGTGTGCTGGGAAGTCCACGCTTCCGTTCGAGGGGTCTCTCAACCACTGGTGGAAACACAGGTGAATGTGGAAAGCCCCCGAGGGGCCCCGGCCAGGGAACAGCTGATCCTGCTGGGACTCAGTCCTCCACCCCTAGGCCGCAGGCCTGGACCAACCAGCCCTGTTCCTCTCTCTGGGTAGGTTGGAGGTGCTTCCAGGCCCCTGGGTAGACTTGGTCTGTCAGGGGCACAGAACTGGCGGCAGGGAGCGTTGTCCTGTACACCTGGGCACAGTGCACACCCTGCCACCTCTCCCGGGATTTCGGGTTCTCTTTATGAGCGTGTGGAATGTTCCAGAGGGTCCTCGGGCCTCTGCAGGGATCCTGGACCTGGCTGTGTCCACCTGGGTATCCATGAGGGAGGCTGAGGACGGGGTTGTGGTGTGAACCCCTCTCAATTCAGTAAGGTCTCAGAGCGGCCGAAACCATTGCCCCCCGGGCAGGTCCAAATTAGATTCAACACACACAGAGGCAGCGAGTCCCATTAAGAAATCGGGTGGTTGTTCTCATTTGGACATTAGAGAAGTTCATAAATAACCCCATCTGGTCTCCGACTGGTGCCTTTCCCATGGGTTAGAACCGACGCGGGGCTGGAGCTGGACCGACAGGAAGGAGAGGGACCGAGCGGGACTGTTTCTCTGCCTTCTCCCCCTGTCCGACCTGGGAGAGGAGCGGCCCATCTTAGGACGACTGGGGAGCCCCCAGGCTGCCCAGAGGTTGCCCCAGCTGTTGCTGGTCTCCCTGTGCCAGGCTGGGAGCCCTCCAGGCATCATTTTACGTGACAGCACACCATCAGGACTGCCATTTACCGAGTACACCGGAGGCACTGAGCCGGGATTTACCTGCATTTTACCTTTGAATGCCCAAACCATGCTGCAGGAAGTTCTCATCATTCTCATGTTACAGGTGGGGCAACCGAGGCTCAGACAGGTGAAGCTGCTCACCCACAGCCCAGGGTGTGGAGCCAGCAGGGGGTACGGACTCAGATCATCTGGCCTGAAATGGGCAGGATGCTCTTACCATTTGGTGCCTGCAGCTTACACTGCGACTGGAACCAAGGCTGTGTCTTCATTTAAAGACAGAAAAAGCCACGCTACGTGTGGGGGGCAGCCACCCCAGAAACCCCCGCCTGGGATGGCACTTTGCCTACAAGACTGGAGGCGAAAGAAGGACCACTCTGCTTGGGGACGGAGCACCTTCCCAATTAGGCCATGGGTAGGGGCTGTCCTGGAGCCCCTGGTCGGTGTCCAGTTGGCTCAGGAGTCTTGGGAGGCCCCGAGGGGCAGAGCCAAGAGCGTATAGCTGTGTGAGCAGCCCCTCTCTTGGGGCGGCACCAGGTGATCAGGAGTGCTCAGGGGGCGCAGGGGTGGTGAGCAAGCAGAGGGGACTTCAGGGGCCCCTGGAGGCCAGTGTGCATTCCAGGTGCTGTGGGGGATGAGCTCTGACCCAGAGGACAGGGGAGCCCCTCACACAGCAAAAAGGCAGACAGGGTCAGCAGTCCAAGGCCAGCCCAGACCCAGGCGGCACATCGCAGCCCCTGGAGCCAGCGTCACATCGAGGCAACTCTGTCTGCCCATGCGGGAATCCAGGAAGGCCCGGTCCTGGGGAGAGGCTGTGCACGGCCACCTTGGCTTGGTCAGGGACACCGTGGGCGACCCTGCCATGACCCTGCCGTGCCTCCCCCAGGGGTGGCCGAGGGCTCCGCTCTCCTGCCCTGTGCACAGCCCCGTGTTGCTCAGGGCCACTCCGAGATCCCAAGCCCCTCGCTCAGACACAAGCCCTGGAAGCCCACACTTTAAATGAACGTGTGTGTGTGTGTGTGTGGTCCATCCGTGTCCTGTCCCGCCCCCCCCCACCCCTCCACTGGCGTGTGAGTCTATTCACAGTCGCAAGAGCCCCCGGGGCAACTGAAGGACCTGGATCAATAGGCATCTGCAGTGTTTGCTGCCATGGAATCGGCGTGGGCTGTCAGAAGATCAGACAGAGAAGGAAGACAATTGTGCACCAACATGGGTGTCTGCTTGGGGGCAGGGGCAGCATGCCCTGTGGGCCAGGAACTCCCAATAGGCCACCAGCGTGGGGCAGAGGCCCCGGGGACCATGGGGGCCACCATCCCAAGACGATGCTGGGGCGGAGGGCGAAGGGTTTCAAAAGCACAGACATTCCAGGGCGGGGCCACCACGGAGGCTCTGTGGCAGCAGGTCTCCCAGTGTGACCGCCGGACGCAGTGACAAGCTGGCTGGAGTCCTGTTGGCTGCGGTCACCGCTGGATGACCAGGTCCCTCAGATGTGAGGAGACGGGAAGACAGCGGTTTCCTGGTCGGCTGGGTGTGCCCAAGGCCAACACCATGTCCTCTGTCCCCGGGGGGAGATAGAGGGCGGCAGACAAGTTTACTGACACCCATGGGTGCCCTGGTGGAGCCCCCAGGACCTATTCACCACCTGCCAACTGTGTGACCTTCAGTGACCCCTCCCTAAAAGAGCAAGGGTGACATGGGCCTTGAATGACTCCTAGTGACGAGTGTCCTGTGGCGGCCGTAATGAAGCACCCCACACCGAGGGACTTGAAACAACTATCCTCTCACAGCGTGGGAGCCCAGAGTCCTAGACCCAGGTGTCGCAGGGCTGCACTCCCGCCTAAGCCTCTGGGAAAGGGTCCTTCCTGTCTCCTCCAGCCCCCGCGGCCCCAGGCGTCCTGGCTTGTGGCTGCATCGCTCCAGTCCCTGCCTCACCTTCACGTGGCCTCTGCCCTGCATCTCTGTGTCTTCTCCATTCCTGTCTCTTCTAAGGACATCCATCGCTGGACTTAGGGCCCACCCTGATCCAGGATGCTCTCATCTCGAGATCCTTAACTTGGTCACATCTACGAAGACCCTTTTCCTGAATAAGGTCCACCTGACAGGTCGGGGGATGTCACTCTTAGGGCACCATTCTGCCCACCACCGTGTGCTCACAGGCTCCCGCCTGAGTGGATGCTGGTGTCCCCGCTGCCGCCTGTGCTGGCTCTAACCTGGGGCTCTCCCTCGAGACTCGGGGCTGGTCGGTCCCTTCTGCCTTCCCACCATCCTGCTGGGTAAACTGAAGCCAGAGCCAGGGAGAAGGAATGGCCCACTACAGCCCCCTTCCCCTCCAGCCCCGCAATCCCGACAGGGAGGCAGGCTGGCCACGAGGCAGGCGAGCTGGCTGCAAGCAGAGCTGTAGCCCAGTGAGGCAGCCGTGCAGCCTGGTTGTCAGAACGGGCCGGCGCTGTGAGACCAAAGACCTCTCACTTCCAGGGGGCTCAGAAGGATGTCCCTCCTTCGTATAATCTGCACACCATACACAGGCTTCGCGGTGCAACCTGTGCAGGTGCCAGGGCCCTGCGGTCCATCAACCTTCTGCTGTCACTGTCCTGAAATTCTTGGTGCTTTTTGAACAAGGGCCCGTGTTTTCACTGGGCCCCACCTGCGCACCCCAGCCCCACCGCACTCCACTGATGGTGAACCGCCAGCCAGGTCTAGTGCATTTCTGCTCCTGTGGAGCCGAGGCCCCGGAGCCCAAGGGGCCAGCTCTGGAGGGACCCTGCGGGGCCAGCAGAGCGGCCTGAGGCCCTCCCTGGTGGTGCTGCTCACACCCGCACACCGACACCAGGCCCAGCGTCATCCCTTCCTCTGGGTCAGGCGAGCCCCACGGTCTGCAAGCTAGTGATGGGCGGACGCGCTGCACTGCTCCACCACTTCTGAGTAACCATCCTGGGCCACGTTGTACTTTTCCTCCTCTCCTCTCAGGCCCCAAGCACCTCTCGATCCTGGGTCTCAGGGCCCCCAGTTCCGCCCCTCCCTGCAGCCCCAAGCTGGGGACTGAGGTCTAACGTAGCACTCCCCCGGTGGGTGGGGGACTCAGAGGGAACACCCCGTGTCAGCCCCTCCTCCTGCACTCATTCCACGGGGGAGCCAGGGCCGGTCCATTTAGCAGTGAAGTCACAACATACCGATCCGGGTATGTCTTCAGTTTCCTTGGCGTTTCCTTCCGTCATTAAACACTTCGCTACAATGTGGACAGAGCACGAGTGTCTGGAACACGCAGTCTTGGGCCATAAATGCAGGTGAACAGGCAGAGCAGTCACAGAGGGTCACTGTGCATCGCGACGATGTGAACGTCCTCTCTTCCTGTTCGAGTGCTTAACACCTGCCGTAGCCGGTTCCCAGCAGTCGGAGCTGGTGCGGACCCCGTGTGCCCCCTCACTGCTAGGGCAGCCCCGAGAGCAGGTAGGCGGGAAGGAGGAGCATCAGAGAACCCCTCCAAGAGGCTGCACAGCCCGGGCCTGGGACAGCCTCTCCTGGGGGTTGGTGGGGGGACTGTATCCTCTGACCCCCACTTCCCAAAAGGCAAGCTCTGCTCTGACCCCTCCCACCCATGTGCTTGGTGCTGGGAGGGCTTGCTGACTCTCCCCTCGGCCCCCAGAGCAGAGGGACAGGCGGGAGGGGCTGCTTGCACAGAGCTGGTCTCTGTGTGGCCGCCAAGGGGACAAGGGACCGAAGGCCCGGAGACAGTGATACCAAGAGACTCCGAGAGTGCACACGAGGGGTGCAGGACCCCCAGACTGGGCACGGAGGCCCCTCCCTCTACAGAGCCCTGCCTGGGCCCCTCCAGTTAGAAGCTGAGCCCCTCCCAGGGGGGCAAGGTGTTTATAGGGTGGACGAGATTGCCAGAGCCTGGGCCCGGCCTTCCAGACCCCGTTCCAGTCCCTGGGCCCTGGATTTCTTTGCCCAGCAGCCCCCAGCCCGCCGCCAGGGCCTGCATCCTCTGAGGGAGGGTCCCCCCAGGCTTGCTGAGGGGTACAGGGGAGCAGGAGACCCAGGACGGGAGGAGGGGCAGGGGGGAGTGGGGAAGGGGCCAGTGCCCCCTACTCCAGCACCTTGCAGGGCCCCTCAGAGCAGCCATCTCCGAGGTCTGGCCTGGCCCTCGGGTCTTCACGGAAGTAAACGTGCTGCGTGGGAGAACAAAACACCTCTCAGTCGCGGGTTTTAGCTTGTTTATGACTCCCGGTGTTTGTCCCGCCGTGCCGGGCCCATGGCCGTCAGAGGGCTGCGGAGCAGGCGGCTGATGCTCGCAGCCATGGGCCAACGGCGTGCTCTCACCCTCACACCAGGCGAGCAGCGGGGCTCCCGGGGACCCAGAGAGGAGTCCACACCGGGGCAGGCATCTGGGCGGCACTCATAAATGGTGGACACACTGAGTGCCTGCTGTGTGCGCTCGGTGAGTCACCTTCAAACAACCTCTCCAAAACAATCCCAAAGATAAGCATTATTATTTTAAGGTGTTATCTTCACTCTATTGATGAGAAAATTGGAACAAATTGAATGAAAGAGTTGGAGGACCCCTCGCCACCTAAAGCCAGGTGACTACTTGGACCCTCGGTTTCCTCGTCTCTAAGACAGGAATGGTGACAACCACTGTGGCCCCTGCAAAGCTGCCGGGGCTCAGAGTGCGTGCTGTCTGAGAGCAGCGCACAGACGGAACACGTTGCTGTCATCATTACCACTGCCATACTCCAACTGCCTGTAGCAAAAATCTCCAGGACACAATTAAACACGTTTAAATACAAGGGCCAATGATGCTGAACGTACATGAATCCATCTTCAGTGACTCAGAAAGCACACCGGCCTATGGGTACATAGTTGCAAACAGCCTGCCTTGAACTTGGGACAAATTGACTGACGGACAGTCTGGCTAAGGGATGCTGGCTAACCCGGGTCCTCTGAACACCACACTCAACCAGGCTGGTCAGAAACAGGCGTGGTGGCGTGGGTGCCGAGGACCACACACTGAGTGAGCCGTGAGTCATCTTCAGCTCCTGAATGCCAACACTTCTAGAAACAGCTATTTTGGGTTCCTTTGGAAAGCGATTTCTAAAGAAGAGTTTGACTAGGCCGCGGTGTGCTAGATGGGGAGGGAGAACACCAAGGACTCGACGCCAAGGAGGGCCAGGGAGGGAAGTGGTGCCTCTCCTCCATCCTGGGGGCGGGCAGCACCCAGGAAACCCGAGCGGCGGGTGCAGCCGTGGGTGGGCACCCTGAGTCAGGTGCTCCTTGAACAGCCGCTTCCCGTCAGTTGTGTCCTTAGTTGGCAACACGGTTGAGAAGGATCTCAAGAGAGACGAGTGCCTCAGGGGGAAGGAGTGCCTTCCTGAGGGTTCTGCAGCCCAGCTGGGGACACGCTTTCTGCAGGGGTCTCGGCACCCTTTCAGCAAATCCTGGCATGTTGGCATGAGACACGGGGCCTCAGTTTACCCAGGCCAAGGTCTGTCCTCAGTTTGCCTGGGGACAGACACAGAGTCAGGAGGCCCAGAGAGCCGTGGATCGGCTCCCTGCCCTTGTGGGAGACAGACCCAGCCTGGAATCAACAGGGAACCGCCTGCGAGGGGAGGGGGCACCAATCGTGCCCCGAGGACCGGAGGGACCTGGGGTGTCTCAGCACCTCTCTCTGGAGTACTCTCCTCATTGCATAAAAGGGAGCAGGAATAGGAACTTCAGAGGATTCCAGAAGACCAATAAGGCCCCGTCTGAGATCAAGGTCCTGGGGCATCGAATTGCAGGCTAAGGGTCTGGGGCTGAGGCCCTGGAGCTTCCGTTTGGGTTGTAACTGCTTAAACTGCTTGCGGTGGGACAGCAGGTCACCCACATGCTGGGGCCCGCTGCCCAGAGGGGCAGTGTCCCAACAACAGGGTTTCCTCCACCTGAAACCACCTCAGAACAGAACAGCCAGGAAGAGGGCGTCAGGCAGCGAGTCCTGCGGGGCCTGGAAGTGGGAACAGAGCTGCTGCTGGGGACGCCCTCAAGCTCAAGCACGACAGCCTGCAGGGGACAGAGTGCATGCAGGAGGCGCCAGCCCTGCAGACCTTGAGGCTGGCCCTGACGTGGGTACCTCGAGGGAAGCACAGCTCCCACACCCCCAGGCCCATCTCCTGTCCTCCTCAGGGCTTGTGGGTGTGAGGTTCTAGAAGCCCATCTCCTGTAATGGAAATCGCCACAGTGACGGCACGCTCCTGGGCTGTGACCTCAGTGCCGTCAGGCCTGCTCCCCGTGAGGATGCCCGGCCAGCAAGGACCAGGGTCATCTGACAGCCAGAGCCCAGGGCCACGGCGACCCAGCACCCGGCAGGAACAGGGTCCCCCACTCGCCGGGGCCCCTGCCGTCCCGGGAGCCCGTGCTGCCCGCTGGGGGGCTGGTCCCTCTGCTCTGGGTGCCCAGGGCTCCAGCCTGCTGTTCCTTGCACGCTCTCTCTGTCCCCGCCTGGTGGCTCTTTGTTCTAATCGCAGGCGCAAGTGGTTGTCAGCCAGCCACCCCTCAGCCCTTCCCCAAGACTGGAGCACATCTGCTACTTCCCGCCATCCTGCGGGCACTGCCCCCTCCTCAGGACACCTCCATCCCTGGCCCAGTGCTGGTCCCTCTATCAGCCCCTTGTCCTCTTGCCCCCGGGCACAGGAGGCTCCCTGCCAGCCGCGCACCCTGCATCCCCAGCAACCCACACGCGGCAGGGTCGGTGCTCAGACAACAGTGCACAAATGGATGGTTAAAGCAAAAGAGGAAAAGTCGACAAAACCAACCAACCAACCAGTGGTTCTGCTTAGACATCGAGCAGAGGTGGGGGGAGGGGCAGTGGGTAATTTTTTCCCAATAAGCATGGGTTAATTTAATAATAAAAACTAAACAAACTCTCAGGCCTTCCATTGGCATTATGTGAAACGTGAAATTTAATTTCTCGAATGAAGACACGTCAAAGCTGTAGGCACAGACCGCGTATTTCCGGACAGCCCATGCGGGGGTCCAGGCCCCAGGCCCCAGGCCCCAGGAGGATCCGGAAGCAGTGGGAGTAACGGGCCCCACGGCCCTCCAGCACCCTCCTCCCGACAGCCCTGATGAGCGCACATCTTCACCACAGGACCAGCTGACGCCTGCCCTCCCTCACCTTCGGCCAGCTCTGACCCCAGCGGGAAACAAGAACCAGACCAGCCGGAGGGAGGGAGCGTGTGCGGGTGAATGGGGTGGCTCCCTGAGCGGCCGCTCCATGTCTCCTGACCCAGCTCGTCCCCCAGCAAACACTCACGCCGCACTCCTCCGTGGCCACTGGGGCCGGGCCAGGGGACAGAATGGCCAGTCCCCGCTCTCACGGAGCTCTTATTCTTACAGGAGACAGACGGAACCCACAGGGACAAACTGGTCAGCGCCACGAACAGATCGAATAGGGGCTAAGATAAACAGACCGAGCTGGGGAGCCTCCTTCGATGGGCACCTGAGGGAGACCCCGGGCCGCCTGTGCCACAGCCAGTCCCCCCTCCTCCCTTTTAACACAACCCCAGGATGGGTGGTGCAGCTCTGAAAATGATTCTCGGCTCCCCTTGCAATGGGGTTTGCCAATGAGGTGTAAATGATGGGCTGAGACTTCCAGAAAAGGTTCCTTAAAGAGGGCTGCCTCGGGGCGGCCTGGTGGCATAGTGGTTTGGTTCACGTGCTCTACTCTGCCGGCCCAGGGTTTGCTGGTTCGGATCCCAGGCGTGGACCTAGCACCGCTTGTCAAGCCACACAGTGGTGGCATCCCAAATAAAATAGAGGGAGATTGGCACAGATGTCAGCTCAGTGACAATCTTCTTCAAGCAAAAAGAGGAAGATTGGCAACAGAAGTTAGCTCAGGGCCTATCTTCTTCACAAAAAAAAAAAAAAAAGAGGGCTGCTTCAGCTGAGAAGCACTCTCTTGCCCCTCCATTCTCCTTATTCCTGCCTGGAATATGGTTGTGATGGTTGGAGCTCCAGGGGCCACTTTGGGATGTGAAGTGACCCACCCCACCCCGACAAAGAGTGTTTGGGAAACTGAAGTTTAAATAGCAGGTAAGTCCTAGTGCCAAGCACTGGACTTTTGACTCTAAAACCTACATTCTTCCCCCTCTCCAACCCCTTCCCTCCCAGCACACACACACACTGAGATGGAAACCGGGGGGGGGGGGGCCTTTCTGTGTTAGGGAGAGCTTCTTGTGGGACGAAAGGGCCCTGTTAGTGCAGGGAAGTTCTTGCTCGAGTGAGTTCCACCTCACACAGAGGGAGCAGACAGCCCAGATGACAGCACTTCTTGTTCTACTGATGGTTCATAACCAAATCTCGACTCTCCTCTGAGACTGCAACCGGGTAAAATTACCCAGTGCCAGCAACGTATAAATGGGAGAAAATAAGCAGGGAGAAATGAGCACTTTAAGCTGTAAGCCACCGGGAGAAGTCGGGGGACGCAATTTGCTTCGCTGGGTTTTCGTCCATTTTGCCCACAGTGTGCCTGGAATCCTCCGTGCTCTGCATCCTCCGTGAGTGGTCCCTGGCAAGCCTCTGGCTCCAGCCCCTCTCGTGTCAGGTAAGTCTGAGGCAGAAAGGCAAGCATCAGACTCCGAAATGTCACCCGCACCGTGGCAGTCGTCTGCCTGGACACTGAGTCCAGAGAGGGAGACCGGAGCAGGAGACGCGTAGTCTCCCCAGCGGTCTGCATTTGGTGGACGCCGCGTTCCCACAGGTGAGGACACAGGCAGGGTCGCACGAGAGCAGCCCCCCGCGGGACCCACGGCAGGCTGGGTGGCAGAACGGCAGCCCCAGAGCCAAAGGCAGCAGAGGAGGCGCCTTCTCCTCCGGCCCCACTCCTACCCGAGGATCGGATGCTCGCTCTTCTTTGCAAACGTGCTCAGAGTCCAACTGAGGTCGACACGGAACACGGGCAACTGGAGGAGAGAAAAGAGCAAAAGTAAGAGATCCAGCATGTTGCCTCGGAGCTGCCAGACCACTCGGATGTGCCAAAGAGCACGGCCGCCATGCTCTGTGATCACCTTGTTCTGCCACACCGAAGACGGCGACACTGAACACTTCAGACAGGGTGGCAGGTGGCACAGTGAGAACCTGGAAAAGCGAGGCGGTGTCACACACTCGGGCTCATCTTCCCTGTGACGCCCCCCAATCTCTGGCTGAGAGAAGTCTGCTGGGGCACATCCCAAGCAGTCAGGTGTGTGTCTCTGGTCTGCAAGTTTCTGAGCAGAATGAAGAGCCGGCCCAGGGAAGCCTCTGGGCATGGGCGCCAGGAAGGGGCTAGCAGCCCCAAAGGCAGGGGATCTGTCCTGGTCCTCGCTGCCTGCTGTCTTTTTGTTTTTTTGTTAGCTGAGGAAGATTGTCACTGAGCTAACATCCATGCCAATCTTCCTCTGTTTTGTATACAGGACGCCACCGCAGTGTGGCTTGATGAGCTGTGTGTAGGTCCACTTCCAGGATCTGAACCTGCGAACCCAGGCCACCGAAGCAGAGCGTCACAGACTTAACCACTACACCACCAGGCAGGCCCCTGCTGTCTTTTTTTTAAATTAAACTTTTTGTTTTGAGGTAATAATAGATTCATACGCAGCTAAAAGAAACAACACAGAGATCTTTCACCTGCTTCCCTGAAGTGGTGACATCTTGCCAAACTGAAGTCAGTGTCACGTCCAGCATGTGGACACTGATGCAGATGAGGTGCGGAGCATTCCAGCCACACAAGGGTCCCCGAGCTGCCCGGCTACAGCCACGCCCACTCTACTCCCATCCCTGCCCCTCTCTAACTCTGCCAACCACTAATCGGCCTGTTCCCACGAGGTCCTCACTTTAAGGATGTTCTCTGAAGGGAATCACATGCGTGTCACCGTCGGGATTGGCCTTTCTTGCTCAGCTGACTTCTCTGGAGGTTCGTCCAGGTGTCCGTGCGTGTCCACAGACTGTCCCTTCTATCACCGATGTCTTCTGAAAGGCCCGTCTGCATTTGGGGACGCGCCCAGGTCATCAGGACCGCCCATCCGGGGTAGGAGCCAGGGCCCCGTGCCCAGCCCCCTGCAGGCGCAGACCCAGGCCCGTGCTCGGGAGCGCCAGGTGAGGCTTCAGACTAGGCAGGTGGGTGGTCAGGCGCAGGCGGCTGGGCTACATGGCTCGGGGCGCTGCTGCTGGAAGCCGGCTGTGTCCCTGAGCCCCCAAGGCTCTGCACTCTCTCACTTCCCTTCAAGCATCCCTCCTCAGCTGAACCGGAAGAGAAGCTTCTAGTGCTGTCCACTGAGGGCCCAGGCGGGCGCCCCCGATCCCTGAGATTAGACGGCGTCTCAGGGCCTATAGGCCTGGAACACTCAGCTGGGGACCGAGCCCACACACCTCACGAGCCCACCCCCCATGCAGAGAGAGCACTGGACGAGGAGTCCAGGCCCAGCTGTGGAAGGGGACACGCCCCTCATCTCTCGGGCCTCCGTCTCCTCGGCCAGGAGAGGACAGCGCCACCCCCGACACCATCACTGGCACCGTTTCTGTGCAGTGGCATCCCGCACCGACGGTACAGCGCCACGTGGCTGTCAGCACTTGACAGAGACCGAACCGCTGCCAGGAGCCCTCCCCACACAGCAGTTCTCCCCCCAGCAACACACTCACGCTCACACCATTGCACTCACACTCGCACACCCAAATGCTTGCACACTCACACACTCACAATTAGGGTCTGAGCTCACCCCCTGGGCCCTTTATGCTCCTTGCCTTTGATGGGCAAAGATGAGCCTGAGGCAGGAAAAAAGGAAGAGAACACACTCCTGCCCGCCTGTGTGTGACCGCTCTGTCTGTGCATCCTGGTGGCCCTGGCCAGGAACTAAGGGTTTCATCTGATTTTTACTTCTTAGGAACAAAGGCTGATGGGCTGCCTGGAGGCGGGGGCGGGCATCTGAGGACAGCAGGAGGCAGCGCTGCCTCCAGAGGGCTTAGGCGGGGGGTGACCCCTGCCTCCCAAGGGCTTCCCCACTGCAGGGTCCAGGGTGCCCCCCTTGCTGCCCACAGGCCCAGAACTGTGGCTGAGGAGTCCCCAGCAGCCACAGATTTCTGAATGTGGGTCACAGGCCATGTGGGCAAGAACGGCAAAAACCACGGCCCCTGGCGGAACCCCAGGCAGCTGCTCCGGGCAGCACTGACCCCTCCCCAGCTTTACCTCCACTCGTGTGTGTGTGTGGTGGGGTGTGTGTGTGTGTGATCAGCGTCAATTTCCCCAGCTGGACCGTCACTTCCACAGGGTGCAGCCCTTCCCACATCACCCACTCCTGGACTCTGCAGCACAGCCTGTAGCAGGAAGAAAGGAAGGAGGGAAGGAGGGAGGGAAGGAGGGTGGGAGGAAGGAAGGGAGCAGGCTGGAGCTGGCTGGGAAGTGGTGCCTCAGCTCTCAGCTGGGGAGTCCTGTGAAGCCCCCACGTTGCAGGGTGGCCCGTGGTCTGGTACAGGGCTGGACAAGGCCACATGTGGGCCACGTGGCTCTTCAGGGCCAGGGTGAGGGCAGGTGGGCTCCGGGGCCAGAAGCAGGCCCCACCAAATGGCCCACAGGTGAGGACGGCTCAGGAGCACAGGTGGCTCCGTGGACACTTTGGCACTGGCTCGGCCACGGCAGCCGCGGGCCGGGAGCGCCCGATTCCTGAGGGGCTGGAGCGAGGCAAGAAGCCGAGGCTTCGCCGTCTGCGTGCCCCCGGCAGCTGTCACTTGGCTCTCACATGGCTCACTTTGCAGGTGGATTGCGACTCCAAGCACCCTCATTCGTTGCGTGCTGCCTCCCCTCGCTTGGCCCCACTGTTCATAGCTGACTATTTAAGAGACACAAATTGCCATTGTAATGCGGCATTCACACTTCGGTGGTGCTGGGGAAGACGGGCTGACGGCTCGCTAAGGGACCTCGCTTCCCCGGCGATGGCGGTAAAACCACCTCTCTTCTCTTAAGCAGCGAGTGCGCTTTCACGTTGCAAGAGGCCCCCTCCAGATCATAACTTCCGGTAAACAAACTGCGCAGCTGCATTTCCAGGGGCGGCCAGTGCTGCTCTGTTCTGATGGCCTGTGGCCAGGGAAAGAAAGGCCGTCTACACACACAGCCTCAGAAAGCACCCAAGACCTTCCCACCTGGCTCCGTTCTCCAACCCCAGGTCACCTCCTGATGTCTTCCCAAAGCTCAGAGGCCGGCCTCTGTGTAGCAAAAGCAGAGTGAAAGAAATGATAAGAAATCAAATCTCTGGGTCTGGCCTGGTGGCATAATGGTTAAGTTCATGTGCTGCACTTCGGAGGCCTGGGGTTTGCAGGTTTGGATCCCGGGTATGGACCAACACACTGCTCATCAAGCCATGCTGCGGCAGTGACCCACACACAAAGTAGAGGAAGAGTGGCATAGATGTTAGCTCAGGGCCAATCTTCCTCGCCAGAAAAAAAAAAAAACCCCACAAAAAAAATCTCTAATGCTTGCCCACAGCTGCTCTGTGCCCAGCACACTTCTAAATACTTTATGAGTATTAATTTACTGGATCCTCAAACCACCTCTGAGGTAGGAACTATTGCCAATCCCTGCATGACAGACAGGGAAACTGAGGCACAGCTCTCTGATCCCTGCCCCTGCCCAGCACCCTGCAGATCAGTACTCCACTGCAACATGAAGCTCCTTAAGGCCTGGACAGTCCTGCAACTCTCCAGCTTGGGCCTGAGGCCTGAGCTCTGCCTCTTCCTTAAGTGACTTCCCGGGACGTATCAGGTCCACGGGCTTATTAAATAGATATGCACATAAAGGGTGTGAGGTTTGTCCTCTCAAGGGAAAGGCCTCTGGAGGGCCTTCAGAGGATGCGTGCTGGGGCAGGGTCAGACAGTGGTGAGCTGGCTGCAGAGGGAGATGGGAATGGGGTTTGAGTCAGAGTGGAGCTGTGGGGGTCCCAAGGCCCTGTGTGGGTGGCTCCTGGGAAGTGGGCAGGCTGACTCTTGGGGACACCACCATGCGGGGGGCCTGAGGAGGGCGAGCAAAGAGCAGATCCACCACCGAGGGAGGAGAGGGTTCCCAGAGGAGGTGGGGTGGGGCTCAGACCAGCCAGGAAGGAACAGGATGGAGAAGACAGGAGGGAGATGAGTATTCAGTTTTCCCTGGGGAAAGAGAGCTGGGTTCCTGGAGGTGATGGGTGGAAGAGGGAGGAGGGGGCCGAGGCGGGCAGGTGGGCAGACCCCCTCCAAGAGGCTAGATGAGGAGTGAGGGGAGGGGAGGCAAGGCTGGACCAAACACTCACCCACAGACAGCCCCAGGCTGGCCCCAGGCTGCCCCGCCCCACCCTTTTTCTCTTGCTACTGGGTTTTGGCGAACAGGCACTCCCTGCTCCAGGCCCGCACTGTCACACGGGAGCCACAGGGGGAGGCCCTCCACACCTGCACCCTGACCTGAGACTGACCTGGAGCCGAGGCCACAGCTGGACAGGGCACACTGTGTACACTGTCGTGACACTGGGCGCCACTGGGCGCACTGTCGGAGGCTGCAGCTGCACCACCACCCTCCTGCCACGCTATGCTGGGGGCTCCAAGGTGGCCCTCAGACAGCTCTCAGGCTGACACCCTAGGGCACCCCACCGAGGCCCTGGGCACCCATGGGCACCCCATCAGAACCCTGAGAGGCCTCCCCGGCCTGTGGCTCCCGAACACAGCCCAGTGGCCCTCAGGTCAAGGAGGGAAGGGCATCTCCAGGTGGGAGGAGAGTCCCGGCCGGCCAGCAGGTGAGGACACATTGTTTCAGTTTTCAACAATGTCCCCAAGCACCTCAATGGGAGGTCGGCAAAAGGTGGCTGATGAAATTAGCCCTGGAAATAGTAGCAGTAGGGGTGTGGCCTCGGCCAGAGGCCCCATGTGAGCACGGTAGGCACCACGCTCACGTGACATCACAACAGCCCCCATCACGGAGCATCTGGGGCTTGGGCTGCCCAGGCCGCACAATGAGAAAGGAGGAGGTGAGGCCGATCCCTGAGCCCAGGCTCCAATGGAAGCTCTTCTTGAAGTGACCAGAGCCAGATGGCCTCCCAGAACCTTCTGGAAGAATGATGGTTCCAGTGTCCTCTGGCGTTTCAGATCTCCGTTGTGTTCACCTTTATCAGTAAGGCTCCTTCCTCGACTTCTGCCCCACGCCACACAATCTGTGTGACCCCGGACATTCTGTCCTGTTTCATCGTGTGATTCCCACAGGGTGAGATGTGGCTGGCAGGACCAAATCAGGAGCAGGGCCATGGGGTCTGGGGGACACGGTGGGGACCAGTCCTCTCTGGGGAAGCAGAGGTGGCTACCTCCTCTGCTCGCGTTGGAGCAGAGGGGACTTCCGCCTGACACCCCAAATGGCCACCAGCCCAGCACGGACAACACCCCCTCCCCAATTCTCAGGGAAGAGCCAGTGGCAAAGGGTTAAAGACGTTCTCTGAAGACCGAGTTCTCTCCCTGTCCCCAGAATGCCTTACATCATGCTCCCAGAACAGCTCGGGAGAGGAACAAAGCTTGTCAACGAGAACGCTTGGCAGCACCACAGCGCGACCGCCCAGCCCTTGGGGCTAGCAGGACCGTGCGAGCCCCAGGCTCGGGTTCTGGGGGACTCAGCTCGGCGCATCCTCCCACTCTGGCCACAGTTCCTTCCCTTTGTAGACAGATGGACACCTGCCTGGCCACGGTGACCTTAGACAAGTCGGCAACATCTGGATCTCGTGTGATACGGAGGTGAGGGGGCCAGTGCTGGGAGAAACAAGGGGAGCAGTTTCGGGCTACCTGCTTGGGAACAGTCCATGAAACTGCAGCGTGGTCATCCTAAAGCCCCCACGGCCTGATGGTGGCTGGGATGGCCTCGGGCTGGCCACACACCTTTCGGCCCACTAAGCAGGCAAGGATGTTGCTGGGAGAGCCCTAATCAAGACAGCGCTAGCTAGGGGGGCCCTCTCCCCTCCCCCTCCTGACCCTGTGCCCCAGCTCTCTGGCCAGCAGCTCAGCAACTGGGCTGCTACCTTCAGACTCCTGTGAGCTGAGCTGCCCTCGGGCCCCCACGTCTGCTGCATCTTCAGACAGGGCTTCCGTGCTGGGGCCCAAACCCTTCTGGGCCAACAGAGCGATCAGACCCCGGGAGAGACCTGAATCCACTCAGGACACTTGGACATGCACCCCCAGCTCCCGCAAGAAGCGTCTGGACCAAGAGCTCTCTCTTCCCCGCAGGAACAGACACTGGCCGTCAGAGGTGACACGGCCGCCCACACCATCCCTCTCTCTCTTGTCCTCCTCACAGTGTGTGTCCTCACGAGCAGGCTCCTTCTCTCTGTTTATGCCCATCTTTAACATAGCAGAGAAGAGAACGTCCTGGAAGCTCCAAGGCTCTGAAAGCTCAGGGACAGCAAAACAAGACCCTTTTCCGGCTGTCCCACCGCAACGGCAGCGATGAGGTCAAAGCGCTGCCGGACAACCCGGCCCAGGGTCCCTCGTGGGTACAGGAGGCGCGCAGGGAGACAGACAGAAAGTGAATTCAGACGGCGGGTCTATAAGGATTGCGCTAACCCAAAACAATCCAGGGGTAAGCGGGTGAACCTGGACTGGCCAGGAGTCGAGACCCACAGAAGCTGGGTGCTGGGGACACCGGGTTTTTTTATGTTTGCAATTTTCCACAATAAGAAGTTTTTAAAATTGCACATGGAAGCGTGGTGGCTGGAGCAGGGAGGGGAGGGTGCTGCTGGCAAGGCTTGGGCAGCTTACAGAGCCATGACAGCTTCCCGGGCCGGCGCCCTCACAGCTGGAGTGCGGGGGTGGGGGGGGTCTCCACCATGAGTTTATAAAGCGCCTCCCAGAGGGCTGGCCCTGGGCCCTGGGGCGCCAAACCCCTGTCCTTGAAGTAGTCAGGGAAATACAACAGTCCCGCCAACAAAAGACCCCCTCATCAACATGGGAGCGAGCACGTGAACATGATGTCAGTCAGCAGGCCAGAGCTCCAGGCAGGTCCCCGGCACAGAACCTCACAGGAGTTATACAGAAAGGTGGGAGGGAGAACAACGAGAATGTTCTGGAACTAGGTAGGGGTGGTGGTCGCACAACGCTGCGGATGGACTAAATGCCTCTGAGTCATACGCTTTAAGTTTATGGTACGTGGATTTCACCTCAATAAAATCACACCTGTGATCATCTCAGGGGTGGCTGGAGGGGCCCTGGGCTGAGTCGGTGGCGGATGCAACCCCAGGGCCGAAGCCCCGAGACCACACCGTCCAGTTCTCATGGCGACACCCCGGGAGCCTCCATCACTTGACCCGCACACACCGCTCCAACCCCCACCACTCCCATGTGTGGTAGCTTGCTCCTAGCATGCTGCCTGCCCTGCCCTGTCCCCGCCCAGGGCTTCCGGGCCCTTCCACAGGGCCAAGCATGAGTGAGAGCACTCTTGCACGTGGAGCCGTGGCCCCCTTCCCGGAACTCTCCTAGATGTCTCACCAATTTGTCCTGACTCCACCTCAACTCACCCGCCTGTAACTGCACCCACCCCATTTCCAGTGACGGCATCTGCGGGAGAACCACCTCTCCAGGGGCCTGCTCCCCGCCCTCGGCCCCGGGCGCTGGGACAGAGCCTTGAGCCCTGCAGGTCCCAGGGAACAAGAAGGCTATGGCCTCTGTCCCCCCCACACACCCACCCGATGCCACCCATCACGATGCCACCCAACTCATCACTACCTATACTCCTTGGACCAAAACTGAATTAAGAAACGCAACTAAAGAAGTTCCTAGGGTGACCGAGGACCTCCACAGTTTTGCTGAAGAATTTGATATTCCCACCCAGACTCAGCAGCCTGGATTCTCTGACCTCCATCATCAAGTTACCTCCTTGTCGGAGAAGGTCAGGCCCAACCCTGGAGGTTAAAGCTGGATGGACCTGTCCCCAGGTGATCTCTCACAGGTCCGACCGACAGATTTTGAAGTCACCAGCTGATAGCAAGGGCCACACATGAGGCCATCCCCAGGGCTCTTCCCAAAGCCACTGACTGGAGTAAGATTCAGGCCTGTCCCCAAAAGCCTGATGGACCTCTTCATGACTATGACAATAGGCTCGCGACTGTCTTTACAGAAAACTCAGGTCTTCCTCTAGATGAAGATTCTACTGAAGTCGGCTTTAATTCGGTGTTTGTGAACGGCTTCCGTCGAGATCCTCCCTCCTTGTTGAAAGAACCAGGAGAGGATGGGGCACCCTCCACCCCCACCCAGTCAGTTCAGCTCATCAGCTGGCCAGAACTCTTGATGACGCCACAAAGAAAAAGACAACTAAAATTATGACTTACAGTTTCAACAACTGACTGCTTCCCCTCAGAAGCCATGGTAACCTGAGTCCAGAGCATCGGCTTCTAAAGATGGTTGCCAGTTTTGCAAAAAAACCTGGACATTGGGGGAAAACACTGCCTTAAGCTAACAGACCTTACTCCTCCCATGCTGAGCCTTCAGTGCCCCCCACGGACCAAGGCTACTCTGAGGACGAACACGTGGTTTTTCTGGTCCTTCCCTTTAATGACCTGGCTGAAACTCCCCTTTTGTCAGGAAATGAGGTCTCCCTGTCGTTACTGATGCTGGAGCCACACTCTCCGTGCTCAGCCCCACCGACCTCAGACAACCCCTCCTCAGAGTACAGAGAAGCCTCAAATGGTGGGAGATCTAACGAACCCCTTAGGCTCATAAACCCCTTCCCCGTCCCCTCGGGCCCTCTCCAGGACAGCCATTCCTTCCACTGGCCATTCTGCCCCTGCCAACGTACTAGGATGAGACTTTCTAGAAGAATATCATTCTGCCACCTCTTTTTCTCAAAAGGGGGAAGTTATCCTCGAAACTGATTCAACCACTTCAACAACAAATGGCATTCTGGACGACTCTGCCCGCTTAACAGTTTTTGCCCCGAAAACAAACTTAAAAAATAACATAAACCTAAAACTCCTGGAAGAAGCCCCTGAGAAACTTGGGGTGAAATCCACGACTGATATTAGTGAATTCGCTCAGCTCCCCCAACTGAGATGCACGTTGACGCCAGGAATCCTCTTCTGAAGGTTAAGCAATGCCCGTCAAATCCTGAGGCTTCCGCAGCAATTAAACCCATCGCAGGAGAGCGTGAGGCACGAGGCCTCCTGGCCCCCTGCACTAGTCCTTGTAACGCACCATTCTCCCTGTAAGAAACCCCACAGGCGAGGACGGAGGTTTGTCCAAGATCTGAGGGCTATTAATAATGGTGTTACCCCTCATCAGCCAGCTGTCACCCTTTCCACGGCAATACCCACAGAAACTAAATTTTTCACCCAAATAGGTACTTATAGAGCCTTTTTTAGCATCCCTGTGGCTCCTGAAAATCAGGTTTTATTCGCTTGTACGCAGGAAGGATGACAATCCCCCTGCACTGAAGCCCCTCCTGCTTTTCACAGATCCTGAAAGCAGATTTAACAGACGGCATCCCTCTACAAGGGCCCACCCTCCTACGGAACGTTGAGGCCTTTCCTCTCTGCTCCCCTTCTAAGGAAGCAGGTGAGCAGGACAGCATCCACCTCAAACTGCTGGCAACCAATGTCGTCAGGTCTCTAAGGAGAAACGGCAATTGTTCAGACAAGGTCAAACACTGGGACCCTGGACCTCAATTCAAGGGCTCCTTTTAGACTCTGATGGGACTCAAATAAGCTTCCCACAGCCACGGGCCAAGGGGCATCCTCGAGGGTCTGGGGCTGTAGCTGGATACCTAGCTTCTCCCTAACCGCCAGCCTCTTTACACGTCACTCGAAGCCGGAGGAAAGTGAGTTGGGAAGGAGACGCCTCCCTGGCTTTCCGGCACCCGGAAGCCAACTTCTCCATCCCCCGGCTCTAGGACCTCCCGATTACCAGCTTCCCTTTCTCCTTGTCAGAGACACGAAGAGGGAGGGAATGCCTCAGGAGCGCCTACTCAAAGGCGCGGAGGGCAACGCTGACCGACCCAGAGCGCGGGTCTCCCTCCCTCCCTGTACGGGAGCCACTTCAGGAAGCAGCAGTGACCATCACAAAGTCAAGCGAGGAAACAGTCACGGGCTCCCACTCACCATCGCTGTCTCCAGGCAGTGGACGCCTTGCTCAGTACTCACCACTCAGCTCCTTCTTGCAAGCCACAAACCTCCCGTGAAACATCATTCTAACTTCTCCTCATATGACCCCTCCTGCTGAGCCATCTCAACCCTGCACCCCTCCCCCAAACTCCTCCCACCGTCGGACCCTGACCATCACTGTTCACCCCTGGCTGACTCAGGAACCCCTGCTGCTCATGCTGAGATCCCATGGTTTACTGAGGGCTCTCATTTGAAAAATGGTGAAGGAAAGTAATGCCCTGGGTCTGCAGTCACCTCACAGACAGCTGCCACGCTCCGGGGTGCTCTGTGACTCTGGCATGCTTTGGAGACAAAGAGGATTCTTGACCTCAGGAGATCAAGAATGGAAACTGGGTTGATGAGTTACTGAAGTCGCTCCAACTTCCTTCATTGGCCGTGGCCATCATTAAAGTGCCCGGGCGTTCAGGGTCAAATTCAGATGAAACCAGAGGAAACGATTTGGCCGAAGGGGCTGCAGGACAGCTGCCTTACAAGCCCCCAAACCTGAAATGGTTATAGCGAATTTTGACTACGGTCCCAAAGAAGACAATGAAAATGATCCAAAGCGCCCAGTCTAAGGCACCTTTATTGGGCCACTAGCACTCGTACTTTCAGCTCAGTAACTAATCTGCGGTTCGGCCCAAACAGAAAAGCTGCCTTGCCAGAGTCCATGAAAAGACCCCTGATGGCAACGACTCACCAGATGACCCACCGGGCAGCAGGTGAACTTGTACGTTTTAGGAAACAACACTGGTGGGGAAATATTTGTAAGGCTGCCAAAGAGGTACAAGTGGCCTGTACCGTGTGCCCCAGTACCATCCAGCGATAACTATCCAGACAGCCCCCGGGTGGCCTGCCTTGCCTAAAGGCCCTTTGGCAGTGCAGCAGGTGGATGTCGCCCCCGCCTCCCGCCCCAGGCTGCAGTTTGTCCTTGTTCTGGTTTGCGTGTTTTCTCGCTGGGTTGCAGCATCTCTTTGCTGGCAGGCCACCACTTTGTCATTTGCAAAAATATTATTAGAAAAGACTTTGCCCACCTGGGGTGTCCCCGTAGGACTGCAGTGACCAGGGAGGGCATTTCACTGACCATGTTATAAAACAGAGCTGTGAAGTCTGGCCCATTCTACAGCATTTTCCCTGTGTTTATCACTGAGTCCTCTGGACTGGCAGAAAGAACAAATGGCATCATTAAAACTCCATTGGCAGAATTTATGGAGACCTTATAACTAGCTTGGCCTAAGGCACTGCTTCTGCTCCTTTTGGATCTGAGAGCTCCCCTCTTGGGAAAACATGAGCTGTCACCATTGGAAATAATTACCGCGGACCTATGCGCTTGGCTCTCTCTGCTTTTGATATTCAGTTAATGAAATGGGACATGCGCCGAGACTGCAAAGGGACGATCAGAGCTCCTAATAAAACCCAGGCCCCGGCAGAGAGGTCTTTCCATCGTGCGGTCCCAGGAGACCGAGACACCAGCACCACAGTCTGCAGCCATGTGGCTTTGTCCACTGGAAACACCTTCACAAAGATTCTTTACAACCTAGGTGGAAGGGTACTTTTAACTAATCCTTGCGCTGCAAAACTTAAGGGGGTTGATTCTTGGATTCATGTTTCTTATTTAAGGAAGGCCCCACAGACCAGCTGCACTTCTGAACCGACTGGAGAATTAAGATTAGAATTAACCGGGACGTGAAGGAGACAACATCTGACACTGACAGCTTCCCCAGGATTCAGGACCCGGCCAGTACACATGTGCACACCCCTCCAACCTTGGGGCTGACCCTCCGTAACAGATCTACTGTTAAAATTAACAGTTCCTGGTAATTTTACTGAGCCTCTCAGTATCAATTCGACACTTCTGCTGAGGAAGATCCAGTTAATAACGGGTCATGCTAGATTACCACTTAACAACTTCCCTTAGTACGCCCAAGATGGGGACCAGTCAGTGCCTTACAGGAGTTCATTTCATCTTAACTGGAGTTTTCACCTCCCTCAAGGACATTTTTGTTAGCAAATGAAAAGACAATGTCCCAGGGAATTATTCTTTAATACAGTGCCTGGGAGATTCCCTCTGAATGTGGAGGATGATTCCAAAGGCCACAAGCATCCAGACCCAGAGACCCCCTAGTCACACCGTCACCAGTTTCTCCTCGGTCCTCAATGTTAGGGTAGATTTTAAGGCTCCAGCCCTTAAAACTGCCGACAGAGTAAAACTATTCAAGGGAGCACCTTGTTTCTGGCTGATGCCTCCACAAACATTTCTGAAAAGCCCTGTCCCCACAATGTTCCAACTGCCTGGACCCCCCCAAGTGGTCCTTCACCTCCGGCATCAAGCAGATGCCTGGCCAAAACTTGTAAAAAATGTAATCCCGGCGCCAGCCTGGAGGCGTAGTGGTGAAGTTTGTGCACTCCACTTCAGTGGCCCAGGGTTCACGGGTTTGGATCCCCGGCACAGACCTAGCACCACTTGTCAAGCCACGCTGTGGTCGCATCCCACATAACATGGAAGAGGACTCGCACAGATGCTGGCTCAGCAAGAATCTTCCTCAAGCAAAAAGAGGAAGACTGGTAACATGTTAGCGCATGGCCAATCTTCCTCAGAGGAAAAAAACAGTAATCTCAAGCCAGCCCTGATGGCCTAGTGGTTAAAGTTCGGTGCACTCTGCTTTGGTGGCCAAGGTTGGTTCCCAGTCGTGGAACCACACCACTTGTCTATCAGTAGCCATGCTGTGGTGGCGGTTCACATAGAACTAGAAGGACCTACAACCAGAATATACAACTATGTACTGGGGCTTTGGGGAGGAAAAAGAAAAAGGAAGATTGGCAACAGATGTTAGCTCTGGGTGAATCTTTAAAAAAAAAAGTAATCTCACCTTTCTACATGAAGCTTCTTGTTATACTGGGCCCAGATGGTTATCAGCTGCCCCCTTAATGGGCTGCAGTGGCTGCACTGACCCTTGGTGAGAACGTGTTACTAAGTTCACCTGTCAATGGAAGCATCTGTAAGTGCACTTCTAGCAGTGTGCTACGTGCCCTTCCCAGTACACCTTTCTAAGTGACTCTAACAGGAACCCGGGGCTCAGGACATCTAGAGAGTTAATGTATGGCAGGACAACATCTGTGGGCAGCCACAGCATTCATGTCCTTGTTAAAGAACAAACCCACCTGCAATGTCATAGAGTTAGGTGAGATGTGGCAGCCCCCTTTCCACATCCCACCTCCTCTCCATTGCTAAGAGATTTGTTCCTTGGTTTGGGGCAATCCATAACAAGCTGTTAATGAAAAATTTATCCCAAACCATGGCTAAACTAGCAACTTCCACTGCTCAGGCCTTGGCCCAAGACAACGATCCATGGATTCCCCAGCAAGGGCGGTATTAGAGAGTCGAATAGCACTCAATTATCTCCTTGCAGAACAGGGGCATGTATGCCATAGCCAACACCGCTGCTGTGCCTGGGTCAACACTTCTGGTGAAGCTGGACTAGAACTCAAAACCTAGAAAAAGAGCACAGGACCTCTCTGGTCCAATGTCTTTTAATAGCACCTCTGGTTCTCTATCGATAGTTTTAGCTGGCTCCCTTCACGACTAGGCACCTGGTTAAAATCAGGACTTCAAATATTGATAATGATTACTACCGGAACATTGCTATGTGTGATTGTGTTTAAATTTCTTATGCTAATAATAACGCAGATCTGCTCCAGATTATGGTCACTCAGTGGATCAAAATGATAAAAAGGCTCATTCACCTGGGCCTTCAAGTCCCTCGATGAAATTCCCAGATGAGGAAATTGCCCAAGAGCCATTTCCTGATGGCCTCCTTGTTACTCAAATGTGGCCTAACCCTTATGACACTGACTCCTTGGAATAACCATCTGAGATTAAAAATTTCCCCAGTGTCGGACACAACTCTCTGGGACAGCTCTAGCCCAGCAACGTGGGACTAAGCAAACCTATGGTCGATCAGCAATGCTTTCAGAGAAAGAGCTTGATCAAAAGGGAAAAGTGAAATGTGAAATGAATGGAGTTACTTATGTCAGGGGTTTTAAAATAGAGCCAGGAGCCATTAGGAAAATGGGCCTTGTGCACATCCTCACCAAGCGGAACCGTGAACTTCTGAACTGGGCCAAACCGCAGGTATTCCAAGGACGCTGCAAGAACACCCACAGCCTGTCACAGCGCTGGACCTTCTGCTCCGGACAGTCTCTGCAAGCAATCCTGATTAGCCAGGGCTAGCTTCCTGCTGCTGGCCCCAGTTAAAATTCTTTCTAAGGGACTCAAGCAAGCCTCCCCCTCTTTAAAAACCCTAGCAGGACTACTTGGGTTTCTACCTGAATAGGTGGTTCCCCAAATTTCAGCTATTTTTAGGTTAACAATTGTGAATGTACAAATACCACTAATGGTAAATTTTATGTGTATCTTACCATAATAAAAACTGTTTAAAAAATAATACACAGGCAGGAGTACACCACAGGCTCTAGAGAAGGACACTCGGGTGACGACCCTACTGAAGCACGCAGGCAATGGAAGTGTAGAAGTTAGGATGGTTGGCTCTAGGGGAGCTGTGAGTGGGAGGGGCACACGAAGGGGCTTCTGGGGGACTGCAGGGTGCTACTGCCTGGCCTGGCTGCAGTGCCCCTCAGAATCCTGCATGAAGCCACACACTGGTTCTGCATCTGGTTTATGTGACTGAAGGCTTGAGTGCCCACACCTGAATGGCCCTAAATGTTGCCTAGGGCAGCTGGTTGCCCCCTTCTGCTGCCCCTCACCTGCTCCCTGACTCTGGCAGACTTGCCCATCTATGGGCATCTGAGTGGTTGTGTGAGCCCCAGGGAACTGCCAGCTGGAGCATCTGTGACTGCAGATGCTGATGGACAGGAGGAGGAGGCGGGGCCAGGCCCTGCTCCCAGCCTCCCACGTCCTGAGGTGCCCGTGGCAGAACCAGCAGGAGGTCCACTGGCACTAGCAAGGAAGCTCCTTCACAGGCCCCAGCCCTGGTGGCACGGAGCTGAGGTCACAGGGGACACTCAGGCAGGGAGGGGTGGGCAGCAAGGCTAGTCTGTGTCCAGAGCCTGGCGAGTTACTAAGCCCCACAGCCCCCTGGCTATCCACATGGGACGTCATGCAGTGGGAGGGCGTCCAGCGAAAGGTCAGGGCAAACGGTGCCATCAAGGCCGTAACTGTGGTGCTGATACTGAGAGTGGGGATGCCCGTGGTGAGGGAAGCAGGAAGGAAGGGAGAGAGAGCTAAAGTTAGTAAACACTAAAAATATACCTATGTATCATCAGGTCAGGTCTGGAAGGAGGGTGCCTGCCAAGTGCAATCCTCCCACAGGCTCCTTCTCGAAGGCCCCCTGACCCCAGGGGACCCCCTCAGCCTGCACCCCCCAGGAGAGCCCCAGGTGTGTGTATGGTGCATTCATAAGTAAACTAGGGACCGGCTCTGATGCAAGACACATGCATTGCATCTAGATTTAGACTTTTTGTTTGTATAAACCAGAAAGAGACAATTTAAAGCAAACTACTTAAATTTTACAACATAATATAACCAATAAATCTACTATGTTCTCATATAAATGCTTGGCTTTTAAAACGCATCCTATTTGCTAAAGTCCTATTCAGTGACAATAAAATGGAAATCTAGAAAATATTTTCCAAAGATTTCTTCTATTTCTTATTAAAAAGTACGTAAAATCTCATAGACAAAAGAAGAAGGAATCATATAATAAACTCCCAACCACAATCACCAACCTCAGTGGTTCCCACCCTCAAAATGCTTGTGTATGTCCTTCAAACAAGGACATTCTCATTTGCACCCCCACGTTCACTGCAGCATTATTCACAATAGCCAAGATATGGAAGCAAGCCACATGTCCATCGATGGATGAATGGAAAAAAATGTACACACACACACAATGGAGTAATAGCCATAAAAAAGAATGAAATCTTGTCATTTGCAACAACATGGATGGACCTAGAGGGTATTATGTAAGTAAAATAAGACAGAGAAAGACAAACACCATATGATTTCACTTATACGTGGAATGTAAAAAACAAAAACAAATGAACAAACACAAAACAGAAACAAACTCATAGATGGAGGAAACAAAGTGGTGCTTACAGAGGGGAGGGGTCGACGGGGCGGACGAAATAGGTGAAGGGGACCGAGAGATACAAGCCTCCAGTCATAAAACAAAAAGTCACGGGGACGTATCGTACAGTGTAGGGAATACACTCAATAATATCGTAATGACTTTATATGGTGACAGACAGTTACCTGGCATGCTGTGGCGATCATTTCACAATGTATGTAAACGTCAAGTGACTATGTTGTACCTTTTAAACAAATATTCTATGTCAACTATACCTCAATTAAAAAAACACACACAAGGACCTCCTGACAGCACGGCCTCGAGCTCGGGGGTGAACGCTGATGCACCGTGAGTCCCAGCCCTCGGTCCCCATTCCTGTTCTCCTGGGGACCCGTGACATCCTTGAGAGCAAACCGCTCAGAATCAGGTCTCTGGAGTGCCCTACGAACAACACCCTACTCACAGCCAGAATCAGCAATAACCCCTCAGTATCGTCCAGTCTCCTGAGATCGTCACTCCCCTGCCGTCCTAGCAATGCTCGCGTTGTCCTAGTTCGTCTACTGGAGTAACAGTCCAGACTGAGACAGTCGGCGTCTCCATTCTCCTTGACTACAGGTTCCTCCACCACCACGCTCTTTTCTGACAAACTTTCTGCTGAAGAACCAGGCTGTTTGTCCTGCGGAGTTTCCCCCAGACCAGAGGACACTGTCTGGGCCTGTAAGTGAGCAAAAGTGAGGCCATCTTGTTACGCTAAATGGCCCCAGCCTCTCCTCTGTGTGACCACTTGCTGCCACTGCACGTACTCTAAAACATTCACGTGCTCTCCTGATTTATGTATGTACCCCCCGACAGCTTGATCAATTAAAAGTTCGCTCTATGGCTTTCTCTCCTGACCACAGGCAGGAAACACACCTACAAGGCATGCGTCACAGCTGACAGAGGATGGAACAATGTGATCCTGCAGCCCGTCACGCCTGGAGACCAACATCCCTGGACCCCTCCTCACTGCCCATTTCCCAACGAACTACCTCAAGATTCTGGAATCCTCGAAGATGGGTTTTTGAGACATTAGTCACCTATCTTCCAATTTGCCAGCTAATCTAATTAAACTTCCTTCCCCGATCCCTAACTCACTGTGATTGACTGGCTCAGACTGCAGCGAGCAGAGCGAGCCACTGCTCCCTATCAGGTCCCCACTGTCATTTAACGTGTGCTTCTGTCCCCTGCGTTTCTGTAGACTGGCACTAGCTCTACAGGCTTACTCCACTTCAGAGACTCTCTCTCTCCTTCTTGCCAAGACGTGCTCACGGGCAGCAGCACGTTCTTCCTCCAGGAGGCACGTACGTCTGCTTGCTCCTTTTTGTGACGTTAGCACCTGTGCATTTTCATCGCCAAGGTCCCTTATTTCATTAGGGGTTGCACAACGGTGTTATCTGGATTCCACCGTTCCTTCTTCATTTATTTTTTCTCTGAAGAGAAACTCACCTTCATGAGCTCTCGACTACCCTCTGGCAGGGAGGGGTCTGGGGCGTCGGGACAGGAAGGGCAGGGCCGATGCGTGACTCTTGCCCCTTCGCTGTCTTCCGAAGAAAGAGTCGGTCCCCGGCAGCCTCCATAAGTCTACGGTGCCGTGCTTCTCCACAGCACCACCCTGAGACACACGCACTTGGCCGTTTCACTCCTCTGAGCTTCCATCCCTGTTGACGCTTCTTCACCCACGTGCTGAGCGCCAGCACAAGCCAGGCGCAGAGCCAGCAGACAGGCACCCTGGTGAGTGGGAGGACTCCATGCTACACTCGGTCTGTTTCCCTGTTGGACCTGACGTGCAGATCAGCAGCACGGCATGCCGTGATGAGAAATGGGGGCATGGAGCTCAGGCTGGGCAGGCTCAGGGTGGGGGGCACCCCATCTCTGCCTTTTCCTTCTTATACCAGCTTTGACACGAAGCTAATTTCAGGCACCAACTCATCTCAGGCTCTCTGCTCCAGGACAAGTGCTGTCCTAGGGCCTTTGGCATGTGGGAAGACCCACCCCTCCTCTGCCCCCTACACACAAATACCAGCCAGTGTTTTAAAATAAAGTGCTGAGCTTTGCAGAAATCAAAACATGGTATGAATTACATAAGGTGCATCCTAGGGCCGGCCTTCTTATGTAACAAAAGCCAGTGAGCACTCAGAGTGGCAGGAACTCATTAGAGAACCGAAACCAGCCTGAAGTCTCCCACTGCCACACTGGGAATATCCAAGTACTAAAATAAGTGACAGGGCCAGCCCTGGTGGCCTAGTGGTTAATGGTTAAGTTTGGCACACTCCACTTTGGTGGCCCGCGTTCAGTTCCTGGGTGCAGATCTATACCACTTGTCTATTAGTGGCCATGCTGTGGTGACAGCTCACATACAAAAAGAGGAAGATTGGCAGCGGATGTTAGCTTAGGGCAAATCTTCCTCCGCAAAAAAAAAAAAAGAGTAACATTATAACCCATTGCATAAAACAGAAAACCATGAGCCACTGGGATAAGTAAATCAATGAATAAATGGAAAGTTTGATGAGAAGCTGGGTACAGTACTGGGGTCCCAAAACCACTCCCCCAACACAATCACTCTCACGAGAGCTCTCTGTATCAGGACAGATAGAAACCCTGCAGCCTGGGCAGGACACAGGGACAAGCAACATCGATTCTATGATGCTCCTGCCCAGGAGGCGTCACCTACACTCGATAAGAGGACCCATCAGAAACCCACGGGGGGGGGGGGGCGTCCTGCAAGATCACTGGCCTGAGATGTCCCCAGTGTCAGACTCCCAGGCATCAAGCATGGGCGGAGGAACTGGTCCACAGCAAAGGGGACTAAAGAGGCACAAGGACGGGTCCTACAGCCTGAGGGTTAGACGGCAGTGGGGCACTGTGCCAGTTCTCTGACCTGAGGGCCGCCCTGCGGTGCAGTAAGAGAACATCTCTACTGAGGAAATGCACCCTGAAGCTTTCAGGGTGACCAGCATCGGGTCAGCACACTCTCACATGGTTTGGGAGGACATGCTCTCTGGACTTGCAACTTGTAAGTTTGAGATTGTTTCAGAAGGAAAAGCAACATAGTCCCCATCACAGCCGTTACTCCCACTGTACAGGTAGGTAGGAGAAGGCTCAGGGCAGCTGCTGCCTGCCAAGGTCACACGCCTGGTTGAGCCACGTCTCCTAGAAGTCACCTCCTGGGGCCCCAAGAGGGAGCAGATGGGGACGGGGTGGGACAGGCCAGGGGAGGGTCTCCCTCGCTGTGCATGGCCTGTGCAGGGCCAGGTGGGGTCTCCACGCACAAGCAGAGGGCACTGCGGGGCCTTCCGTGAGCTCTGGCCAGCTGTGCCAGTGCGGTGAGGCCACGGCATGGGCTTACAGGTGAAGCAGCACCGTGCGGAGGGCCCACCCAAGGCGGGAACGTAGAACGCACAGCGCTGTGGACACAGCCAGGCAGTTCTCCCAACAACCAAACACGGCTCCCTCCCTCCTGGCCCAGCAGCTCCACCCCCAGATACACACCCGAGATGAACACACATCCATGCAGACACCGGTGCGGGTACATTCGCGTTACCCACAACCACCGCAAGGCGAGGAGCGTCCAGTGGACAAAGGGACAAAGCGTGCTTTATCCAGAGTCAGCCCCAAGAGGAAGGAAATGCTGACCAAGCGACGACATGGAAGAACGCTGACAGCTCAGGGAAGAAGCCAGACACGGAGGACCACACACTGCTCAATCCCATTTATTTGAAAGTCCCCAATGAGGAAATCTGTCGAGACTGAAAGCCCACTAGTGGCCGCCAGGGGCAGGGATGGAGGTGCACCCAAGGGACACCAGGTGTCTTGGGGTGAAAATGCTCTAAAATTGACTGTGGTGATGGTTACACAACTCCAAACACACTAAGAATTCCTGACCTGTACCTGTTAAGTGGGTGAATCAACTGGGATGTGACTTCTATATCAAGAAAGCTGTTTTAAAAAGAACATCTGGGCAAACAAAAACAATGCCAACTTTTAAACATTTTGAACACAAGCTTTCCTGGGGGCCAGTGGTTGGCGGTGTGTTCAGTTTCCTCACGGGGCTTCACCATTTTGCCCAAGGAGTACGGTTCCTGACGCGGCAGGAACACTGCCAGTCAGTCAACAGCCGGCGGGCACCAAGGTTCTGTCGAGAGCACCCGCGGTTGGTGAGCTGAGGGCTCTGAAGACAACAGGGGTTTACTGAACAGGCCTGAAACAGTTAACAGAAAACACCAGCGCTGACACAGCCATGGAAGCGCTCTGGTTAAGAACTGCAGTCAGGGAGCTGGCCCGGTGGCACTGTGGTCACGTTCACAAGCTCCACTTAGGTGGCCTGGGGTTTGCGGGTTTAGACCCTGGACAGGGACCTACACACTGCTCATCAGGCTCTGCTGTGGTGGTGTCCCACATACAAAATGAAGGAAGACTGGCACGGATGTTAGCTGTTAGCTCAGTGACAATCTTTCGCACCAAAAAAAAAAAGAAAAAGAACTGCTGTCAGGTACGATTGCTTTTTTTCCCCTCAGAAATTTCTATAGTAGCGTGGTTTCCTCACTTTTTGACCAAAGGAATTCCAAGAAAAATACTGCATACTCCCGCCAACACACACACACACAGCGCTGACAGCAGCATCAGCCAGGGCACAGGGCCCCTTACCAAGCCCTGCCCACCTTCAAGGTGCTTTAGGAAAGGGAACCGTGAACTCCAGGAGGTGAGTGCTGCTGCCCCTTCTCCCTGGGCCCAACCCTGCTCCCCTAGCCAGCCTCTCCACCCACCATCAGGACTGAAGGGGCGTCCGCTGAGCGCTGACTGCCCCTGGGTGGGGGACATGTCACAGGCAGCAGGGCTCTGGGGACCAGGGTTCAGTCTCAGCCTCTGTGGGTGACCCCCAGGCCGGGCCCGTCACCCCCACACTGTGGCCTGGCAGTAGCCCGGCTGGCAGACCAGACCATGGCTGCCGCACTGCCTGGAAGCCATCCACAGGCACTAAGTCGTGTTTTTCTTTTCCTTCTAGTTGGCATTCCGGGGCCAGAGGCTCCTCCCAGCACACACCCCTGGAACGAGCCCCCTCACGGTGCTCTGATCAGGGCCCAGCAAACCTGTGGCTGCCTTGGACCCTCCGGGACGAGCAGCAGGGCTGAAACCAAACCTAAAGGAGCCAAAGGGAGGTATGCGGGGCCCATGGGTCTGCCCAGCGGGATGTCAGATCCACTTCTGCCTCCAAGTCATGGAAGACGAGGGCCAGGCCGAGGAGCTGAGCCCCGTACCAGACATGTCCGCCGCGAGCCATGGGGCTGCCGCAGCGCTGCGCTCACCGCCAACTCCAAGCCCAAGTGTGCAAAGTGGGAAGTAATAGCCCGTCCAGACAACCACTACTAACACTAGCTTCTTCCAGATTTTGTTTGAGAAACATATAAACAGATTTTCTGCAACAAAAACTGGTATAAAGTAGAAACACCACTTGGGAACCCGGCACTGTCAATACACACCACCGGAAAGCTCCCCGCACAAATGCACAGGGGCAGGACTCCGTCTGTAAGATGGGGGTAGCGCTGTGCTTTTGGACGCCCCGCAGAGCGCATGGCCAGTCCTCTGCGAGGGAGGGCTGTAGACAGGAGAGGTCAAGTCTCGGGGTGTCCCGGCCTGGCCGAGGTCAGCACACAGCAGCAGGTTCTGGGACACGGGCACTAAGTGCCGCTTTCCCGACAGTGAGCCAGGGAGCAGTCACGTCAGTCTCGGGAACATGGCCCAGTGCCCGTGTCCCTGCTTCAACTCAGTGGCCCCAGGGGGGAGCACGGGGAGAGCACCCCTGCCCACCCACCCTGGTGGCGTCACTTCCCGCTCTCCTGGGTCTGCTACTGCTGCGTCTTTGGCTCCTGGCCGCTGGCCACCTTCGCTCTGGCCCCTCCCTGGGGCCGCCGCTTCTTCCTGGGAGCCCCTCTCCTGCCACGGTCCCCAGGCTGCTCCTGGTGTGCAGTGGGGTTGGGCCCCACGCCCCGTCGCCGCCTCATCCTCTCAGATCCCGGGCTCAGGCCTGGTGGCGGGTCCTCCTTTCCACCTTTCCCTGAAACAGCAAGGCTGTATGAGCAAGGCACCGCGAGGGCCCGGGGTCCTTCACACTGATTCTCTGACCGAGGTGTCAACTCCAGGGCAGCACACAGAACACACAAGTGCCTGACACAGAACATGGGTGTCAGGCAGGTGAGAAATCTATGCTGCCTCCCCACAACGGGCAGACTGACCGGAAGGTGGACGCCAGAAATACCAGCGTGAGGACAAGATCAAGAGAAAGAAAAAGTGGGCAGCAAAGGCGTGACAGAGGAGCAGGGGCAGGTGACGCTAGTCAGAAGAGGCAGGCTCGCAAAGCAGGGCCCAGAGCTTTGACTCAACTCAGTGCACGACGGAGCTATGAGACGGCACTCAGGGCCAACCTGGCATCAATGTGTGAGCCAGCCCAGCGCCTGCTGCAGGGCCCAGGTGTGGAACGCTGTGGAGGGTGGTGGCCTGCGCTGGAGCAGGGCTGGCTCGAGAGACCCTTCTAAGGACAGATCCTCGGATGTGGGGAGGTTTAGTACGTGCAGGACAACATGGGAGGGCTCTCAGCTGGGGCTGGGGGCACCATCTCTCCCTCTTGTGCATCCCCGTGCAGGCGAGGGTGCCCCCAGCCCCTGCCCTGCCTGGCTCTGCAGCCCATCCCCACTGCAGCAGGCAGCCCCACGCCCCTCTTGTGTGGTGGGCACAGGCCCAGGGTGTGACAGAAGCACAGGAGCCTTTAGTACAGTAGACAAGTTGGGGGGACAGAGGAGAGGAAGGAAGAGGGAGGGAAGCCTCTGAAATCAAGAAAGAGAGCACAGCAAGGTGACGGGGCTCTGGAGGATGCTGAAGGCGAGGAGCAGTGGACGGGCTCAGTCCAGGGGTGGAAAAGGCTCCGGGAGAGGCGCCCAGGCCAGGGCTGCAGATAAGGAGAACAGGGAGCTGGCAAGAGCCTCCAGGCCAGCCAGAAGAAGCCTGAGGCCCTGACGCTTCACAAGGCAGCCCCTACTGCTGCAGGGTACCTGGGCCAGAGCGCCCCATCTCCAGGACACGTGGGCTGCAGGCAGTGGGGAGGGCCAGGATGGGAGGAGGGATTCATGCCTCGAGGCCAGCCTCAGGGAGAGGCGTCCCAGTGAGCATAAGCACGGGTGCAGATGGAAAGCAGGTAAACAAGCCCCTCCCTGTCAGGTGACACCACTGGTCCTACCTGTCTTGTTCTGCAACCTGGACTTGGGCAAACGCTTCTTGGCCTTTCTCTCCCGCCTCCCTCCCTGCAGACTCCTGTAGGCTTTTTCCGGGACCTCATCCTCAGGGAAGAAGCCTAGGGACCAAGGTAGATAACCAGGAGGCTGAGAGCAGGCCTGATGCTTTGCGTTTGGGTGTTCACGGCTTCCAACAGCTCCACAAGCAACAGCTGCACAACCTCTGTGTTCTAACCTGCCACGGCCACACCCAGCGCAGAACTGTGCTGTCAGTGCTTCGGGAAGAGCCAATTCGTGGAGCATTTACAATACATCACAGTCTATTTCTTAAAAATGCTCATGCTGGAAAGGGGCACTAGAGAACTTTCCAGGCAACGGTAACATTCTGTACCTTACGAGTTTGAATTACACAAGTCTCTGTGTGGGTCAAACCCCCCAGATGTGCACAACACCCATGCATTTCATTGTATGTATATTTTACCTAAAGAACACTGGACTCTAGTTTGTGATAAGCACGAAGTATTTACAGTCCGAGAGAGGGAGGGCGGGCTCCATAAGCAGATCCATGATAAGACAAGGACAGTAAAATGGTGATGGCAGAACTGAAGTGGTGGGTACGCAGGGCCTCTGCATACTGTAAAATCTATCCACTTTGCCATATGTTTACAATTATTCAGAATGAAATACAGGGGGAAAAGCTTATGTCTTCAATCGTCAATCAAGGACACTGCCTTTCAGAATAAGCCATCTCAGTTCCATCAGCCACACTCTGAACAGTGGAGTGGGCTGCACAGCAGACCAGCAGCATCCGCTGCCTCAGAACTTACCAGAAATGCAGATTCTCGGGCCCCATCCCCCTGGAGCCCAGCCCTGAGCTTCACAAGCCTCCTGGGGATTCTCACGCACACTCAGGTCTGAACTACGACGAGAGCTGCAGCGTCCCTCAACCCGCCTCTCTCCCATAGAAACCCCACCGGCTCTGTGCACAGAGATGATTCACGCCATGAGGGTGAACACACGATCAATCCTCTCCCCAGAGGATGAGATGCCTTCCAACTCGGGGGCCGTCTCCGTGTGCGACCAAATGCTCACCTTCTGCCAGGTGCTGCAACCTGAAAGAACGAGATATGGTCACCACCACGGCTGCGGCTCCTGAAGGAAGGAGGGTGCACCCAGAGAAGGCAGCCCCTGTATGAGGGCTGCCCTGGGGGAGCCCACCCGCTGAGCTCCGAAGATGAGGACTGCCCGCCCTCCGGGCTGAGGCCTCCTGAGAAGGAGGGGGCCAAGTGAAGGCGCCCGGCGCTGATGAAGCACATGGCAACTCCCAGGCAGCGGAGGCACGCCAGCCCCCTTCAGAGACACACTTACTTCCGGATCACCTTGTAGAGACGCTTCCTGTTCTGAGAAGGGGTGCTCTGGTGACTGGCCACTTCGAACAGTCTGTTGGCAACGGCCTCATAGTCAAACTGTTTCATAAAGAGACACCGTGGAGGCAGAGTCAGTCCCCTCCCGGTGTTCCCAGAACATGAACTGAGCAGAGAGCACACCTGGCCCGTGTGTGGATTCCCACTCAGATCACAAGGACACGCCCCGACATCCTCCCGCCCTGCCCTGAGCAAATGCCAACTATCTAGAAGCCGAGGGCAGCAAAGAGGCGCCAGGGCACTGCTGCCCGACGGAGACAGGGCCTCCAAGGCAAGCTCCACAGCTTCCAGCCCCGGGGAACCGCTCAAAAACAACCAGGAAGAAACCAGGATGGTCAATTTTGATAAATTTTACTTAACCCAAGATACCAAAAATCTTAATTCAACAAGTAATTAGTATTTAAAACTCATCAGTAAGTATTCGACATTTCCGATCTCCTGAAGGCACAGACCCTGTCCCCTGAGCTCTGACTCTGGGCGGGACCCTCAGCATGCGCCATCTCGTTTGCCCCCACCCCATGAGGCGGGCCAGGAGCAGACGTGGGGAGGCCAACGTGAGGTGAAGCCAGACCAGGAAGCACGCACGCCTGCCTGAGCCCGGTCTCCCAGCCCAGAGCCTGTTTTCAAGGACTCGTGCTCCAGAGCACCTGCCTTGCCCCACGTCTAAGTTGGATGGCTGCCATCTCCCTTCAAATGCCTCCCCCTCCAGCTTCCAGAGTCAGCAGTGGAGCGGACAGCAGAGGGCACAGCTGAGAGGTCAGCCCACAAACCCAGACCCACCTGGAGGAAAGGGCCAGTGCTGTCCTCATCATCTTCTCCCTGCTCCTCGTCCACATCAGGTTCAGCCCCATGGATGGAGCCTAGAACAGAAAGGGCCCCATGAACTCAGACACACACCTAGTGTTGCAGGATCCCAATACAAACATCTGGGGACCAAGAGCCCTGTGTGCCAGGGCCCACGACCCAGCAGAGCACGCAAGTGTAGGCTGGGGAGAGCCCACAGCACGAGAGGGACACTGACAGTCTCAGATCAACAGGAGTGGTGCCACCGCAGGCCTGAAAACAAGCGAGATGCCACAGAAGGGGTGGGGCCTGACCAGTCCTTAAAGAGGAGAATTATGAGTGGGCATCTTAGGCAGCAAATTGTAGCGCTGGAAGTTCCAGGAGTGAGGAGGAAGAGCAGCGAGTCCAGGCATGGGGTGGGCCTGGATCGAGGGACCGCGGGAGATGACGCTTCAGGTGAGGGACCTGACGCTGGGCAGGCATCCAGGGCTCTGATGTCACTGCCCACAGAAGACAGGTTCTGGACGATAGGTGGACATGAGGGGCAGGTGTGTGCAGCAGAGAATGAGGACAGCAGGGCCGAAGGCGGCACAGGTGGGCCCTCCAGGAGACGCCCAGGTCTGCCTGTGCCGGATGACCTGGCTACTGGGAGTGAGAAGGGAGAGGGGCGGACAGGTCAGATGCACCGGCAGCTGGGGTCCCACGCTGGGGAACGGAGGCGTGGCTAACAAGAGCCTCAGAGCAGCCAGCAAGGTCGAAAGAGCCAGAGGGGCAGAATTAGCCCTCACATCTACGTCAGATGACCTTCCACAAGGGCACCAGGACTGCTCACTGGGAAAAGGACAGTCCCTTCAACTAATGGTGCTGGGAAAAGTGGATCTGCATGTGCAAAGAAGGAAACTGGACCCTCACCTCACAGCATACACAAAAACTAACTCACAATAGACTAACAACTAAATGTAGAAGCTCAAACTATAAATCCCTCAGAAAAAACACAGGACAAGAGCTTCATCACACTGGATTCGGCAATGATTCCTGGACATGACAGCAGAGGCACAGGCAATGAAAGAAAAAACAGACAAACTGGACTTGAAGAAAATTTTTAAATTTGGGGCATCAAAAGACAGTATCAACAGAGTAAGAGGGAGCCACAGAAAGAAGATATTTGTAACTCACATACCTGACAACGGGTTAATATCCAGAATATACAGAGAACTCCTACAATTCAAGAACAAAGCAAACCGATCCAAAAACGGGCAGAGGACTTGAATAGACCTTTTTCCAAAGAAGATATACAATGGCCAGAAGCACACAAAAAGATGCTCAACACCACTAATCATCAGGGAAATGCAAATCACAACTATAGTGACACCACCTCACATCCATGGGGATGGCTACCATCGAAAAAAGCAGAATACAGTAAGCACTGGCGAGGATGTGGAACCCCTGTGCACGGTTGGTGGGAATGTAACATGGCACAGCTGCTGTGGAAAACAGTACGGAGTTTCCTCAAAAAATTAAACCTAGAACCACCATGTGACCCAGCGGTTCCATTCTGGGTATTTATCCAAAGGAACCGGAAGCAGAGTCTCAAGGCGACATCTGTGCAGCCGTGTTCATCACAGCGCTACTCGCAACAGCTAAAGCACGGAACCAACGCAGGTGTCCACTGACGGACGAATGGGTAAACGAACCGTGGTCCATCCGTACGATGGAATGTGTACGATTCAGCTTTAAAAAGGAGTGAAATTCTGACACGTACTATGACGTGGAGGAACCTGGAGAACACGGTACTGAGTGAAATAAGCCAGTCACAAGAGAACAAATACTGTATGATTCCACTTATATGAGGTTCCTAGAAGCATCATATTCACACAGACAGAAAGTAGGTGGTGGGTGCCAGGGCCTGGGGGAAGGGATGGGGAGTTAGTGTTCAACGGAGACAGAGTTTCAGTTTGGGAAGACGGAAAGGTCTAGAGATGGATGGTGGTGACGGCTGCACATCATGAATGCACTTAATGCCACTGAGCTGTACACTTAAAAATGGGTAACAGACTAAACTTTATGTGTATTTTACCACAATTTTTTAAAAAGCAGAGGCAAGGAAGAATCCTGAAGCTGGCGGATGACATGCCCCCTGCAGCCACAGGACACGATAAGCAGTGCACGGGTCACCCAGAGGAGTCAGCCACATGAGACTAACTGACATCCAGCAAGGACCCACGTTAGCATCAAGACCAGAAGAGACCAGACCAGACAGCATCGCTGCCCGAGCAGCACAAGCCCTGCCACCAAGCCCTTCAGTGGGATGTTAGCCATGGCATGTCCTGTCCACTCATCCATTCACTCACCCACCCCAACTACTGGGCGATCCTCTGTGCCAAGGGCTACACTGGGGATGCAGCTATGGTCAACCGGGCTCCCTGTCCTGATGGAGCTGACATCCCATGGTGGGGGGACTCCTCAGGCCAGGAACAACAAACAAGAGATTTACACAACTTTCAGTGATGTTTGCCAGGAAGTGAGACACTGGAAGGACTTGGGGTGGGGCTGGGGGGCTGCACTTTACACAGGGTGGTGGGGGCAGGGCCCAGAGTGACAGAGGGCAGAGACCAGTGGGGAGGGGTGAGCAGGGCAGCAGAGGCGCAGGCAGGAGCAGAGGATCAGAGAGGAGCCTGGGGGAGTCAAGAGGGCGTTGTGAGAACACCGGGGGCCACAGACCCAGGGCTAGGAGAGTGAGTGACACGTATGCTTGTTGTTAAAGGTCACCCTGGCTGCCAGGCTGACAGTGGACTTTGGGGACGAGGGCAGAAACAATGAGACCGACAGGAGGCGAATGCAGGGATCCCAGCGAGAGCCACTCTCAGCTCAGACCAGGACGGGTGCCGTCACATCCCGATGCGTGTGATCCTCACCTTTCCACGGCTTCTTGGATGGCACATCCTGTCCCCGCTCCCGCTCCTTGCCTGCCGACATCTCCTCGTTGCCCTCTGACATCTCATCATCTTCCTCTTCCTCCAATTCCTTCATCAGGTCTTCGATGGCAAACGGGGCCTGTTCCACGATCGTTTCGAAGATGCCTCGAGTGATGTTATGCAAAACCAGAGGTCTGAAGGTGCAGCAGGCAGGGAGGCAGGCCCGTCAGGCTGGACACTCAAGGCAAGAAGCTGACTCCTTGTGCCCCTCTGTCCCCACCCACTATCCAACGGTCCCCCAGTGACCCTGTCACTTGTACACAAGTCTTCCTCTCTTCCCAAAAGGGAACAGCGATGTCCCAAAGGCAGTCACCCTGAAGAACCCGGTGAAAAAGAGGCAGACAGGAGGGCACCAGCCACTTACTCCTCAGTCCGGGCAGCGATTCTGCAGAAGGGGTCAATGAACCTCAGGTTCTGCTCGGCCGTCAGCTACAGGGAAGGAGGTGGGGCCACTTCAGCTCCTCGTTCATAAACACCCAGTCACCACCCGGCCGCTGCCCACACCCGAGCCGACCTCACCTCATCGGCGCCCACTTTGGTCAGCTCCTCCAGGAAGATCTCCAGGAAGTGGCTCTTCACCCCATTGGGAGCCTGGCTGTCAGGGTGCAGGATCTCAGTTGTCAGCAGCTCCAGCAGCTGCTCAGTCTGTCTGAGAAAGAAACAGGCAAATCAGCAGGCAGCCACATCAGGCAACGAGGCGGTGGTGTCCCCTCTACCTGAGTGGGGAGCTTCGAGGGGAACGCCATCACAGGCAGGCGTCCCGTCTTCCACACCCCAGCACTCACATCCACACAGGCGAAGCCTCAACAATCTGGGTCCACTCCAGCACAAAGGACTCTTGCTATAACTGATCTATGCGACCAGCACCAGCACATACGTCATGACTGAGTCTGAGCTACAAGGTGAAAGGTGTATAAACCTTCGCACAGGCTCCCCTTCTTTCCTCACAACCGCAGGGCAGGGGGAAGGCCTGGTGCCACAGGGTGCTACCTCCAGTCTCCCGTCTCTCTGCTGTCCTCGCTGGGAACTGCTCTGGAAGGACGCCAGGACAGAGCAAATGCAAAGCAAGCAGAGGGAGGCCAGAGAAGGGGAGGGGCTTACTTCCTGGTTCTGCTGCACTGAGTACGCAGGCCGTGACACGTCACAACAGAGCTCTCCCCAGCATGCTGTTCCGGTGGTCTCAGGGGCCCACAGTTCCAAGGTCAGAGAGTTCCAGAGACCAGCCTTCAGTGGTCTGGATGCACCTGAGACTCCTGGGTGCTGGATAATACGCAGATCCCTACACCTGACTCTAAATCATGCATTCTCTTAGAATCTCCCTGGACGACGCTGATGCACGGCAACACTGTGGAGTCACCGATTCCGGAAAGGAAAAGGGATGCTGTCTGTGGCTCAGGAAAAAGGAGCCGAGGCCAGATCAGGTGCAGGAGACCGCCTCCCGGGGTAACAGTAACACTGACAGACATTTACCAGGAAAACAAACTAGTTAACATGGTGTAAGAATGGAGAAAAGCTAGAAGAGTGGACCAAACTAGTCCCACTGGTTACTCAGAGCAACGGGAACTTGCCAGCTTCTTCAAGATGACCTTTGCATTGAATTACTAGTGACAGTGACAACAGAACTACTTTTGCAATAATAAATCAAAAGAAAGTTAACCAAAATAAAATCGTCCCTTTAACATTTAATTCTGCTTCAGTCACGGGTACCCACCGGGTAACCCACAGACCTGTCCTGAAACGGGTGAGGCTCGGGGCCTTGGGGCCTCAGGGCCTCACGGGAACTTAGGATGCAAATCACAACCAGAGGCCCTTGTGCCCCAAACATAAAGTCCCCCACAGTAATTCTAAACTCAGAAAAATTCAGGTAACTATACCCCAACTCCTGCTGATCTTGTTCATATGGGGGAAGAAAAGTGGACCGGGGCAAGAATTTGTTAACTCTGCTATCCAGACGATAACCAAGTCCCACAGTAACAGGGCTGTGGGCCCCACTCTCTACTTTCACGTCAGGTACTAGTTTTAGTATCCATACACTTGAAATCAACTCCTTTAACGTACACTTTTAAGTTATAAATCATTCAAAGTTTATTGTTTCTCAGTTTCTCTCACCCTACCCCCTACCCAAAACCACACAGCAACAACACACTGACATGGGAGTGTTTCTGATGCATCGTCAGTAAAATAGAATAAAAACATCACGTTTGACACGATGCCACTTTTGTACCACACACAGAAAACAATACTTTAAAAGTAAGTATCTGTTGGAGTTAAAATTGCTTTTTAACATTTTATAAAAGCTTGCTGAATTCTCTAAACTAAGCACGCCTCATTCGTAACTACAAAAAACTTATAAAGAACTAAACTTTTAAATTAACTTTAAAAACTTTAAAAGTGAACACTGAGGAACGCACTGTGAGTTGTGGATCTCGGACTGCCCGTGACTTGGCCGCAAAGCTTCATGCAGCAGCTCATGGCGGCAGGAGCCCCTCCCCGCCCCTGCTTGGTCCCCGTGGTCTGCAGGAGGGGTGGGGGAGGAGCTAAGGCCCAGCAGAGCCCACCCAGCCCCACCTGCAGTGGCAGAATCCCCCCACCGCAGCTCCACGCGGCGGAAGCCTGAGGAACCGCAGGCCCCTTACAGTCTGGGGGGACACAGACCACCCCACCACAAGCACGACCGTCAAAACTGAGAAGTCTGGATGAATTAAATATGTCTAGAACTGGGAGCAATTACCTCTGACAAGATAACTGAATATACTGTGTTTTACAAAAAACACTCCTTAGCTGTGTGTTTCTTCTAAGGCGAGGACTCCATTCTGACCACAGTAAGAACTCAGCACCAAGACGGTTCCCAAACACTCCCACGAACACAAGAGCAAACCCCAGCTGTGGAAACGCCTTCGTTTTCAGTACCACCGTTCACCCTGCGACGTAAAGGCGATGTCTCTTTACGACTAACAACTAAGAGAAGCAGGTGACCCCGGCGGCCCTATGACAGGGACCCGGATCGCCCGCGAGCAGCAGGCTGCCCTCAGGGCGCACCGTGAGGACCTACCTCTCTTCCCATCCTCGCATTTTCAGGGCCGCCAAGGACTCATTCAGGACCATCCGCATGAGCTGTGGCACAAAAGGAGACCGGTGAGTGGGGGCACAACCTAGACCTCCCCTCTACCCCTTGGTCACCTGTGTGCCCCTAAATGCACAGCAGGCTCTCCAGAGCTGTTGGTGAACAGGACACCAAGCCCTCGGGACCCTAGGCTCTGAGAATGTGCCACTGCCCTGGGGCTGAGATGCCCCCACTTTCCCAGAGCGCCAGGAAGTCAGGCTCACAGTGGAAACAGCCGGGCAGCAACTGCAGCACCAGAAAGGAGAGCTGAACCGGAAGGGCCCCTGCCTCAGGAGCGAGAACAGGGACCAAAGCACAGGTGTCCCCTCATGGGAGAGAGCCCTCTCGGAAAACCCCACGCCTGAGACTGAGAACGTCCCTCTGAGCTCGCCCAGGGACCGCTTCCCCAACACAGAAAGAGTTCACGCTCTCTGCCCCATTCCCCTACTTCCCCTTTACAATGGCTCATGGCATCTCTGGCCCGGTTTTCGTACCTTCCAGATACGAACCCAGAACGCCCACAGAGGGATCTGGTCGTGGTAAAAGGCCACAGAGGACAGGTACAGAGCACACACAGGAGGCAGGACGCCCTTCTCCAGGGACGCTAGAGGCACACCTTACATCACTCCCTGCCTGCAGTGCTGTCAAGAGGGTGGGCCCTCATAGCAGGCAGTGCTGCCAGACGTGGTCACACAGGGGGACATCGAAATGGGTCTCAAAAAGCAAGAGAACCCATCCCATCAGAGGGCCCAGCAACTGCACCCTGGAAACTGCGTGCTAACAGTAAGACCTCCCCTCCTGTAAACTTGTACTTTGTGAAAGTGCAAAGCCTGGCCCTGGCCCCCTGCCTGCCCCATGCTTCAGCATCTGACTTCCTTCCCTCTTGAGCGCCAGCCAGTCCTCACTTTAATGACATGTGACATCACACAGTGTCCACATAACGCTGGCCCAAGTCTAACCTGGGGCTGAGCCAAAGCGGCAGATCTCGAGTAACCGCAGCCCCAAGGGCTCCTGCCCTTAGTGAGGCCCAGCCCCTTGTCCCCATCAGGTCACCAGCTCTCAGACAGCAACACTGTCCCTTCATCTGAGGACCGTCCCAAGTCCCAGTGAACACCATCACAGTAAGAAGACTGTGGTTCAATGGGGACGAGGGGGGGCAGCAAGACACTGAGTCTGGAAAACCCAGTCTTCTCCACATTTCTGAGGGCAGATCAGCAACCTGAATTCACAGGAACGCAGTGTCAGAAAGAAGGAAAAAGGGGATTCTGCATATGACAATTATATTAATTGTCCTCGCCCAGAAGAAAACACCGTCAGAGGCCAGGACCCCACCAGCGGACCCGAGGGTCTCTGTCCAGGGCACGAGCCCGCGTGGCTTCCTCCACAGGGAAGCAACGGCTTCACCACCGACTCTCCCTGGAAGGGCAAGTCTATCCCTCCTCCTCTGAACTGCTTTGTGTGGTGTTTTAAGGACTGAAGTCTTTGCCCACCCACCACCCTTCAGAGACAGGGCCAATACCGTGGAATCCTGTGCACACACACACCCCAAGCAAGGTCTGGGCTCCCGTCACGCCACCAGGCTTCCAGGTCACAGTGCTCAGGGTCTCCACACTGTGAAGCCTTGACCCTCTGCACCGCCAGGGTGGGGAAGGCTCAGGGGCCAGACCTCTCTGCCGTGTCCTGGCCTCCCTCGCTGGCCCTGCAGGGGAGCAAGGACCGGGTGCCGGGTGCTCAGACCTGCTCCCCACGCCCACCATGCAGGCTCCGCAGGGGGCCCCAGCAGGAGAGTGCACAGCGTCCTCACCAGGTAGTACTTGTCCAGGCGCAGTCTGTCTATGCCCGTCCACTCACGATTAATGGTTTGCCAGAACGTCCGAAGGAACAGGTGCTCTGGAGGAGTAAGGAGGCCAAAAGAGACTCAGAGAGGAACAAGGAAACCACTTTGGGAAGTGGCGTGAGAGAATGTGAGGAAAGCTGGTCAGGACGTCCTGTGCCACCAACCTGTGGGTTCTCAGCCCCAGAGTCTGCTGAGCTGAGAAGTGGTGCTATGGATCTGGCTTCGAAATGAGGCTGAGGAACCTCAGAGAGAGAAGCAAAGCCCAGCGACTGCCCCAAGCAGCAGCCACATCCTCTAAAGAACAGGCAGAGCCACCGGCAGGAGGGGCTCGGGCCAGTGCTTCTCCAGGCTGAGGACCTACCTGACCTCACGTCATGACGCCCCACGAGGTCCACCAACCCAATCAAGCACAAAACCCTGCTGATAACGAGTATGCCAGATGCAGAGAGCTCTGGGCTGAACTCTGTCCCCCAAATGCATATGTTGAAGTCCTGACCCCTAGTCCCTTGGAATGTGACTCTATCTAGAGAGAGGGTCTTCACAGAGGTAATGAAGACAAGATAAGGTCATTGTATGGGCCCTAACCCAACGTGACTAGCGCCCTCAAAAGGGGGTACTAGGACACAGACATGAACAGAAAGATGACCATGTGAGGACACAGGGAGAAGACAGCATCTACAAGCCAAGGAGAGAGGCCTCGGAGGAACCAGCCCTGCCCACACCTTGACCTCGGGACACAAACGGGGCGTCTCCTATCTCCTGTTACAGGCTTCTCCAACAGCAAAGGTTCGTCAGATGGTGCAGTAATGGACAGGCCTGGCTCCACTAATTCATTCAAGTGTCACTATGCTCAAGTGTCACTCATTCAAGGCGAACACTTTGTACTTGGCCTTTTGCTGAGCATAGAAACAAACTCCTCCGTAAGTTCTTAGAAGGTAGCAGTCATGGAGAATGGATCTCCTCCACTACCACTCAAATGAGTTAGACTCTCCCAAACCAGGAGAGCAGTTACTGCAACTGTTTGCACAGCCCCTAATTTTGACTACTCTGCCTACTTAGGTATAACTGAATACACCCCTCCCACATAGCATCGGTCCTCGTGGTCTATGCCAGAGACGCTGCCCAGCCTCGGCTGTTCCTGGAGCAGCACAGGGAGGTGGAAAACGCTGGTGCCCAGGGCCTGATCTAACTGGACCAGGGTCTGGACACCAGGATTCTAAAGACTCCCAAGTGACTCCAACAGGCAGGCAGCACGGGTGAGAACTCCTGACCCTGGTGAGGACAAAAAGGGAAGAGTTAGGAAAGCGCACTGCAGGAACTTCACAAGCAGCAGGTGGGATTCGGTCAAACAGCTTGGTAACACCACACCAGCTTTCCGTTCCAATTTTAAAACCTAAGATTCCAGCCCTTGAGGTTCCTGAGCTGAGCCTATTTTGGGTAACTGAGTTAACACGTGCTGGACACTCAGAACAGTGTTTTACACATAAGTACCAGCAGAAGCCAGCCAGAACGGGGACCGCTCTCGCTCTCAGAACACAAACCTGCGTCTGGCAGCTGACTCGCTGCGATTCTGGCCCAAGGCGAGGATACTCACGTGCCTCTGCACTCTGAAAAGCATGGATGAGCTGGGAAATGGTCCTTCCTAGTTCCTCCTGTGCAGGAAACAGTAAAAACTCCCTCAGTCCCTGGAGAAATGTGCTCTTACAACAACATGCAACAGCAGAAAGACAAACACACTCAACTGTCCATGCCCTCATCGTGAGAACTGGCTTCCACTGGCTCGTTCAGCCCAGCAGCTTGAGGTCTGCAAGTTCACCCCTATTGTGAAAGGCCTCTCCTACAGCCGGGGCCCAGAGCCTCGAAACACGCAAGGGCAGTAAGTGCCCTCAGGACAGAGGCCGAGCCCCAAGCAATGGAGGTGGACCGTCAAAAGAGGGGGCGCCAGAGAGCAGGGAGGCACCTGACCAGCAAAAAGAGGGGGCTGGGCAGACTCTGTAAGTTGCTCCCTGTCCGCCTGCATCACCGCACCAAGCATCGCCTAGCGCACTGGCTTAAGAGATGATTCCAGACCCTCCCCTGGAGAGATCCCATTCAGCAGGCATGGAACACAGCACAGGGATCTGCGTGTTAAACAAGCACCCTCCCTACCCAGGTGATTTTAAAGAAGAGCAGACAGTCCACACCCTGAGCAACACTGCTCTAGAAACACCAGCATTTTAGGGCAGTGAAACTCCTCAGTGAGATGCCACAATGGTGGAGACAAGACATTACACGCTCGTCTAAACCCTCAGAATGTACACCAAGGGTGAACCCTAATGGAAAATATGGACTCTGGGTGATGATGATGTGACAATGTTGGTTCATCAACTGTCCCACTCTGGTGGGGGACGTTGACAGTGGGGGGCTGTGCACATGTGGGGCGGGGGGTACATGGGAGCTCTGCACCTTCCTCTCAATTTTGCTGTGAATCTAAAACTGCCCTAAAAAAATAAAGTTTTTTTTTCAAGATTTTATTTTTCCTTTTTCTCCCCAAAGCCCCCCGGTACATAGTTGTATATTTTTTAGTTGTGGGTCACTCTAGTTGTGGCATGTGGGATGCTGCCTCAGCATGGCCTGATGAGGGGTGCCATGTCTGTGTCCAGGATCCGAATCGGAAAAACCCTGGGCCGCCGAAGCTGGAGTGCATGAACTCAACCACTCAGCCACGGGGCCGGCCCCTAAAGTTTATTTTTTAAAGAGACAAAATAAAAAGGCTAGTCGGAGAAATCCTTGTCTCAGAAGACCTGGATTTGGTCCCTTGACTTCCATCATTTCAGTGCTCAGTCTGTGATCTCTGACAACACAGAACAGAGAACCCAGGCTTTCACCCATGCCAGGACCCACAATAGCATCACCTGTGTCGCCATGGCGCACAACTCAGCAAGTGCAGAACACACTCTAACCAGAGGACCAGGCCCTCTGACCATAAAAAAAAAGCATCAAAGCTATAAAACTTCGCCCAGTATCTTTGGCTTTACTAAAATGAGGGTCAACCACATGCCCGTCTGTCCTCCCACTGACACCACTGCTCCAGCTTCTTCCACCACCTTCCCATCCACTCACCTGGAGGAGAGGCTTGTCCTGCATCCACATGCAGTAAAACAGTCCCTTCCACACCTTCAGCAGCTCATCATGAGTGAAACCACCTGCACCAAAGCAGCAACTCTCAGACCAAGTGAAGCCAACCCTTCAGTGCCAGGAATGAAGCCAGAGCAATGGGGCCACCTGAGCCAGACCAAAGTCCTCCTACTGGGAAGGTACCTGGCCCTCCCCACTCAAGCCATCCTCCCAACTCAGAACCCGTGGGGCCTGTGGCTGTAAGGAATCCCCCAGGCAACTGCCATTCCATTCTTTCAATCTACAGATATCAGGCCCCATACTCCGTTTTTGGAGATTCAAACTTGAGTGAGTCATCATTTTCCCGAGTTGGATGGTGGTGACACCAATGAATCTGATGCTGAGACTTCATCTAGCATTACACTTGGGGTTTGTGCACATTCTGTTATACCTCAAATTTTAAAAGAAAAAGTTAACTCATTCAGGCTAGTAAGGGAGCCAGATATACAAAATCACTCGAAATATTTACTGAGGTCCTAACTATGTGTCTGGCACGGTGCTCCTGGATCTCAGACGTTAACTCTAGTAAGGAAATCACCTGGAGGGCATCTTTAAAAAGAGATTGATGGCCCTACACAGATTGCCAGTTTCTGATTCAGCAGGGCTGGGATGGAACACAGGAATTTGCAGTTCTAATTAATGTCCAGGGGATGGTGATGCTGAAGCTGATGGGGGGGGGTGGGGTTCCATACTTTGAGAACCGCTGTTAGACAGCAGTTAACAGGAAGCATGTTGTCTGCCCTCGCAGAGCGTACACTATAGTGAAGTTCAGTTGACAACCCAATAGTTACATAAAGAGAAAACTACAAATAGTGACAAATGCCACTCTGAGAAAAAAATACAGGATGCCCCAAACAGGGGTACCGGTGTATACGGTCTGAGAGGGGGACTGGTTCCCAGAGGGAGGGAGGTCTGAGGTGGGAAAAAGAAATACGGGGCTGAGGATGGGGTGTCCAGGCAGAGGGACACGGGGTCACCGTCCCGCGAGGTGTGGAGCATGTTGCAGAGCAGCTGCAGAGCCGCCTGGTGTGTGGGCGGGGGCGCAAGGCCGAGCGCTCCAGGGGCGGGGACCGTGGGAAGCACCGCCCGGCCACGTGGAGGCTCCACGCGGTTTGCAGGACCCCCTAGCCTCTGCTGCCGCCGCCCATGGCCGCCCTCCGCCCACAGCCCGTCAGCCCCGCGCCAACCTGAGGCCCGCTGAGTCCTGGCGACGATGTATTTCCGGAGCTTCTTCACCGCCCGGTCCCGGGTCACCTGCTCGTTCCCCGCCAGGCGCTGCGCCAGCTGGATCTCGGGCGGGAGCTGCACGTGCGAAACCATGGCGACCGCCACCGGGACCCCCAGGCTCCCGCGACCGCGCCGCTTAGCCTAGACGCACGGCGTGACGAAACACCACAGAGCCGGTCGACGCCGGGCGCGTGGCGTGACGTCACAGGTCAGCGCCGGCCTCTCCCGAGCCGCACGCCACCGCCGCGCAGTGGCCAGGAGGTGCAATGACAGCGTACCCCCTGACCCTCGTCTGAGCGGACATTCATTCTGGACGCTTGTAACTATTAAAGGGAGGTCGTTAAGCGTATGGCCGACTTTTAGGGGGTTGTAGTGCACCCCGATTGCTGGGAAAAGGCTCTTGTTTACCAAAGAATGCCAGCGAACACAGGAAGAAGGAATAGTAGAATTGGAGAAAGCCCTGTGCCGCCCCCAGTGAATCGTTGATTCAGGCGAAAGTTATCAGAAATCGTCCCAAGGGCCAGAGAAAGGTGGTCAGGGCCGGAGTATTGCATGAGTACCAGTCCCCGCCCCGTAAGGCATACCGCTTCCGGCAGGCGCCCCCACCTGCGCGGCAGCATCACCTCTACCCAACCCTGGTCCAGCCTTTGGAGCTGTACCGCCGCTGTCAGGACGTAAGGATGGCCGTCCACGTGCACGAGGAAACAGCCACAACCCCAGACCTGGGACAGTCCGCATGACAACTGTCCTGAACTCTTCACAGAGTTAACGTCGTGAATGAAGGAATGACTACATAAAAGAGGAGGAATGCAATATACAAATATTGATTGGATCCTGGATCAAAGAGAAAGCTATAAAAGTCCTTATGGGGACAACTGGGAAAGCTTGCATATAGTGTGGAAATTAATAAAAGAAACCCTAAGTAAACTGGAGTCGGGAAGACCTGTAGCGGGAGCTCTCACCCTCATCACACACGGTCAGGTACACCAAACAGGAAGAGACAGGCGAGTTCATCTCGGACAAGAAGTATAACTAGTTTACACTGAAGGAAGATTTCTCTCCCAACCAAACAACAGCCCAGCCAAGCAGAACACCGCACCTCAGCCAATGAGAAACGCTGCAGCCCTGGCGAGCTGCTCCTCACCCTCAATGGACTTCCCTTTAGAACAGCCCCTCCCTCTTCTCTATAAAAGCAGCTCCCCTTCTTTGTTCTCTGGGTTTGCCTATGGTTCCCTGCAGCAGGTGCGTCCCAAGTTGCAAATCTTTGTGCTATTTCCGAATAAACTCATTTTGAGGGTAAACTTACATATGAATTTGTTTTTAAGCTGACACTAGACTATATGTTAGGTTACAGTACAGGATAATTGTTTATTAGGTGAAACAATGATTTTATGTAAAATGTGCTCAATAGACTTTTTTTGTAAAGGGCCATGTGTTGGGGAAGCCCACGACCACCCCCAGGTGTGCTGATTTCCTAGGAGGACTGATGGCTATGATGTATTGTGAATACAAAGGACACAGAGCAAAATCAGCACAGGGAAAAGAGGGAAGTCCAGGGAAACCAGGAGGAAACTTCCAGAATCCTCTCCCGATGAAGTTACACAGGACTCACTTAATTCTCCAGCAAGGAGCTGTGACAAGGCATTCGAGATGCCATCTACCAGGGAGCTTGTCAGAGATGGACAGCAAAGGTTTTTATTGGGGCTGGTCACATGGGCACCAAAATTCCAGATTCCCAGAGGGAAAGCCAGTGTTAGCACAAGCCATATAGTTTGTACAAAGGGTGTACACCCAGTGAGGCACTCCTATCACAGTGAGGGTGATGGGAACCCTCCCCAAATCCATGTTCCCAGACACCAGCCAACGACCAGCCTCGTGAGCAGGACTTTCTCAGGAGAGCAGTCGGGGTTTGTGTTAACTCTCTTCTGCACAGGGAAGACAGGGAATATTTTCTGCTTTGTGGGCCAAACAACTGCTATTGTAACACAAAAGCAGCTACGGACAATATGTAAATGAATGGGTACAGCTGTGTTCCAGTAAAACCTTATTTTCAAAAACAGGTGGTAAGCCAGATTCAGCCCAAGGACTACAGTTTGCCAATACGTGATGGAGAAGAGTGTCCTCACTTTAGGAAATAACTGTGCAGTGCATGGTGGGGGTGAAGTGTCATGATGAAAATAAACTGATAATCACACACACACACATAGTACATAAGCAAATATGGCAAAATGTTAACAATGATTGAATCTGGTGTCAGGAATACAGGCATTTCATTGCCCTGTTCTTCCAACATTTTCTATGTTTGAAAATTTCATAACAAAAAGTTGGGAAATAGTTTAGAAACTGGTTTTAGAATTAGATTAGTTCTTTCACTGACTATTTAAATACCATTTATATGCCAGGCTCCACTCTAGGCAACACTGATGCTGTGAACAAGACAAGGTCCCACCTCTTGGAGCTCACATTTCAGTGACAATGCTGAACTATAAAATAACAGATCCACGCACTACAGGGAGGCCGGCGCTCCGTGCTGTGGAAAAGCTGAGAGGAGGGAAAGGAGACAACAAGGCCAAAGAAAAGAGCAATTTTCACAGACATGTAGTGAATTCTTGACACAAAACTTCAACAAAATAACTCAATGAAATGCACCAACATAGCCTTCAGAAATATACTTGACAGTATCTACAGCTGGTAGATGCCGACACTAATGAAAGATTGTTCAACATAATTGAAATATAAACGTGCTTTATTCTAAATGCAAAGTTATCCCTCTTTAGTAACCTTTTCAAAGTCTGCTGTGCGTTGAAGCCAAGAACAACCAATGGATACGAAAATGAATGGCAAAAGTATGATGAGAAACATGATATTTTTAGACTCTCAAAGGTACATATTCGTTACAGTAGGAAAACTTCACAAGGGAGCAACCTGGCAGACGCCACTGCCTAAGGAGACATGAGCAGGGACCGCGATGTGGGGGGAGCCTGGACCAGAAAGGGGCCTTTACTGGGACAACAGTGAGACACAGGCAGTTCCGTAGAGGAGCTCGTTGGATTGCACCTCAAAGCTCATTTCCTGTCTTGATAACGACGCTACGCCTGAGCTTGTGGATGAGGTTAACATTAGGGAAACTCGATGAAGAGTTTACAGAATCTCTACACTATTTTTGCAACCAAAAATTATTTCAAAGTAAAAAGTTTTAAAAATTAGAAAAGCAAAATAAGAAATTCTGATGGGAATTTGGGGAATGAAGGTATTTTCCAAGTTTATACACATCGCCCCCTGTAATGCTCACCCCACGAGGGCAGGGGTTGGTCTGTCTTGTTCGCCCTGCCCCCAGGACAGCGCCTAGGTGGTGACAGCGTGCACAAGAGCTGTGAAGAGCTCACTAGGTACAAACCAGCAAGAGAAAGGCGCTCATTCACTCCACAAATGATAAAGACCAGCATCTCTCATGTACCTACAGGATCATGTGGGGCCTCTTCTCATCTTGAGGCGGTCCTGTTTCTGTTTTGTTTTCTAGAATGTAGAAAAGTCCGTGTTCACAGATCCTGTGTGTTTTCCTAAGTCTTGGTCTTTCAACTCCAGGTTCAACGTGATGAAACAGGTGGGCCCAATGTGTGTGGCATCCATGAAGCATCGTGCTGTGTCTGACGCAGGAAGCATGTGACATGTGCAGAGGAGGGACCAGCTTCCTCGGGCCCCACACACTGTGTGGCTTAGAACAGCAGACAGGGTCGTCCCACAGGTCTCGGGGCCAGCAGTCTGAAGTCAAGGTGGCAACCGGGCCCTGCTCCCTCCGAAGGCTCCAGGGGAGGAGCCTTCCTGCCTCTCCCAGCTTCCGGGGCCCCTGGCCCTCCTTGGCTTCTGGCAGCATCGCTCCAGGCTCTGCCTCCATCTTCACACGGCCTCCTCCCCTGTGTAGCTCTGTCCTCACATGCGGTTCTTCCTGCCTCTCTGTGCCCTCTGTTTTCTACAAGGACACCAGGCACTGCACTGAGGGCCCACCCTAATCACTAGGAACCTCATCTTAACTAATGACTTCTGCAAAGACCCTATTTCCTAATTAAGGTCACACTCTGAGGTTCCAGGGCGACATAACTTTGGGGGACAATACTGAACACACTACAGAGGCGTAAAGAAGACAAATAAGTAACAGTCACTGCATCCCCTGAGTGCCTACTGTGTGCCTGGGACTCACACACCCCTTTGTAAACCGCCAACAACCCTGCCAGGGAGGGACGGTCTTCACCCTTCTGCCGGTGAGTGAAGAGGCTTCAGGCTACACTCTCACCCAGAGCCTGTAGGGACAAGGGGAGGATGCGCCCAGGCCGGCCCTGGAGCCTGGTGCGGAGTGGGAGCACCTGCCTCCCAGCCAGGACCGCCCCCCAGGGCTCCACGGGTGCAGGTGGCAGCATGGGGCCGGGCTCAAACAGGCTGCACCTGGGGCGGCTGTGCTGCAGCCATCCAGAAATCCCTGATGCTTTCTGATCAAGGGGCCCACAGACCCACTGGGCACTGGGCCCAGCAAATGAGGCAGCCCGCACCGGTTCTGGTCATTGTCAGGCCTCTTCCTCTGCCCCCACCCCGTCCCCGTGCCCCCTGCCCTCTGCTCCCAGAGCCGCTCTTCAGACTCCATCTCACTCACTTCCGTGCTGTGTGCTTCTCCCCCCATATTTACTCCCTCAGTCTTTTATTAAAGAAAATTAGGGAAATAAGAAAAGGGAGAAAAGGGAACCAGTCAGTCTCAGGGCCCAAAGGAACAACTTCCGAAATATCTCTTCTTCATTTTCTGTGCATAGGAGTTTCATGAATTATATATTAATTTATTGCTATCATTTATTAATTATATTAACCACATAATGTGGACAATTTTGAAGCTGCTTTTCAATAACCTACCTAGCATTTTGCATAACATCATTAACTTCTCAAGAATATGCAGTATTCCAACATAAAACCACTGTTTTTTCTAAAACAAAAAGTCCTTTAAATAAAACTTTTGGAAAGATACAGAGAATCTCAGAGAAGAAAGGCATTAGATACCTACATCCCCCCACGAGGGCCACCGTTCCATCCCAGCGCATGTCCGTCCATCCCGCGGTGCCTGGACCCACTGTGCCCCGGGAATTGCATCTCCAGGGACCAGGCCCCGGAAGTCGGCATTGGAACAAGCACTCGGGGGCACCCCTTGGGGTTCCTGAGGACACACTGTCCTATGCCGCTTATTCCCAGCTGCATGCTGCCCTTGTGTGGACGGGCTGGGCACTGAGATGGCTTCTCACTGCTGGAATGCAGTTTTCTATACACAAATCTTCTGTCCGTCCATTAATTTTCCTTATGATAATTTACTGGCAGTGACTTCTTTAACTGTGAAGTTTTATTTGTGTTTCAGATCAGTGTGTAAGGAGTGAAATATTTATTGAGTGCCTCCTATGTTACAGGCCAAAATGCCACCTGTCTGTCTGCTGGGGACCCCGACAAGGACACGGGTCCCCAGGAGACACTGAGAGAACAGGTGGATGGCCCAGGACAGGTGCAACAGGTGCACCCAGAGTGTCCACTGCCCCATGTGGGTCCCAGGCTCTCCCTTCTTCTTTTTTTTTTTTTTTAAAGATTTTATTTTTTCCTTTTTCTCCCCAAAGCCCCCCGGTACATAGTTGTGTATTTTTCGTTGTGGGTTCTTCTAGTTGTGTCATGTGGGACACTGCCTCAGCGTGGTCTGATGAGCAGTGCCATGTCTGCGCCCAGGATTCGAACTAACGAAGCACTGGGCCGCCTGCAGCGGAGCGCGCGAACTTAACCACTCGGCCACGGGGCCAGCCCCTCTCCCTTCTTTTTTTGAAGGAAGATTAGCCCTGAGCTAACTACTGCCAATCTCCCTTTTTTTGCTGAGGAAGACTGGCCCTGAGCTAACATCCAAGCCCATCTTTCTCTATTTTATACGTGGGATGACTACCACAGCATGGCATTTGCTAAGCGGTGCCAGATCTGCACCCAGGATCCGAACCTGTGAACCCCGGGCCGCTGAGAATCGGAACGTGTGAACTTAACCGCTGCACCACCTGGCTGGCCCCAGGCTCTCCCTTCTGATGCTTCCGATGCTTCTGAGCTCAGGAAACCCTTTACCCCATTACTTTACAGTAATGGCCTTTAAGATTGTACATCTGGTCCCTCCCTTGTCTCGTCCCGATTTCTGTGCCTCCTCCCTCTTTCCAGACGGGGCTCAGGCTGCCTCTGCTCACACTCCTTGGCTTCTAGGGGCCAAGGCTCAGAGGCACACCCACTGTCCCCTCTGTTGTCGGCTCCATTCCTGGCAGCCAGGCCTGTGCTGGCTCCCAGGGCAGAGGCAGTGCAGTGCTTGCCCACGGGGGGACCCACTTTCAGTTACTGCCACTATTATGGCCTACCTATTGGAGATGATTGGTCAATCTGATACATGCTTAATTGTTTAAATGTTTCATATATTTTTTTCTTTTTTTCCAAAAGCTTTCTCCAGCTAGTATTTAGTTAGCAACAAACTCTGATGAGGACATCATTGCTTGATGAGACACAAGCAGCGGATTAGCACCGGGATCCGGTGAGTGACTCACCTGCCTGAGAGCAAGAACAGGAGAGCAACACAGCGGCTCATCCCACTGGGAAGAAGGGATCCCGAGACACTGAGAAAAGACAGAACCCCTGACTTCTACTCACCCTGGGAAAATCAGAGATCACACCAGTGAGATTGCAAAATTGCTGGAATTTCACATTTGATCCTCTGAATACAGACTTCGAATTGAAGTGATTCAAGGCCCCTGAGGCGACCCCAGGACTCTGGGTGGGGAGACTGGATACGTTCCCCAGCTCCGGGAAAATCAAGAGCTGTGGCATCACGGAATGAGAGAGAAATGTCAGGTTTTCCAGGGCCTTTGGATAGAAAAAGCAATGCTAATTGCAGGTAAGACTTATGTGAGTAAACTAATTATAGACAGTAGTAATGACTCTGTCCGCTCACCCTGGGGCTCACACACTGTCCCAAACAACTTACACTTTTAACACATTTAGTGCTTAAAAAAAGCACTGAGATTTGTTATGAGTATTATTCGCCCAGAGAGGTTCAGCAGTGACTCCTACGCCACACAGCACGTACAAGGAAGAGCTGGATCCCCACTCAAGCATTTGGCCCCCAGAGCTCACCCTCCATGGCAGCCTGAAAACATCTGTCTGGACGCAGACCTGCAGCCATAAAGCAACGCCGATGCCACGAGCGGCGTGAGAGGCTGACTCCACATGCGGACAATGGTCAGACCATGTACAGCTGACAAGAGAGCTCTGACCCTCAACCCCCGTAACAACCATCCAGAAGCCAAACCACAGGCTGCAGCCAGGGGCCCAGAAGGTCAGCGCCTGGCCATGACAGACAGCTCCCTCATTTTTGCCTCTCCCACCTCTGACTCAGGACAACCAGAGAAAGCCACATATGTCCCTGAAGCTGGTCACACAGGACGCCCCAGTTGTAGAGAGCTCCCCCCCCTCAAGCCTGCCCAGGCCACAGCCTCCCACAGGGCACAGCCGAGCCCTCCTCTCCCACGGTAAGCTGTGCCCTCCCCTGCCTGTCTGAGTCTCTGCCAACCTAAGGGATGGGGTCACCCCTGCTCCCGCCGCTCTGAATAAACGGCCTCTGTGGGGTCTCATCTGGGTGGGACACGTTACTCCCACAGGTGTCCCATATCTGTAAAATGTGAGCGCCCGCAGACCCTGGTGCAGCAGGGAGAGACGCTCACACACCAGGAGGCATCTCAAGAAGGGTCAAAACCTTCGGCAGGACAGCGGGGGCCCCATGGAGCTGCAGGACGAGAGAGGCAGCAGTACCACCTTCCCCTCCCTCCTGAGCATCATTTTCTGAGGCTGGGTTTTCTACAGAGAGGAGTTTTCCATTTTTACGGGATCTGATCTGTCATTCATTCATTCACTCAACTATGAATGAATTATGGGACTGTCTCCTTCCCCACCCTGCAGGGCTCAGCCGCACCTGACCGCCACCCTGCCCTGAAGTTACACACCGGGCTGCGTCCTGGCAGGTGCCAGAAAGGCACACCTCCCCACACACTTGCTCTCGGCCACTCCCACTGGGGCTGAGCAATGTATGCTCCGCGCAGCGAGGCCCGGCCTGCTCCTGCAGAGTCAGCACCTGGGGGTGGGAGAGGGCCAGCGTCCACTGAGGTGCAGCCCTGGGCAGTGGTGAGCGCTGGATCTTTCTCAAAGGCCAGTCCTGTCCAGAAAACTCCCGGCACAGGCCCCACCCTGCCCCACGTAGGACACCAACCCTTCCCTGCCCAGGTGGCTGCGTCTATTCTAAATCCTAAAACAAATCCCGCCAGAAACAAGTCCTTTACTCACGTCCTTGATCTCACCGCCACCCCTACCCGAGCCTCAGGCTCACCCCCACCGCTGGACCCCTTTGCGCCCTTCTGGCCACCCACGTCAGCCCTTTACTGTGTACCCTGGCCACAAGCTTCTGATGTCCCCAACAGCCCACACCACAGGCCGGCACAGTGGGGCGTTGGCCCAGGCCTTGCAGCTGAGGAGCAAGGTGGGCAGGGCCTGACTCTGGGCTCCGGGACGCCCTGGTAGCCCCCTGACCCTCTCCCCAGCTCCTCCAGGTCCGGGCTGGGCTGGGCGCGGCTTCTCTGGACCCTGCCCCTGGCATTTCTCGGGTCCAGCTCCCCACTCCTCCCACTCATCTTCGGGCCCTAAAAGTCTCGGCCATTTCAGAACCCACCGCTGTCCATGGCACGCACGGGACAATGCTTCAGGCTGTGGGGACATGGAGACCAGGGCAGGACAGGGGGGTCTGGGGGGACTGGACCATCCGCATTCTGCGACCTGCACGCAAGGACCATGTACCCTCCGCATCCTCCGCAAGGCCCGGCCCGCCGCCACCCACATCCCCAGTCCCCCACCACCAGTTCCGGGGACCCCTCGACCGCGCCCACCCCGTGCAGCTCATAGTCACCCCCCACCTCCACCGCCCCCGCCCCCGCCCCCGCCCCGCCCCGCCACGCAGGGTCACGCCCCCACCCGCACCCTCTTGACTCCAGAGTCCCGGGGAGGACGACACCAAACCCCGGGCGGGGGGACCCCGCAGCGCAAGATCCTCGGTCCCGAGACGGTGCCCACAGAGGGGGCGGGAGCACTCGGGCTGCGGCCGTGCGCGTGCCCCGCGCCCATCTCGACGGGTCTGCGATCCCGCGCCAAGCCCGACCCAGACGGAAACCCCCTCCGCGGCGGGCGCCGTGGTCCCGCCCGCGCGTCACGTGATGCCGCGCCTGCTCCGGGTGGGAGGGGCCCTGGTCATCATTTATTGCCGCTCTCGCGGTCCACGGTCACTGGCCGCTCTCCGTGTCCACACTCGCTCTCCGTTCCCACCCCCGCCCACCGCCAGGATGATGTGCGGCGCGCCCTCCGCCACTCAGCCCGCCACGGCCGAGACCCAGGCCATAGCCGACCAGGTAGGCCGGGCCGCGGCGGGGCTGCCGAGCGGGGATGGGGTCGGAGTTCTGCCCGGGTCCTGGGGACCCGCCGCCCAGGACGCTGAGATGGCGGCTGGAGTGCAGGCGAGCGCTGGGTTCGGGGCCCGCGCCCAGGCTGGGTCACGGGAGAGCGCCCTCCTGCCCTGGGATGCGCACGGCGGGGCGCGGAGGGGCAGGGCCCTGCTGTGAACACCCTCGGGTAGATGGGAAAAATCGTGTAGAGAGAGAGCTGAGGATGCCGCAGGTGGGGTCGGTGAATCCGGGAAAGTGAGTACAGGGTCCTCACTGTGCTGTTGTTGCAACGCTGTGTGCCCAAGTGTGAAATCGTCTCCAGGTAAAAGGATTTGAAAACGGAATGCAAAGGGAGCGAACCGGCTGGGGGCATAGGCAGAGCCTGGTCCGACCCTGGGCGGCTGGCTGACCCCTCCCTCGGTTTCCTCATCGGTAGCCTGGGCGTGGGGAAGGCACCTGCAGGGGAGGTTCTGGTGAGGGTGGGTGAGGGGGCTGCCCCACCCATCCTCACGTGTCAGCAAGGTGAGACTTTACCAGCAAGACAAGGTGCAGGCCAGGAAGGCTGGAGGTCTGAGTCTGGAGAGGAAAGTAAGACAGACTTGTTCCCCTGTGACCTTCTCCCCTGCTGCTGCCCCTGGAAGCCTGGGCTGGTCAGCCCAGGGTCCTGCTCCGGGCTTGACCACATGATGGCGGGAAGGGGGTGAGTCAGTCCCATGAGACCTTTGAAAATGAGGACTTTGCAGGGATTCTGTGTGTGGGCCTCCCCTGGGCATGGTTCCTGCTCTTCCCCCCCAGCTGCTCCACAGCCCCGCCCTTCCCAACATTTCCTGGTTTTCCAGGCCCCAGAAATTCCCCACTGTCCCATGGAGGTTGCATGTGGGTGAGCACATTCAGCAGAGAGAGTTGCCGTCTCAAAGGGCCCCGTAACTTGGTGTTGATCACTTAAGGGTGACATGTAAGTGGCAGTATCACTGCTGCTGGGAGAGACTGTGGGGCAGCTGTGGGGGAGCCGGGCGCTGGCTGGGCGGCTCTAAGGGGAGAGGTGCAGGGTAGCATCCTGGAGGGCTCTGGGCTGCAGGTCAGGAGACAGAGGGAGAGGCTGACCCAGGTCAGAAGACGTCAGAGTCGTGCATTCTGTACCCACCTCCTGGAGAAGTGCCCACCAGCCATGTCCTTGTGCCTTCCCTGGCTGTCTGCCCCACCCTGGACCCCTGAGGGCCAGGAACAGGCAGCTTCTAACTTTCCTGGGGCCCTCTGTGCTCCCTTGGTACAACCCAGCCGGTCTTTCTCCCGGTCAACAAGGGAGTCAGTGAACTGTTGTCCCGCAGGCAGTGCCCTGGGCTGGCATTCCAGGCCTCCGCCTCTCCTGTTCCACCACCTCCATTTGGGTTTTCTCAGCTGTCCTTGCACACAGCTGTGGCTTTCCTGCCTCCACGCCTGGAGCGGGAAAAGAGACAGGCCATTCCTTCCCAGCCCCCGGGCAGGTCTGTGGGTGTCACTCGCCCTGCCTGGGCTTGTAGACCGTCTGCGGGGTCAGTTCCCTGCAGACCCAGCAGGCACTCTGCATGGACAAGTACAGGTAAGTGCCCAGGCACAGGTGGGTGCTGCCCCAGGGAGATGCACACACCACAGTGAGAACCTTCCAGCCGCGTGGACAGAGCAGGGGAGCTCCTGGACGGTGGCCACCTTCTCCCCGCCTGACGGCCCTCCTGGCCCTCACTGCCCACACTCCAGTCTTCTCTCCATCCTTACCCCCAGCAAGGGCCCTCCCTGAGGCCGCTGGAAGATCATGCAGCCGGGACTCAGTGCATGTAAGGAGGGAGAGCCCCCTTGTCTGCCAGCAACAGGCGTCTTTCTGCAGCTGGTTTAACTAAATCCTGGAACCCTCTGGCACCCATCTGGTCCCTCCAGCACAGAGTCAGCGTACACCAGTGCCCCCCTGTTTGTCTAGATAGCAGGCAGAACCCTTTCAAATCAGGTGAGATTTTAAATGAAAAAACAGGTCTCTCCTTCCCCCATAAAGATGCTCTGTTCCTGAAAGGCCAAGACCCTGGAAAACAGCACTGAACCAAAAGTACAGTGACTGACACCAAAGATCAGGCGCAGCCTCTGCCCAAGGGCCTGCATCCCAAAGAAACCCCTCCCAGTGCAGCGAAGCCCTTCCACCTGCACGCACAGGTCTGCAGCCTTATCTGCTGGAGGGGAAGAGAGGACCGCCGGAGCGGGCAGAGGGGAGAGTGCAGGGAATTAAGGCACGTCCGTAAGATGGAAGACTATGTTTAGTTTAAATTTTACCATTTCCTAGTTTTCAACTTTAAAACAGTAATTTGAAAATTATAAACATCCCTGAACCGTTGGCATGTCAGGTAGAAAGAACAGGGCATAAAGTTGTACATGGCATTGTGAGGATGAAAATAGAAAGATCTCCCAGGCCTAGAAAAGGGAGGGCAAGGAGGCGCAGCGGTGGTGTCGCTGAACCTGGGGAGAAGTGAGGCGTCGCTTCCTGAACGTCGGCGTCGGGGCTGAGTATACCGCGTCCCCTCCGTGATAGAGACACGTCGCGTCACAGAACGTCTGTGCAGGGCGGCGTCGGAATGCGGTTTGTAAGACAAACGTCAGACACGAGGTCTTGTGTGAGTTGCTGTGGCAGGAGCAGCGGCATCTCGATTTTTCCATTCTCTCCCCTTCCCCAGGTGAGGTCACAGCTGGAGGAGAAGGAAAATAAGAAGTTCCCTATTTTTAAGGCTGTGGAGTTCCGGAGCCAGGTGGTCGCAGGGACAAACCACTTCATCAAGGTGGGGTGTCTGCCCCGTGGGGGGTCTGGCCTGATGGGTGCTCGTGCAGAAGTGGGTGGCATGGGCTCATAGGTGCCATCTCAGGAGTGCTTAAAGGGGGATCCTGGCCAGCCCCTGCTTCAGGGGTTTGTGGCCTCTAAAACGAATGTGTCTACGTGTGTGTGTGCCTGTGTGTGCACACGCCAGCCTCCTTGGAGAGAGGACCGAGCCTCTTGGGGAAGTGATGGCTCTGATGGAGTGAGTGTGGGGTGCAAGGGTGTCGCTGGGGTAACCAGGGCGTCTGGTGCACTTGAAGGAAGGAGAGGGGAATGTCATCAGCCCCGTCACTGATGACCTGAAGGGACATGGCTCCCCCACATCCAGGCTTTTCGCAGACTGTCGCGTCCAAGAGGGGGTCAGAGGCTGAACCTGCCCCCTCACTCCACTCTCTCCTTCCAGGTTCAGGTTGGCGATGACGACTTCGTGCACATTCGAGTGTTTAAAAGCCTCCCACACGAAAACAAGCCCCCGGCCTTGTCCAGCTATCAGACCAACAAAGCCAGGCACGACGAGCTGTCGTATTTCTAGCTCCTGAGCTTGAACAGAGCCCGTGTTCCATGTGGGTCTCCGTCCTCTGAGGACGTGTGTCTGGGATCATAAATGAGTGTCGTCTCTACGCTGTGCCACACGGGGTGGAGGGGGTGCTACGTGCCTTTCTGTGTCTGTGCATCTAACTTTCACTGTGTTGATTTTTCTCCTACCAATCAATGACCTTAACTAAATTCCCTTGAAAGAGGGCTTATTTTCCTTAATTATATATATTTTAAAGTTTACAAGTTTCCTGTTTTTGGTTCTTTTCTTCATTAAAAGCATAATCACAGTATAGAGGAGTCCAGAGGTGAGGGTGACATCTGTAAAAGGGCTTTCAGAGGCAGGTGACAGCTGTCCGGTTGGAGCCCCTCCTGGGCCGTGTGCTGACCTGAGCTGGCCGAGACCCTTCCACCTGAGGAGCCGAGCCCAGGGGTCTGCCCAGGGTCACAGCAAGTGGGCGGTAGACCCAGGATTCCAGGAGCCTGTGTTCTAACCGTGGCTCCACATGCTGTCCCCTTGCCTCTGTGTCGTGTCTCCAGGCCTCGGTTTCCCCCATAAAATGAAAGAATCTGAGTAGCTGTGATTCTGGAGCATCAGTTTCAGATGCACTCAGACAGTCACACACTTTACACCCGGTAGAGATGCCCAGATGCGTGTGGGAGAGGCAGGGACATCCGGGGTCACTAGGTGCTCGTGCAGAGTGGCTGGAGCTGCCCAGAGCGCCGTCAGCCTGGAGGCCCTCTGGGCTTGTCTGCTGAGCGGCGTGGCTCCGAACCCCAGCATCCGGCAAGAGCACGTCCGTTTAGTACCACTTCTGTCCCCAGCAGGACGCTGCCTGTTACTGAGTGCAATGAAAAAGTGTGCCCCATATGTTCTAAGAGTACAGCCTATTCAGTGAAATGTCTCTGGTTCTGCATCACAGCAGAAAGTGCATTCCTGAGGGCAAAGTCGGTCTGACGTTCCTGAACTCTGCTTTCCCTCTGCTGGTGGCGACTGGTATCTGTGCCAGGTCCGCAGCTGAAGGACCGGGCTCTCCAGGCCATGAGGGTGTGAAGAGCAGAAGGGTCGGAGCAGACCGTGAGCAGAGCTTTGAGAGCGGCGATAAGAGGACTCTGAAGACTGGGCTGTGGGCATCCTGTTCTGTTTCTGGGAGCGATGAGAATAAAAACTGCCTAACATCCTCTTAGTCTTGCACACACAGTCGGGCACTTCTGCATTGAAATGAAGACGCAATATGTTTTCCACCTGGGGCCTTCCGGTGAAAGGCAGGTGGGGTGGTGCCATCTGGGATGCTGAGAGGGACCCACGGCCCATGCCTGCAGGAGGGGAGCAGGAATCAGCAGGGACAGCAGCCAGGGAGACCCCCCATGGAGGCAGGTCTCACCACCAGGTAAGAGTGGCAGCCTCATGGGCTGGGCTGTGTTCCTGGGGTGAAGACAGACGTTAGAGACTAGAGAGGTGAGGGCTGCACAGCGTTGTGGGGGGACTGAATGCCACCGCACTGTGCACTTCAGTGGTTCAATGTGTGTGGTGGGCGTTTCACCTGCATACAAACACCCCGCGTCAGATGGTGAACCAGAGCCCGGTTGTGGGCACTTGGCAGTGCTGTTGGGGGACAGACCCTGTGCTGGGGCTCTTCCATTTGCCACCCTGGCCCAGCCTCTGGGCTCCGCCCTGCCCTGGGCCCTGACCTGTGTGGATGCCCTCCCCCTGTGGCTCTGAGCCCCTCGCTGCCGGGACCACCTCGGGGGCTCCTGCTGGTGCCCTCCCTTCTACAGGACGTTTCTGGCCTTTCTGGCAACTTCCCCGCCAGGTAGCCCTTTGAGCCAGGCTCCTAAATGCTCCCCTTATGGCCACCCTGGGGCTCTGCACCACCCCGTATGATTCCACAGGCTTGTGAGTGGCCCCTTTATAAGGGCTCCTCAGATCACCCCTGTCAAAGTGCCATCTGTCTCCCGGGGACCTGGGTTGATGTAAATGCCCAGAAGACACTGACATAGGCCGCCCACCACGAGAGTCACAGACCCTAATTCTCAAGCTCTCCAGGCAGAGAGAAGACCTCTGGGTGGGCAGGCTCCTGTCCCTGGCCCACCCCGTCCTTTCTCAGCCGCCCTCACCAGAGTCTCTTACCCTCACCTGGAATTCTCAGGGAAGTCATTTTCCCAAAGCCTGAGGGGTCTGCAAGCCCTGCACACCTGCTGGCTGAACAGGCCCGCTGTGCTGTGCTGTACTGTGTGATGCCCAGGTTCTCTCCATACCAGGCGCTGACCCACATGGACGCCTTCATCCTCTGGCCCGGCCCCTTGCTGCGGGGACCACCTCAGGGTTGCTGTGGCTGCTCTCTCTTCCACAGGGCTTTTCTCCCGGTTCTGGGAACTCGCCAGAGGGCCGCTGGGGGTGGTCAGATGAAGGGCCCGGGTCCTTACCAGCTGGAGAGGAGCTCACCTGCCACACTCCACTCTCTAGTTGCCCTCAGACACGGTGCCTCCAGAACTCAGGGTCCGCTGGTCCAGATGAGATCAGATGCGTGTTAGACCAGATAGGGGCACACTGATGTGGCCTGGAGACCACGGCGGACGTGGGTGAGCCGTCTCGTTATGAGGTGGAGTAATCGAGCTGTCTGGAGGCGGCCTCACTTCACCTTTCTATCCTCAGAGAAGAGGGATGCGGCTCCAGCATGCAAGGGCCAGAAGAAGACTCTAGCATTCCAGAGGAAAGGGGGAATTCCTCTAGAACCTGGCTGTGGGGCAGGCTTGTCATCTCTGACTCAGAATCCAGTTACGATAGAGGAGCCATGGACGCACCTATACACCAAGGGGGAAGAAGAACTTTTGCATGGCAAAGACCACCACCAAGTCAAAGAAAAATGACAAACTTGGAGAACATACCGCAACTTATAGAGGAAGGGTTAACGCTGCTCATGCATAAAGAACTCTGAAGAGAGGGGAGAACAGGAGGAGAATTCCTATAGGAGATGGGAAAGACCTCAACAGACGATGCACAAAGACTCTTCAAACGTCCACTGAACTCTCAGTGAGAGAAGCGCGAGGTCAGCCACGCTGAGCTCCTCTTCTTTCCAGTTCCGCTGGAACCCCCGGGAGCTCACTGACCACCCTGTGGCCGGACTGGGGGGACGCGGCCTCAGAGGGAGAGGGCGCTCCCTTTCCCGCCCCCCTTGCCAATTCTGAGTACCAGCTTCGGGCATTGATCAAGTGTCACTGCTCCTCCTGGGTCCAATTCCTTCACCCCGGGAGGTGACAGTGCTGGTCCTTCTAGCCCGGCAGGTACCACACTCGCCCTGTGGCTCACCCACACCTTGTAACTAAGTCCTCAGGTCATCTCCAGACCACACCAGGACCTTGCTCTGCCAGAAAGGCAGAGAGAAAGTGGGGGAGCAGATGTGAAATGCAAAAAGGTGGCGCCCTTCTTAAGGGGACCTGGGTGCCCTCTCTCAGACCACACACGCACGTGCCCGTCCAGCCGTCAGTCCCACTGCACATTGGTTTGTACCCCTGTAATACTGGTGTGAGTATTTTGGTCATTTGCCTCCCCCACTTGACCAGAAGCATGGTGTCCGCAGTGCCTGGCACCTGGTAGGTAGCTGACACATGACCGAATGACGGGACGAGGATGGAACCCCTCATCTAATTCAGGGCTCTCTGGTAGTGACGTGTTCCCAGCTCACCTCTGTAGGCCCCGAGTCTGCGCCTCCCTCGCCTGCGACTCCTGATCTGGCCCCGGGCTTTGCACCGACGCCCCACCCAGCGGGACCCACAGCTGCCCCGAGGTCAGGCAGCACACCTCAAAGGCCCAGGGCTGCCCACCCCTGTGGGTGAACTTTGACCAGTTAGAAGAGAAGGGAGGGAGCAAGCGAGACTGTGGTCCCCATGGCCCCTCCAGAGATGCCCCCACGTGACCCAGCAGCCCAGCGGGACTCCTGGCCAGCTGGGTCAGCACCTTCTCTCCCTCCCCTGCCTCACTCCCCTCCTCTGGCCTCACCCCACAACCCTGGGATGGCACCTCCCGAATAACACTGGAGCTTGAAGCTCGGCCCGCTCCTTTCCAGGAACTCAGACTGTGAGAGCCCTAAGCCAACGTGGTCTCAAGGGTGGGCCTGGACATGAGGCCTGTCTTCCCGCCCCCTGGGGAAGCCTGCACATGCGTCCTCTCAATGGTTGAGGTTCGAGGGCCTGCGTGATCCTCCTGCTGGACACTTGGCTCAGAGCCTCTGAGAGGGAAAGGTGACCAGGTCAGGACGTGCCCCACCCCTCCCTGGTCCCCATCACAGGATGTGTCGGGTAGAGTAACAGTCCCCCAGGATGCCTGTGCTCAGTGCCCGGAACCTGTGAATGTTACCTTACAGAGCAAAAGGGACTTTCAGATGTGTTTAGGATGAGGACCCTGGATGGCAGATGTCCTGGGTCATCTGGGTGGGCCCAGTGTCATCACAGCATCCTTACATGAGGCAGGCGGGAGGGTCTGTTGGAGAGTGAGGGGCTACACTGCTGGCTTTGGAGATGGAGGGGGCCACGAGCCAAGGAATGTAGGTGCCTCTAGAAGCTGGAACAGGCGGGGAACAGACTCCCAGGAGCCTCCAGGAGGAACCAGCCCTGCCCACCCATTTTTAGCCTTCTGGCCCCTAGAACGGCACAAGGGGACATTCATGTGGCTTTAAGTCACTACACTGTGGGACTGTGTTAGAGCAGCCACAGGAAATTCATCCACCAGGACTGGGCCTCGGGGCCAGGAGGGCCTCGCTGGGGAGCTAGGCAGCACGGGGAGGGCCCCAGTGAGCTTGACAGGTGGACTCGGAGGTGCTTCAGACGCGAAGAGAGCCCACCTCCGCCCCCACCCTTCCCCTGGCCTTTCTGGCAGAGCAAGGAGCCTGGGTGGCCAGGAGATGACCTGAGGACTTAGTTACAAGGTGTGGGTGAGCCACAGGGCGAGTGTGGTACCTGCCGGGCTAGAAGGACCAGCACTGTCACCTCCCGGGGTGAAGGAATTGGACCCAGGAGGAGCAGTGACACTTGATCAATGCCCGAAGCTGGTCCTCGGAATTGGCAAGGGGGGCGGGAAAGGGAGCGCCCTCTCCCTCTGAGGCCGCGTCCCCCCAGTCCGGCCACAGGGTGGTCAGTGAGCTCCCGGGGGTTCCAGCGGAACTGGAAAGAAGAGGAGCTCAGCGCGGCTGACCTCGTGCTTCTCTCACTGAGAGTTCAGTGGACGTTTGAAGAGTTTTTGTGCATTGTCTGTTGAGGTCTTTCCCATCTCCTATAGGAATTCTCCTCCTTTTCTCCCCTCTCTTCAGAGTTCTTTATGCATGAGCAGCGTTAACCCTTCCTCTATAAGCTGCGATATGTTCTCCAAGTTTGTCATTTTCCTTTGACTTGGTGGTGGTCTTTGCCATGCAAAAGTTCTTCTTCCCCCTTGGTGTATAGGTGCGTCCATGGCTCCTCTATCGTAACTGGATTCTGAGTCAGAGGTGACAAGCCTGCCCCACACCCAGGTTCTAGAGAAATTCCCCCTTTCCTCTGGAATGCTAGAGTCTTCTTCTGGCCCTTGCATGCTGGAGCCGCGTCCCTCTTCTCTGAGGATAGAAAGGTGAAGTGAGGCCGCCTCCAGGCAGCTCGATTACTCCACCTCATAATGAGACGGCTCACCCACATCCGCCGTGGTCTCCAGGCCACATCAGTGCCGTGTGCCCCTATCTGGTCTAACATGCATCTGACCTCATCTGGACCAGCGGACCCTGAGTTCTGGAGGCACCGTGTCTGAGGGCAACTAGAGAGTGGAGTGTGGCAGGTGAGCTCCTCCCCAGCTGGTAAGGACCTGGGCCCTTCATCTGACCACCCCCAGCGGCCCTCTGGCGAGTTCCCAGAACCGGGAGAAAAGCCCTGTGGAAGAGAGAGCAGCCACAGCAGCCCTGAGGTGGTCCCCGCAGCAAGGGGCCGGGCCAGAGGATGAAGGCGTCCATGTGGGTCAGCGCCTGGTATGGAGAGAACCTGGGCATCACACAGTACAGCACAGCACAGCGGGCCTGTTCAGCCAGCAGGTGTGCAGGGCTTGCAGACCCCTCAGGCTTTGGGAAAATGACTTCCCTGAGAATTCCAGGTGAGGGTAAGAGACTCTGGTGAGGGCGGCTGAGAAAGGACGGGGTGGGCCAGGGACAGGAGCCTGCCCACCCAGAGGTCTTCTCTCTGCCTGGAGAGCTTGAGAATTAGGGTCTGTGACTCTCGTGGTGGGCGGCCTATGTCAGTGTCTTCTGGGCATTTACATCAACCCAGGTCCCCGGGAGACAGATGGCACTTTGACAGGGGTGATCTGAGGAGCCCTTATAAAGGGGCCACTCACAAGCCTGTGGAATCGCACGGGGTGGTGCAGAGCCCCAGGGTGGCCATAAGGGGAGCATTTAGGAGCCTGGCTAAAAGGGCTACCTGGCCAGCGAGTTGCCAGAAAGGCCAGAAATGTCCTGTAGAAGGGAGGGCACCAGCAGGAGCCCCCGAGGTGGTCCCGGCAGCGAGGGGCTCAGAGCCACAGGGGGAGGGCATCCACACAGGTCAGGGCCCAGGGCAGGGCGGAGCCCAGAGGCTGGGCCAGGGTGGCAAACGGAAGAGCCCCAGCACAGGGTCTGTCCCCCAACAGCACTGCCAAGTGCCCACAACCGGGCTCTGGTTCACCATCTGACGCGGGGTGTTTGTATGCAGGTGAAACGCCCACCACACACATTGAACCACTGAAGTGCACAGTGCGGTGGCATTCAGTCCCCCCACAACGCTGTGCAGCCCTCACCTCTCTAGTCTCTAACGTCTGTCTTCACCCCAGGAACACAGCCCAGCCCATGAGGCTGCCACTCTTACCTGGTGGTGAGACCTGCCTCCATGGGGGGTCTCCCTGGCTGCTGTCCCTGCTGATTCCTGCTCCCCTCCTGCAGGCATGGGCCGTGGGTCCCTCTCAGCATCCCAGATGGCACCACCCCACCTGCCTTTCACCGGAAGGCCCCAGGTGGAAAATATATTGCGTCTTCATTTCAATGCAGAAGTGCCCGACTGTGTGTGCAAGACTAAGAGGATGTTAGGCAGTTTTTATTCTCATCGCTCCCAGAAACAGAACAGGATGCCCACAGCCCAGTCTTCAGAGTCCTCTTATCGCCGCTCTCAAAGCTCTGCTCACGGTCTGCTCCGACCCTTCTGCTCTTCACGCCGTCACGGCCTGGAGAGCCCGGTCCTTCAGCTGCGGACCTGGCACAGATACCAGTCGCCACCAGCAGAGGGAAAGCAGAGTTCAGGAACGTCAGACCGACTTTGCCCTCAGGAATGCACTTTCTGCTGTGATGCAGAACCAGAGACATTTCACTGAATAGGCTGTACTCTTAGAACATATGGGGCACACTTTTTCATTGCACTCAGTAACAGGCAGCGTCCTGCTGGGGACAGAAGTGGTACTAAACGGACGTGCTCTTGCCGGATGCTGGGGTTCGGAGCCACGCCGCTCAGCAGACAAGCCCAGAGGGCCTCCAGGCTGACGGCGCTCTGGGCAGCTCCAGCCACTCTGCACGAGCACCTAGTGACCCGGGATGTCCCTGCCTCTCCCACACGCATCTGGGCATCTCTACCGGGTGTAAAGTGTGTGACTGTCTGAGTGCATCTGAAACTGATGCTCCAGAATCACAGCTACTCAGATTCTTTCATTTTATGGGGGAAACCGAGGCCTGGAGACACGACACAGAGGCAAGGGGACAGCATGTGGAGCCACGGTTAGAACACAGGCTCCTGGAATCCTGGGTCTACCGCCCACTTGCTGTGACCCTGGGCAGACCCCTGGGCTCGGCTCCTCAGGTGGAAGGGTCTCGGCCAGCTCAGGTCAGCACACGGCCCAGGAGGGGCTCCAACCGGACAGCTGTCACCTGCCTCTGAAAGCCCTTTTACAGATGTCACCCTCACCTCTGGACTCCTCTATACTGTGATTATGCTTTTAGATGAAGAAAAAAAACCCAAAACAGGAAACTTGTAAACATTAAAATATATAGAATTGAGAACAATAAGCACTCTTTGAAAGTAATGTGGTTAAGATTATTGATTGAAAGGACAAAAATCAACACAATGAAATTTAGAAATACAGACAGAGGGCACATAGTACCCGCTCAACTCATGTGGCACAGCGTAGAGACAACACTCATTTATGATCCCAGACACACGTCCTCAGAGGACGGAGACCCACATGGAACACGGGCTCTGTTCAAGCTCAGGAGCTAGAAATACGACAGCTCGTCGTGCCTGGCTTTGTTGGTCTGATAGCTGGACAAGGCCGGGGGCTTGTTTTCGTGTGGGAGGCTTTTAAACACTCGAATGTGCACGAAGTCGTCATCGCCAACCTGAACCTGGAAGGAGAGAGTGGAGTGAGGGGGCAGGTTCAGCCTCTGACCCCAGCTCCCCTGTGGACCGGACTGTGTGAGAAAGGCCTGGATGTGGGGGAGCCATGTCCCTTCAGGTCATCAGTGACGGGGCTGATGACATTCCCCTCTCCTTCCTTCAAGTGCACCAGACGCCCTGGTTACCCCAGCGACACCCTTGCACCCCACACTCACTCCATCAGAGCCATCACTTCCCCAAGAGGCTCGGTCCTCTCTCCAAGGAGGCTGGCGTGTGCACACACAGGCACACATACACGTAGACACATTCGTTTTAGAGGCCACAAACCCCTGAAGCAGGGGCTGGCCAGGATCCCCCTTTAAGCACTCCTGAGATGGCACCTATGAGCCCATGCCACCCACTTCTGCACGAGCACCCATCAGGCCAGAACCCCCCACGGGGCAGACACCCCACCTTGATGAAGTGGTTTGTCCCTGCGACCACCTGGCTCCGGAACTCCACAGCCTTAAAAATAGGGAACTTCTTATTTTCCTTCTCCTCCAGCTGTGACCTCACCTGGGGAAGGGGAGAGAATGGAAAAATCGAGATGCCGCTGCTCCTGCCACAGCAACTCACACAAGACCTCGTGTCTGACGTTTGTCTTACAAACCGCATTCCGACGCCGCCCTGCACAGACGTTCTGTGACGCGACGTGTCTCTATCACGGAGGGGACGCGGTATACTCAGCCCCGACGCCGACGTTCAGGAAGCGACGCCTCACTTCTCCCCAGGTTCAGCGACACCACCGCTGCGCCTCCTTGCCCTCCCTTTTCTAGGCCTGGGAGATCTTTCTATTTTCATCCTCACAATGCCATGTACAACTTTATGCCCTGTTCTTTCTACCTGACATGCCAACGGTTCAGGGATGTTTATAATTTTCAAATTACTGTTTTAAAGTTGAAAACTAGGAAATGGTAAAATTTAAACTAAACGTAGTCTTCCATCTTACGGACGTGCCTTAATTCCCTGCACTCTCCCCTCTGCCCGCTCCGGCGGTCCTCTCTTCCCCTCCAGCAGATAAGGCTGCAGACCTGTGCGTGCAGGTGGAAGGGCTTCGCTGCACTGGGAGGGGTTTCTTTGGGATGCAGGCCCTTGGGCAGAGGTTGTGCCTGATCTTTGGTGTCAGTCACTGTACTTTTGGTTCAATGCTGTTTTCCAGGGTCTTGGCCCTTTAGGAGCAGAGCATCTTTATGGGGGAAGGAGAGACCAAGTCTGTCTGTTTTTTCATTTAAAATCTCACCTGATTTGAAAGGGTTCTGCCTGCTATCTAGACGAACAGGGGGGCACTGGTGTACGCTGACTCTGTGCTGGAGGGACCAGATGGGTGCCAGAGGGTTCCAGGATTTAGTTAAACCAGCTGCAGAAAGATGCCCGTTGCTGGCAGACAAGGGGGCTCTCCCTCCTTACATGCACTGAGTCCCGGCTGCATGATCTTCCAGCGGCCTCAGGGAGGGCCCTTGCTGGGGGTAAGGATGGAGAGAAGACTGGAGTGTGGGCAGTGAGGGCCAGGAGGGCCGTCAGGCGGGGAGAAGGTGGCCACCGTCCAGGAGCTCCCCTGCTCTGTCCACGCGGCTGGAAGGTTCTCACTGTGGTGTGTGCATCTCCCTGGGGCAGCACCCACCTGTGCCTGGGCACTTACCTGTACTTGTCCATGCAGAGTGCCTGCTGGGTCTGCAGGGAACTGACCCCGCAGACGGTCTACAAGCCCAGGCAGGGCGAGTGACACCCACAGACCTGCCCGGGGGCTGGGAAGGAATGGCCTGTCTCTTTGCCGGTTCCAGGAGTGGAGGCAGGAAAGCCCCAGCTGTCTGCAAGGACAGGGGACAAAAGCCAAATGGAAGTGGTGGAACAGGGGAGACGGTGGCCTGGAATGCCAGCCCAGGCCACTGCCTGCGGGATGACAGTTCACTGACTCCCTTGTTGACCGGGAGTAAGATGGGCTGGGCTGTACCAAGGGAGCACAGAGGGCCCCAGGAAAGTTAGAAGCTGCCTGTTCCTGGCCCTCAGGGGTCCAGGGTGGGGCAGACAGCCAGGGAAGGCACAAGGACATGGCTGGCGGGCACTTCTCCAGGAGGCGGGTACAGAATGCCCGACTCTGAAGCCACTGTCCAGCTCCCTCACAGCTGCCCCACAGTCTCTCCCAGCAGCAGTGACACTGCCACTTACACGTCACCCTTAAGTGATCAACACCAAGGTACGGGGCCCTTTGAGATGGCAACTCTCTCTGCTTAATGAGCTCACTCACATGCAATATCCATGGGACAGTGGGGAATTTCTGGGGCCTGGAAAACCAGGAAATGTTGGGAAGGGCGGGGCTGTGGAGCAGCTGGGGGGGAAGAGCAGGAACCATGCCCAGGGGAGGCTCACACACAGAGTTCCTGCAAAGTCCTCATTTTCAAAGGTCTCATGGGACTGACTCACCCCCTTCCCGCCATCATGTGGTCAAGCCCGGAGCAGGACCCTGGGCTGACCAGCCCAGGCTTCCAGGGGCAGCAGCAGGGGAGAAGGTCACAGGGGAACAAGTCTGTCTTACTTTCCTCTCCAGACTCAGACCTCCAGCCTTCCTGGCCTGCACCTTGTCTTGCTGGTAAAGTCTCACCTTGCTGACACGTGAGGATGGGTGGGGCAGCCCCCTCACCCACCCTCACCAGAACCTCCCCTGCAGGTGCCTTCCCCACGCCCAGGCTACCGATGAGGAAACCGAGGGAGGGGTCAGCCAGCCGCCCAGGGTCGGACCAGGCTCTGCCTATGCCCCCAGCCGGTTCGCTCCCTTTGCATTCCGTTTTCAAATCCTTTTACCTGGAGACGATTTCACACTTGGGCACACAGCGTTGCAACAACAGCACAGTGAGGACCCTGTACTCACTTTCCCGGATTCACCGACCCCACCTGCGGCATCCTCAGCTCTCTCTCTACACGATTTTTCCCATCTACCCGAGGGTGTTCACAGCAGGGCCCTGCCCCTCCGCGCCCCGCCGTGCGCATCCCAGGGCAGGAGGGCGCTCTCCCGTGACCCAGCCTGGGCGCGGGCCCCGAACCCAGCGCTCGCCTGCACTCCAGCCGCCATCTCAGCGTCCTGGGCGGCGGGTCCCCAGGACCCGGGCAGAACTCCGACCCCATCCCCGCTCGGCAGCCCCGCCGCGGCCCGGCCTACCTGGTCGGCTATGGCCTGGGTCTCGGCCGTGGCGGGCTGAGTGGCGGAGGGCGCGCCGCACATCATCCTGGCGGTGGGCGGGGGTGGGAACGGAGAGCGAGTGTGGACACGGAGAGCGGCCAGTGACCGTGGACCGCGAGAGCGGCAATAAATGATGACCAGGGCCCCTCCCACCCGGAGCAGGCGCGGCATCACGTGACGCGCGGGCGGGACCACGGCGCCCGCCGCGGAGGGGGTTTCCGTCTGGGTCGGGCTTGGCGCGGGATCGCAGACCCGTCGAGATGGGCGCGGGGCACGCGCACGGCCGCAGCCCGAGTGCTCCCGCCCCCTCTGTGGGCACCGTCTCGGGACCGAGGATCTTGCGCTGCGGGGTCCCCCCGCCCGGGGTTTGGTGTCGTCCTCCCCGGGACTCTGGAGTCAAGAGGGTGCGGGTGGGGGCGTGACCCTGCGTGGCGGGGCGGGGCGGGGGCGGTGGAGGTGGGGGGTGACTATGAGCTGCACGGGGTGGGCGCGGTCGAGGGGTCCCCGGAACTGGTGGTGGGGGACTGGGGATGTGGGTGGCGGCGGGCCGGGCCTTGCGGAGGATGCGGAGGGTACATGGTCCTTGCGTGCAGGTCGCAGAATGCGGATGGTCCAGTCCCCCCAGACCCCCCTGTCCTGCCCTGGTCTCCATGTCCCCACAGCCTGAAGCATTGTCCCGTGCGTGCCATGGACAGCGGTGGGTTCTGAAATGGCCGAGACTTTTAGGGCCCGAAGATGAGTGGGAGGAGTGGGGAGCTGGACCCGAGAAATGCCAGGGGCAGGGTCCAGAGAAGCCGCGCCCAGCCCAGCCCGGACCTGGAGGAGCTGGGGAGAGGGTCAGGGGGCTACCAGGGCGTCCCGGAGCCCAGAGTCAGGCCCTGCCCACCTTGCTCCTCAGCTGCAAGGCCTGGGCCAACGCCCCACTGTGCCGGCCTGTGGTGTGGGCTGTTGGGGACATCAGAAGCTTGTGGCCAGGGTACACAGTAAAGGGCTGACGTGGGTGGCCAGAAGGGCGCAAAGGGGTCCAGCGGTGGGGGTGAGCCTGAGGCTCGGGTAGGGGTGGCGGTGAGATCAAGGACGTGAGTAAAGGACTTGTTTCTGGCGGGATTTGTTTTAGGATTTAGAATAGACGCAGCCACCTGGGCAGGGAAGGGTTGGTGTCCTACGTGGGGCAGGGTGGGGCCTGTGCCGGGAGTTTTCTGGACAGGACTGGCCTTTGAGAAAGATCCAGCGCTCACCACTGCCCAGGGCTGCACCTCAGTGGACGCTGGCCCTCTCCCACCCCCAGGTGCTGACTCTGCAGGAGCAGGCCGGGCCTCGCTGCGCGGAGCATACATTGCTCAGCCCCAGTGGGAGTGGCCGAGAGCAAGTGTGTGGGGAGGTGTGCCTTTCTGGCACCTGCCAGGACGCAGCCCGGTGTGTAACTTCAGGGCAGGGTGGCGGTCAGGTGCGGCTGAGCCCTGCAGGGTGGGGAAGGAGACAGTCCCATAATTCATTCATAGTTGAGTGAATGAATGAATGACAGATCAGATCCCGTAAAAATGGAAAACTCCTCTCTGTAGAAAACCCAGCCTCAGAAAATGATGCTCAGGAGGGAGGGGAAGGTGGTACTGCTGCCTCTCTCGTCCTGCAGCTCCATGGGGCCCCCGCTGTCCTGCCGAAGGTTTTGACCCTTCTTGAGATGCCTCCTGGTGTGTGAGCGTCTCTCCCTGCTGCACCAGGGTCTGCGGGCGCTCACATTTTACAGATATGGGACACCTGTGGGAGTAACGTGTCCCACCCAGATGAGACCCCACAGAGGCCGTTTATTCAGAGCGGCGGGAGCAGGGGTGACCCCATCCCTTAGGTTGGCAGAGACTCAGACAGGCAGGGGAGGGCACAGCTTACCGTGGGAGAGGAGGGCTCGGCTGTGCCCTGTGGGAGGCTGTGGCCTGGGCAGGCTTGAGGGGGGGGAGCTCTCTACAACTGGGGCGTCCTGTGTGACCAGCTTCAGGGACATATGTGGCTTTCTCTGGTTGTCCTGAGTCAGAGGTGGGAGAGGCAAAAATGAGGGAGCTGTCTGTCATGGCCAGGCGCTGACCTTCTGGGCCCCTGGCTGCAGCCTGTGGTTTGGCTTCTGGATGGTTGTTACGGGGGTTGAGGGTCAGAGCTCTCTTGTCAGCTGTACATGGTCTGACCATTGTCCGCATGTGGAGTCAGCCTCTCACGCCGCTCGTGGCATCGGCGTTGCTTTATGGCTGCAGGTCTGCGTCCAGACAGATGTTTTCAGGCTGCCATGGAGGGTGAGCTCTGGGGGCCAAATGCTTGAGTGGGGATCCAGCTCTTCCTTGTACGTGCTGTGTGGCGTAGGAGTCACTGCTGAACCTCTCTGGGCGAATAATACTCATAACAAATCTCAGTGCTTTTTTTAAGCACTAAATGTGTTAAAAGTGTAAGTTGTTTGGGACAGTGTGTGAGCCCCAGGGTGAGCGGACAGAGTCATTACTACTGTCTATAATTAGTTTACTCACATAAGTCTTACCTGCAATTAGCATTGCTTTTTCTATCCAAAGGCCCTGGAAAACCTGACATTTCTCTCTCATTCCGTGATGCCACAGCTCTTGATTTTCCCGGAGCTGGGGAACGTATCCAGTCTCCCCACCCAGAGTCCTGGGGTCGCCTCAGGGGCCTTGAATCACTTCAATTCGAAGTCTGTATTCAGAGGATCAAATGTGAAATTCCAGCAATTTTGCAATCTCACTGGTGTGATCTCTGATTTTCCCAGGGCAAGTAGAAATCAGGGGTTCTGTCTTTTCTCAGTGTCTCGGGATCCTTTCTTCCCAGTGGGACGAGCCGCTGTGTTGCTCTCCTGTTCTTGCTCTCAGGCAGGTGAGTCACTCACCGGATCCTGGTGCTAATCCGCTGCTTGTGTCTCATCAACCAATGATGTCCTCGTCAGAGTTTGTTACTAATTAAACACTAACCTGAGAAACCTTTTGGAAAAAAAAAAAAAGATGAAACATTTAAACAACTAAGCATGTAGCAAATTGACCAATCATCTCCAATAGCCAGGGTGATAATAGTAGCAGTAACTGAAAGTGGGACCCCCGTGGGCAAGCACTGCACCGCCTCTGCCCTGGGAGCCAGCACAGGCCTGTCTGCCAGGAATGGAGCCGACAACAGAGGGGACAGTGGGTGTGCCTCCAAGCCATGTCCCCTAGAAGCCAAGGAGTGTGAGCAGAGGCAGCCTGAGCCCCGTCTGGAAAGAGGGAGGAGGCACAGAAATCGGGACGAGACAAGGGAGGGACCAGATGTACACTGTTAAAGGCCGTCGCTATAAACAATGGGGCAAAGGGTTTCCTGAGTTCAGAAGCATCGGAAGAGTCAGAAGGGAGAGCCTGGGACCCACATGGGGCAGTGGACACTCTGGGTGCACCTGTTGCACCTTTCCTGGGCTGTCCAGCTGTTCTCCAGTGTCTCCTGGGGACCTGTGTCTTTCTCAGGGTCCCCAGCAGACAGATAGGTGGCATTAGGCCTATTCTCTGTCACATAGGAGGCACTCAATAAATATCTCAGTCTTTACACAGTTTTGTAAGCCAAAAATAAAACTTCACAATTAAAACAGTTCATACCAGGAAGTTATCATAAGGAAAATTAATGTACGGACAGAAGATTTATGTATAAAAAACTGCATACCAGCAGTTAGAAGGCACCTCAGTGCCCAGCCCGTCCACACAAGGGCAGCATGCAGCTGGGAATAAGCGGCATAGGACAGTGTGTCCTCAGGAACCCCAAGGGGTGCCCCCGAGTGCTTGTTCCAATGCCGACTTCCAGGGTCTGGTCCCTGGAAATGCGATTCCCGGAGCTCGGCGGGTACAGGCGCCGCGGGATGGACGGACATGCGCTGGGATGGAACAGTGGCCCTCGTGGGGGGATGTAGGTATCTAATGCCTTTCTTCTCTGAGATGCTCCGTATCTTTCCAAAACTTACGTGAAGGACTTTTTTAGAAACAACAGTGGTTTTACGTTGGAATACTGCATACTCTTGAGAAGTTAATGATATCATGGAAAATGCTAGGTACGTTATAGAAAAACAGCTTCAAAATTGTCAACGTAGGGGCTGGCCCCTGGCTGAGTGGTTAAATTTGCGTGCTCCACTTCAACGGCCCAGGGTTTGGCCAGTTCGGATCCTGGGCGCGGACATGGCACCGCTCATCAGGCCACGCTGAGGGGGCGTCCCACATGCCACAACTAGAAGGACCCACAACTAAAAGTACACAGCTATGTACCAGGGGGCTTTGGGAAGAAAAAGGAAAAAAAATCTTAAAAAAGAAATTGTCAACATGGTGTGATTAGTGTAATTAATAAAAGATAGCATTATATTAATATATAATTCATGAAACTCCTATGCACAGAAAATGAAGAATAGATATTTCGGAAGTTGTTCCTTTGGGCCCTGAAACCGACTGGTTCCCTTTTCTCCCTTTTCTTACTTCCCTAATTTTCTTTAATAGAAGACTGAGGGAGTAAATATGGGGGGAGAAGCACACAGCACGGAAGTGAGTGAGATGGAGTCTGAAGAGCGGCTCTGGGAGCAGAGGGCAGGGGGCACAGGGACGGGGTGGGGGCAGAGGAAGAGGCCTGACAATGACCAGAACCGGTGCGGGCTGCCTCATTTGCTGGGCCCAGTGCCCAGTGGGTCTGTGGGCCCCTTGATCAGAAAGCATCAGGGATTTCAGGATGGCTGCAGCACAGCCGCCCCAGGTGCAGCCTGTTTGAGCCCGGCCCCATGCTGCCACCTGCACCCGTGGAGCCCTGGGGGGCGGTCCTGGCTGGGAGGCAGGTGCTCCCACTCCGCACCAGGCTCCAGGGCCGGCCTGGGCGCATCCTCCCCTTGTCCCTACAGGCTCTGGGTGAGAGTGTAGCCTGAAGCCTCTTCGCTCACCTGCAGAAGGGTGAAGACCGTCCCTCCCTGGCAGGGTTGTTGGTGGTTTACAAAGGTGTGTGAGTCCCAGGCACACAGTAGATACTGAGGGGATGCAGTGACTGTTACTTATTTGTCTTCTTTACGCCTCTGTAGTGTGTTCAGTATTGTCCCCCATAGTTGTGTCACCCTGGAACCTCAGAGTGTGACCTTAATTAGGAAATAGGGTCTTTGCAGAAGCCATTAGTTAAGATGAGGTTCCTAGTGATTAGGGTGGGCCCTCAGTGCAGTGCCTGGTGTCCTTGTAGAAAACAGAGGGCACAGAGAGGCATGAAGAACCGCATGTGAGGACAGAGCTACACAGGGGAGGAGGCCGTGTGAAGATGGAGGCAGAGCCTGGAGTGATGCTGCCAGAAGCCAAGGAGGGCCAGGGGCCCCGGAAGCTGGGAGAGGCAGGAAGGCTCCTCCCCTGGAGCCTTCGGAGGGAGCAGGGCCCCGTTGCCACCTTGACTTCAGACTGCTGGCCCCGAGACCTGTGGGACGACCCTGTCTGCTGTTCTAAGCCACACAGTGTGTGGGGCCCGAGGAAGCTGGTCCCTCCTCTGCACGTCTCACACGCTTCCTAGCAGGATGCAGCATGAGGCTTCACGGATGCCACACACACACACCCTTGGGCCCACCTGTTTCATCACATTGAGCCTGGAGTTGAAAGACCAAGACTTAGGAAAACACACAGGATCTGTGAACACGGACTTTTCTACATTCTAGAAAACAAAACAGAAACAGGACCGCCTCAGGATGAGAAGAGGCCCCACATGATCCTGTATGTACATGAGAGATGCTGGTCTTTATCATTTGTGGAGTGAATGAGCGCCTTTCTCTTGCTGGTTTGTACCTAGTAAGCTCTTCACAGCTCTTGTGCACGCTGTCACCACCTAGGCGCTGTCCTGGGGGCAGGGCGAACAAGACAGACCAACCCCTGCCCTTGTGGGGTGAGCGTTACAGGGGGCGATGTGTGTAAAGTTGGAAAATACCTTCATTCCCCAAATTCCCATCAGAATTTCTTATTTTGCTTTTCTCATTTTTAAAACTTTTTACATTGAAATAATTTTCGGTTGCAAAAATAGTGTAGAGATTCTGTAAACTCTTCATCGAGTTTCCCTAATGTTAACCTCGTCCACAAGCTCAGGCGTAGCATCGTTATCAAGACAGGAAATGAGCTTTGAGGTGCAATCCAACGAGCTCCTCTACGGAACTGCCTGTGTCTCACTGTTGTCCCAGTAAAGGCCCCTTTCTGGTCCAGGCTCCCCCCACATCGCGGTCCCCGCTCATGTCTCGTCAGGCAGCTCCATCTGGGACAGTTTCTCAGGCTTTCCTGACCCTGACCCTCTTAAAGAGCATCAGTCACCTATTTTGAGGAGTGACCCCCAGTTTGGGTTTGTCTCATGTTTCCTGGTGATCAGATTGAGGCTATGCATTTGGGGCTGGAATACCCGCTAAGCGATGCTTGTCCTTTCAGTGCATCATATCGGGGCACATGATGCCCACGTGTCTCATCACTGGTGATGATGATCTCAACCTTGAGTAAAGTGGTGTCTGCCAGGTTTCTCCATTGTGAAGTTTTCCCATTGTAATGAATAAGTACTTCCGAAAGTATGGAAATATCATGTTTCTCATCATACTTTGCCACTAATTTTCATATCCGTTGATGGTTCTTGCCTGCAACGCACAGCAGACTTTGCAAAGTTTCCTAAAGAGGGATGATTTTGCATTTAGAACAAAGCACATGTATATTTCAATTACACTCAATATGCTACCAATCTTCCACTAGTGTCAGCACCTAACAACTGTAGATACTGCAAAGTATATTTTTCAAGTCTGTGTTGGTGCATTTTATTGAGTTATTTTGTTGAAGTTTTGCCTCAGAAATTCATTACATTTCTGTGAAAATTGCTCTTTTCTTTAGTCCTGGTTGTCTCCTTTCCCTGCTCTCAGTTTTTCCAATGCACGGAGCGCCGGCCTCCCTGTATGTGTGGATCTGTTAATTTATAGCTCAGCAGCATCACTGAAATGTGAGCTCCAAGAGGTGGGACCTTGTCTTGTTCACGGCATCAGTGTTGCCTAGAGTGGAGCCTGGCATCTAGATGGTACTTAAATAATCAGTGAAAGAACTAATCTAATTGTAAAACCAGTTTCTAAACTATTTCCCAACTTTTTGTTAGGAACATTTTCCAATATAGAAAGAGTTGGATAATAGGGCAATGAAATGCCTGTATTCCTGCCACCGGATTCAGTCAATGTTAACATTTCGCTATTTTACTGATGTGCTACCTGTGTGGTGATTATTTATCTATTTATTGACATCATGACGCCTCGCCCCCACCATATACTTCACTTATTTCCTAAAAGTGAGGACATTCTTCTCCATCAGTTATTGGCAAACCATAGTCCGTGGGCTGAATCTGGCTCACCATCTGTCTTTGAAAATAAAGTTTCATTGGAACACAGCTATACCCATTTGTTTATATATTGCCCATAGCTGCTTTTGTGTTACGATAGCAATTGTTTGGCCCACAAAGCAGAAAATATTCCCTGTGTTCCCTGTGCAGAAGAGAGTTAACACAAGCCCTGACTGCTCTCCTGAGAAATTCCTGCTCACACACAAGGTTGGCCCTTGGCTGGTGTCTGGGAACTTGGATTTTGAGGGGGTTCCCATCACCCCAACTGTGATAAGCGTGCCGCACCAGGCGTAAACCCTTTGTACAAATAACACGGCTTGTGCTGACACTGGTTTTCCTTTAGGAATCTGGAATTTTGGTGCCCACGTGACCAGCCCCCAGTAAAAACTCTGGGGCTGATCTCTGACCAGCTCATGGGTAGACGTCATCTTGCACATGTTGTCACAGCTCCTTTCTGGGGAATTAAGTGGGTCCTGTGTAACTTCATTGGGAGAGGATTCTGGAACCTTCCCCCACTTTCCTTGGACTTCACTCTTTTCCCTGTGCTGATTTTGCTTTGCATCCTTTGTATTCATAACATATCACAGCTGTGAGTCCTCCTAGGAAATCAACGAAACTGAAGGTAGTCTTGGGATCCCGTGACACATGGCCCTTTACAAAAAAAGTCCACTAGCCCCATTCTACATAAATATTGTCACATCTAAGAAAATAAAAATTATCCTGCACGATAATCTAACATGTAGTCTAGTGTCAACCTAAAAGCAAATTCACTAGTTATTTTACCCTCAAAATGAGTTTATTAGGGAATAGCCCAAAGAGCTGCAATTTGAGACGTGCATGCTATGGTGAACCATAGACAAATCCAGAGACCAAGGGAGGGGCTGCTCTTATAGAGAAAGGGGGAGAGGCAGGGGCTGTTCTAAAGGAAAGGCCATTGAGGGAAAGTAGCAATTCAGGGCAGCAATGGCTTCTCATTGGCTGAGCTGTGGCATTTCTCATTGGCTGAACTGCAGCGTTTCTCATCAGCTGAGCTACAGAGTTTCTCATTGGCTGAGCTGTGGCGTTTCTCATTGGCTGGGCGGTGGTGCTTCTCATTGGCTGGGCGGTGGGGTTTCTCATTGGCTGGGCTGTGGGGTTTCTCATTGGCTGGGCTGTGGGGTTTCTCATTGGCTGGGCTGTGGGGTTTCTCATTGGCTGGGCAGTGGTGCTTCTCATTGGCTGGGCTGTGGGGTTTCTCATTGGCTGGGCTGTTGCCAGTGGGCGGAGAAGTCCTCCTTCAGTAGTAAAGTAGCTGTACTCCTCCAAGATGCAAGGTCACTCCCCTCCTGCTCTGCTTCGTGTCTAAAGCACCTCCAAGTCCACCTGTCAAGCCCACTTTGACCCTCCCCAGGCTGCTTAGCTGCCCAGCAAGGCCCAGTCCTGGTGGATGAGTTTCCTGTGGCTGCTCAAACGCAGTTCCACAAATTTAGTGACTTAAAACCACACAATGTCCGCTCTTAGAGGCTAAAAATGGGTAGGCAGGGCTGGTTCCTCCTGGAATCTCCTGGGAGTCTGTTCCCCACCTGTTCCAGATTCTAGAGGCACCCACATTCCTCAGCTCATGGCCCCCTCCATCTCCAAAGCCAGCAGTGTAGCCCCTCAATCTCTCCGACACTGACCCTCCTGCCTCCCTCGTGTAAGGACGCTGCAATGACACTGGGCCCACCCAGATGACCCAGGACATCTGCCATCCCAGGGTCCCCATCCTATTCCCATCTGAAAGTCCCCTTTGCCCTGTAAGGTAACATTCACAGCTTCTGGGAACTGGGCATGGACATCCTGGTGATACTGGACCTGAAGTGAGCTTGCTCACCCCGTCATGCAGCAAGCCAATCTCTGACACCAGCTGTAGTGGAAGAAAGTAGGAATTTTATTGCAAAGCACTGAGCAAGGAGAACGGCCAGCTAACGGTGAAAGCTCAAGCTCCCTGTAAAGCCACAAGCAAGGGTTTTTACTTGGGGTGTTAGGTAGGGGAGGGGGAGCATGTGGCCTTGGGGCTGAAGTTGTAAGGGTCCTCTGTGCAGGTGTGACTGTCTGTTCTATGTGTTGCACGCGGTGGGTTTTTAGTCTTTGATGTCTAAGGTTTACAATCGGTCATTGTAGCTTCTCACTGCTCTTGCAAGATGCTTAGTCAGGTGGGGGCTCTCAGCAAGCTGCTCTCTCATCAGCCATCCTCCTGCTGTTCTGCAACGCAAGCTCAGAAACTGGCATTTTGTTTCCCATGTTAACCTTGTGGGTACAAGGCACAGTTTCACCCTAATTCAGGGAAATTTTAAATCCTTCCTCCTCAATTTTATTGAGGGGCACTGTTATTCTACCCGACACCTCCTGTGATGGGGACCAGGGTGGGGTGGGGCACGTCCTGACCCGGTCACCTTTCCCTCTCAGAGGCTCTGAGCCAAATGTTCAGCAGGAGGATCACGCAGGCCCTCGAATCTCAACCATCGAGAGGACGCAGGTGCAGCCTTCCCCTGGTGGGGAGAAGACAGGCCTCACGTCCTGGCCCACCCTTGGGACCACGTTGGCTTAGGGCTCTCACAGTCTGGGTTCCTGGAAAGGAGCGGCCCGAGCTTCAAGCTCCAGTGTTATTTGGGGCAGGTGCCATCCCAGGGTTGTGGGGTGAGGCCAGAGGAGGGGAGTGAGGCAGGGGAGGGAGAAAAGGTGCTGACCCAGCTGGCCAGGAGTCCCGCTGGGCTGCTGGGTCACGTGGGGGCATCTCTGGAGGGGCCATGGGGACCACAGTCTCGCTTGCTCCCTCCCTTCTCTTCTAACTGGTCAAAGTTCACCCACAGGGGTGGGCAGCCCTGGGCCTTTGAGGTGTGCTGCCTGACCTCGGGGCAGCTGTGGGTCCCGCTGGGTGGGGCGTCGGTGCAAAGCCCGGGGCCAGATCAGGAGTCGCAGGCGAGGGAGGCGCAGACTCGGGGCCTACAGAGGTGAGCTGGGAACACGTCACTACCAGAGAGCCCTGAATTAGATGAGGGGTTCCATCCTCGTCCCGTCATTCGGTCATGTGTCAGCTACCTACCAGGTGCCAGGCACTGCGGACACCATGCTTCTGGTCAAGTGGGGGAGGCAAATGACCAAAATACTCACACCAGTATTACAGGGGTACAAACCAATGTGCAGTGGGACTGACGGCTGGACGGGCACGTGCGTGTGTGGTCTGAGAGAGGGCACCCAGGTCCCCTTAACAAGGACAGCACCTTTTTGCATTTCATGTCCATTCCCACCCTTCTTTGTCTTTCCAGTGGATCAAGGAGCCTGGGTGGCCTGGAGATGACCTGAGGACTTAGTTACAAGGTGTGGGTGAGCCACAGGGCGAGTGTGGTACCTGCTGGGCTAGACGGACCAGCGTTGTCACCTCCTGGGGTGAAGGAATTGGACCCAGGAGGAGCAGTGACACTTGATCAATGGCCGAAGCTGGTCCTCAGAATTGGCAAGGGGGGCCAGGAGAGGGAGGCCCCTCCCCTCTGATTTCTGGGCAAACCCTGCAGGAAGTCTGAGGGCCTAGAGCCCCCTGCATGAACGTATGGGCCAGCACCCCAGGACAGGATCATTAACAAAGGGAGTTCCCAGGGGGAAAAGAAAGCATCACATGTCCACACTATCGCATGAAAATATTTATTTGTGGATAATCAGAAGTCAACAGGACCAGCACAGACAGACATGGCCTCTATACGCTGACAGGGAGTTTTGTTATAAACGCACCCACACGCGCACAGGACGCAGGCCTGGGAGACCACCGTCCAGACCCACAGAGACAGTCCCTCCCTTGCAGCTGGGACCAAGGGGTGAGGCGCTTTGTTCTGAGACTATGTTACACCCTGGGAAGCTGCCCAGATCTGAGCTCCCTTCCAGGAAGGAGCAGGTCCACATGGGCTGGGCTCTGCCCCAGCATTTGGTCCCGTCAGTCCAGGTCTGCCATCCTTCGCCGAAATCCCAAGTAAAATTCTAAGTTAGAACATATGTAGCCATACAGTGAAAAGCATTCAAAACACCACCCACATACTTCTTGTCTCTGGGTGGGGGAAATGAAGAATTCACTTCCACTTCCCCAACATTAGACCCATACCTCCCACTGTCAAGACCGTGGTTCCAGGCATTGGCGGGGATGCGCCAGGGCTGGGGGCCTGCTGCAGGCTGGCTTCCACCCCCCTCACTCCTCGGGACACACCAGAAGGCTGCTCCCAGGGGGCAGGTCCTCGCTTCCATCCCCCAGCACTCACCCTCCTTGTGCCAGCTCAGTCTAGTGGCTTCCCACCAGCTAACCCAGCCCCACGCTCAGAACAGTATGCGGGAGGGCGGCTGGCTCTGCAGAGCCGGTGGGTGAGCAGGCTGGGCCCTCGACTCATTAGGACCAGTTTCCCCGTCAGGGCCAAGGCCGCTCTGGGGGCTTCCTGAGCACAAGGGCTCAGGGTGGTACTGTCTCCTGTCTGTTCCAGTCTGCCCAATTCTGCCGGACGAAGGGCTAGCCCTTGCTCTCTGGCTTCAGAGCCAACCCTCAGGACAGCGATGCCCCAGGCCAGGGAGAGTGGCCCACAGCCTCATGTAGGCATCTCCTACCACAATGGGCTTCCCGCTGCAGAAGATCAGAACTGGCCCCCTACTGGCGTAGGGCCAGGTGCTGAGGGGAGGCCATAGGTGGGGGACTTTGTTCACCCTGGGGCTTGGGGGTCCCCCAGCCTCATCCACAGCCGGGAGTCAGAGATGGCCCAGAGCCTCTGGCTCTGAGCACAGGGCTCTGCTTGGCTCAGACACTGGGAAAGCTGCTTATTCTGTTTATACCTGTTTATTCTGCCAGAATTTAAAAAGAAAATTCTAGGAAGAAATTTCCATTACTGTAAAGTTTTAAAATATTCTCGAAGTCAGATCTAGAGTTTCTCATTAAATTCTGTCCTAAACAAATGACCACACTGTTGTTTGGGAGCACAGATCACTAACGAAAGGCAGGAATGTGGTGTGTAAGACACTGTTTTTAATTAGTGTCTCCGCACTTTGAGAACAGAAACCATTTCACACTGAGAATAAACTGCAGAAGCCCATAGGAAGATGCACGCACGACGAAAAGCCCACGACGTTAGGAACTGTGAGGCCTGGCTGCGTGGCCACGCGTCCAGTGGAGCCTTCCAGCCAGCGGTGATGTCAGGACGAGCCTCTGGAACTCTACCGGGAGGCAGGACATGTGCAGGGCCCCCACTCCCTGTGCAGCACGATACAGACCGAAAAGCCTGGCTCCATCACCAGGAAGAGAAAACTAATACACTGAAGAAGGGCCTCCTAGAAAGGCAGCTGATGTTTGCAACCCACCAGGGTGGGGGCCAGGGCCTCCTGCCCACCACTGCCCTTCCTTCTTTGCCCTCACTGTCCCCCTACTGGCAGAGGCTGCAGAAGACCCTCCAGCCACCTGATTCTGCACCTGTCACCTGTCACAAAGCGACCACAGCACAGAGATGTGCACGCCAGCTCTGCACACAGCGAGGCCGTGTGTGTGGGTGCTCGATCACTGTACTTTGAGAGACCTGCCTGAACAGTGCCCGAGGGCAGAAATGGAGAGAGTAGGAGGGGTCTCCTGGAGGAATGACGTCCATCCAGACCAACTGGGCCCACGTTCAAGTCTTCCCAGGCTTAGGGTAGTGGACCTGGCCTCCCAGAGTTGCCCTCCCCAGGGATGGGGTCCTTCTGAGTGCCCTCTCCAAGGACACAGGAGACAGCTCTCCAGGGAAGTCTTAATGCAAAGAGCCACAAGAAGTGATGAGAAGGGAAGCCCCCTGCAGCCTGGCATGGGAGGTGGCCTGGAACGAAAACAGGTGGGCTCAGCAGCCGTGCCCCTCTGACAGGCAGCACTGAGTGTGGGGGGCCATGTGGCTCCCACCCAGACTCAGAAAGCCAAGACTACCCTCACAGCATCCCCGTCTGCACAGAAGCCATTCTGCTCGCTCACAAACGCCACTCCCTTCCTTCGGCCCAGGCAGGGGCTGAGTGGACCCAAGCCCACGGGAGACGCACGTGATGAAGGCCCGAGGGACAAGCGGGCGGCAGAGGAGGAAGACACGGATTCCTAGCTGTTCTGGCACCAGAATGCAGTTATGTGGTCACGGGGCGCCTCAGATGCACATCGAGATGGTCCCGGACACCCCAGGCAGCTGGTCCCATCAAAGGGCAGGAGGACAAGGAGAGGGTGTGCGTGCCATGGAGGTCCAGTGGCCAGAACACTCTCACCTCCTCTTTCGTACATTTCAGGTGAGGAGCGAAATGAGGTTCAAGCCATGAGATGGATTGTGGGTCAGGGTGGACTCAGGGTAGCCAGTCATCCCAGGCCCCACCCGCCTGGCTCCTCTGGAATCAGAGGACTCACCCTGTGCTTTAACTCCACAGGGGCCTGAGGCTCCAATGCACAGCGTTTCTTTTCTTGCCGTGGATGACGACAGTGGGGAGGTGACTGTTACACCAGGACTCAGGTGTCACGGTGTAGGCTGCACGCTGTTGACATTGAACACACCCTCCACTGACTCAGCACAGTCACGCCAAGTCGGGCTCGGTCCACTGGGGCACGAACCAACGTGCTGCAAATCAGTTGCAACACGTTTAAGAACAAACAACAAACAAGGCTTCCTTTCGACCATCACTGACATGTATTGCGAAAGAACACAGACGAACAGGACGGCCTCAGCAGGCGAGGCAACGATTCAAGACTGGTTAAAAGAAAAGGATTCATATCTCATAACTCGACTTTAAGGTCTACAGGAGAAGGTTTGAAAAACTGGAAAGTACTAAAAATCTATAGTCTGATCATCAGCAGGCGATTCAAGGCCAAGACATCTCTCATCTCGAAACAAATATTACTTTGCATGTTACTGAACCATGGGAAAGGAAGAACAAAGATGAATTCTAATTTGGACCCAACCTGTATCAAGAGCCAAGCCAATGGACCCTGGGTAACTTCTGGATGGGAAACTCCACACACAGACCATCCAGAGCCTCTGCTGTCACAGACGGAAGATGTCCATGCAGAAAGGACCTAAGACAGCACAAGGTTGGCAACAGCACGAGGAAAGGTACGCTTTGGATACAGTTTCCCATGGAAGCTGTTATTTCTACGTGAGCCTCCACCCTGCAAAGGCTCTCGGGAGCCCCCAGTGCTTCCTGCTCGGTACGGAGGGCTCAAGCCTCAAGTTCTCCTTGTGGTCCGGGCCTTACAGCCAAAGGAGACAGGAGAAGGTCTGGGGCACGCCAGAATCCATGATTTTACAGAAAGCTCAACAGGGGGAACAGTCTCATCACTCTATGTCTAATAAAGGAAGGGAATGAATGAGAGCTCGTGTCGGGGACTAAGCCTCCAGAATAAGACCTAAAGGACCCAGGAGCAAATTGTGTGTGCAGGGTGCGCCTCCTTCAAGTGCACTGTACACGCAGAATAAGCCCCACGACCAGGACCGGGTTTGCAGGGCGGCTTTGCACCATTGCGCTGAAGAGGGATACATTCAGGTTCTTTCTCTAGTCTTACACTTGCTTTTGATAGTAAAAAAGAAAAGAAAAGCAGCTTTTCCCACTGGCTGGCGATGTGGCCGTCTCCCCAGCTCTACTCGGCAGTGACAGGATCTTCTGTAGAAGGCGCCACAGAGGCCCAGGGCCCTGAGTGACTGTGGCTGCCCCTGCTCACCGTGTTGGGGAGGCTGCCCCCCTCCAGGCCGCCAGCCACAGCCTTCCTCCTTCTCCAGGCCCAGTGGGCTGCGCCCCGAGGCACAGAGGAGCCTGGTCCTCGGAACCAGGAGACACGACAGGGACACACATGCCCTGACCCGCTGGCCGCCACGGCGAGCCGAGACCCACTGACCCTGTGCGCGGGCCGCCGGGGCACGCTGATGCCTGAGAGTTAAGACATTCAGAACGTGAGCAGAGCGGAGAAGAAAGAAGAGCGGAGTCGCACAGCAAGTCGGCGGAGACCGGCGTCTCTTCCCCTTAGGGCTTTCTCAACTAAGTGAGGACAATTCTAGTGGAGAGCTGAGAGGCCCTCTGGAAGACACTGGAACTGCCACAAAAGAAGGTGCGGGCTCCAGGAGAGGGCCTGCCTAGGGGGACAGCGCTGTGGATGGGGGGACAAGGGCTGTCCTTGGAGTATGCTTTCCCAGTGGCCCACATCCAGGCCCCCCACATTCTGCCATCTCCCCACTTCTCTCCAGGCTGTAGGTTCCCGGGAGATGCAAACCTCTGCACCCCCAGACCAAGGCGGAGGGCTGCTGAGATCAAGATACGCTGAGTCTTCAGGAGGGGCACCCGGCAGTGGACAAGTGGACTAGAGTCACGGCCTAGGTGTGGCCTTCGCTCGAGGCACCGAGAGCTGCTCCTCTGAAGCTCTGCCCCCTCCCCTCTCAGGTTTGGGGAGGGACGAGAGCCGGCTTCTGCAAGCCTCTCGCTTCCTGGCCTCTGGCCGGCACAGAACGCAGAAGGGGGGGGTACGAGGTAACTGGCCGGTGGGGTGAAATATGCCGACAGTGGGGGGCAGGAGCCCTCTGTATCTGTCTGTACACTAACACCATGGCACAATGCATTTGTCACCAGCAGCAGGTGGCAAACACAGGGCTTAACTTGTTGTACCATAAACTAGGCAAGTTTTCACAAGGATCCGGACACAGTCATCACCCCCCAGCACCAGACTTTTCTTTATCTCTGCCACGTCCCCCAGTGAGTTACAAGGTGGTCCCGCTGATACACGTGAGATTTACGGACCCACTTGAGTTTTCGGGGTCCTGGAAAGGTCCCCACCAAAGTGACAGTGCAGGGTCTGTGTGTGTCTGAGCCCGCTGGCATTAACCTGTCCATACGGCAGAACGAAAGCGGAACATCTGAAATCCCCAGGGATCTAACAGGCGGCAAAGTCAGAAATAAAAACATTCTGATGCAGGAACAAAGAAGGAAGGGCAAAACAGCAATAAAGATATTTGGCATAATTCTTCTGATGTGGACAGTTAAAACCGGGCACGGTCTCAGAGACGCACAGACACGGGGGCTTCCCCAGGCCCAGCCCACGCGGGACGGGGATCCCACAGACCCCCGAGCCAGCCGAGGAGGACACCCCTGAGACGGTCAACACGGAGCTGGTTTTCCAGGGAGGCCCAGGAGCCTTCGGGGGGAGGGGAGCTGTTTCCAAATTAGAAATTTCTGTGATCGCTTTGTTATTTTTAAAAAGCACAACTGGCACGTTTTCACAATTAAGACCAGTGGATGCTGGACACTCATGAAAGAAAAAAAATCTCAAGTTTCGGTCACAGCTCTAAGGCAGACGTTACACTTTTCACAGGAATGAAAATGGAGACACCAACACGCTGTGCGTCGGGAGGTGGTGCACGCGGCCTCACAGCACCGTGGCCTGGACGACGATCTCCGGGTTCTCGATATCCTTTTTGCTCTGGACCATCCTCAGCTCCAGCTGGGCCGGGTTGGGCTTCAGTCCTTTCCCAGCCTGGGCTGCAGAACGAACAGAGCGTTAACGGAGCGGGCGGGGCCGGGAGAGGCGACGCTTAGTTTCTCTCCTCCTACTGCCTTCGTCCGAGCTCCCCCGCCGTCTGGATTACTCAGGAGTTCCTCTCTCAGAAGGGGGCTCCGAGCTGCTGCCCAATGACCCCAGGCCTGAAGGCCAAGGCCAGGGAGCCGGCGGAAGGCAGGGACCCCATTCACAGTGGGACAAAGTGGTCACACCAGAGTCCAGTGGGTGTCTCCCTCTCCCACCTCTCTGACTGAGGGTCCCAGACACAGCGCCGGCCAACGAGCCCGCCTGCGGGAAGGCTACGCGGTACCTTTTGCACATTTGATGGTCCGCTGCAGAACGTGATGCATGGCTGACACGGTCTTCTCACAGGCCACCTGCAGGGAGGAGAGAAGCACTAGATCCCCCCCTACTCGACTCTCTGCTCCCTCTGCCGCCCCACTGGGATTTCCCACCGACACAAGCACCGGCCCTGTCCTCTGAGTCACCAGGGCCCTGACCACCATCACATGCTCCCCAAACCACCACGGGACAGCCCACCGCAAAGATCCCAGCGCTGAGCAGGTGCCTGCCTACTAAACTAACCGCCTCCCTCTCGACCACAAACAACTCTGGGGCGGGCCTGTGTCTCGCGACCTGTCAGGATTGCCTGGTATGTCGTAGGTTCTTAATAACTGTTCCTGGAATGAACTGGTCATAAAGAAGCTACACAGGAAAGAGCTCCTGCCCCAAACCTGGCCAAAGTCATCACCTGCCGGTGTCTCAAAGTCAAAGACTCAGGCTTTAACTGGTGCTGAGGATGCAAGTGGAATGCCTGCCCCCTCCGCCACCAACTCGGGGAGCCGGGGCCGCGCTGAACCCAGACTTGGCCTTAGGCAGCCCAGCAGCGAGGCCTCCTCCAGGCACCAGCTGGTCAAGATGTGGCTGCCTGGACCAGACGGAGCTCCCGTGGCTGCTAATTAAACACGGCAGGTCTGCCTCACCCTGGGCCCAGGAGGGAGGCAGGAGGGGGCGGAACTGGCGAGGAGACGGGTACCTGTCAGCTTCGTGTCACAGCACTCGCCCCTGAGCCTCCCTCGTAGGGGAGAGGAAGGGGTGCAGCCCCAGGCCTGCATTTCACAAACACGGAGGGGGGCGAGCATCTGTCCCAGGGGAAATGGGGCCCCTCCAGGTGCCCGGCAAAAGCTTCAGGGGAATCCACTCCCAGATTCCCCACCTCCAAGTTCTTCCCTCCTCAAGTGGACACAGAGGCCAGTTCCTCTCTCCGACCCCTCCCCTCCCAACTGCACACCCCCCCCCCCCGCCCCGCATTCTCAGGCGGTGGCAGGCGCCACCCACCCGAACCACTGAGGTGTGCAGAGCGGGGCATGCAAAGGGCCCCAGGGCTGGTACGGCCCCGTGCGCACTGGCTTTCTAATTCTTTGGTTTCGGCAATGTTGAGGCAGGACATGTGCTGGTCGTCACCGCCGGGCATCAGAGCAATCGGATAAGATATCACAACACAGCTCTTCTGCTCAAAGCACAGAAGGAGGTCAAAGAATGCGCCGTGACTCCTGGGGTCACCGTGGAGCGCAGAGAAAAGAGCCTGCACCCCACACCCCGATTCACCAAATCCGTCTAGCAGCGGACCGTGCTCCCAGCACTGCCTGAGCAAAATGGCTGTCTCTACACAGATGCATTTGTGGGCATTTGCACACAAATCAGGGGGCACCGGCGTGGGGACAACGCCTGGAAACAGGTCTTATCCAAGCAAGTCCGACTCCAGAGCCCGCCCCTTGTGCCCCAAGGGGCTGCGAGCCGCCAGTCTAAGGTCACCGCAGGAGTTAATCTCAGGACAAACTTGCACGGTGCTGCTCTCCTGGAGGATGCTCCTAGCTACTGAGGCTGAACACCACCTCTCAGTCGTAGCCAGAGCCCTCAGGTGCCCTCTGGGTCAGGACTTCCCCACGGGCAGGACCGGGACGACTCCGGGATGCTTTAAACACGTCCTGTCTAGACCCCCACAAGCACCCTGACCGCCCCTGCTCACAAACGAGAGAGACGGTGGGGAGTGGGGCTGGGGCTCACCTAGACGGGGACTCTGGAGCCCGGCCCCACCACCCTCCCCGCCCCCGGCTCACGGTGAGCCTCATCTTCCCTCCCCGTCTGGGGCCCATGGGAAGCAGCTCCCTGCAGAGGCGCATGGGGGAGGGAGGGGTGCATCCTGCTGACCTTGAGATTATTGGGGTGCTTGTGCGTCCACGCCAGGAGCATGGCGGCAAAGAGGTCCCCGGTGCCCACGAAGACCGCGTCCACCCTGCGCATCTCCATGCGGATGCGCTCCGTCACCACGGAGCCATCGGGGCTCCCTGGGGGAGAAGAGCAAGGCTGGCTGGGACCCGAGCCCCTCGGCAGCAGAGGGCCAGCCCCACGGGGGCACAACTGGCCTGCCCTCCTCCTGCCCTGCAGGCCACAGGGAAGCTAGCGCTGCCCGCCCAGGGCTCAGTGCCTCCTGGTGCCCCTAACGCCCCCCCAGCAGCTGCCCCTGTCCCAAGGGGGGAAGTGGAAGACTGGAGCCCCGGAGGACCACACAGTCAGGCAGGCCTGGGGGGACAGTGTGCAGCTCAACAAGAGGCCAGCACACATGATATGACGAGGATGGAGACCACAGCCCCGGGGGAGTAGCAAGGGCACCTAGAGCTGTGGGGACCGTGTGAACTTAACGGAGTGCGGTGCGTGTGCTTGAGGGCGAGTGCATGTGAGTGTGTGAGTGTTCTTTCACACAGACACAGAGGGATCGGCCAGCAGGCCGCGTACGGGCTGCCTAGGTGTGAGCCCCGCCTTCCGTGTCATTTTAATGCTGTGCGCAGAACACTAACTCAGGTGGCACTTCCATGAGTGAACCACCAACACAGTGGGGCACGGAACGCCCTCCCAGTGAGGACCCAGCTCCGTGGGAGGGGAGGCATGCGGACGCCTGGTCACCCGGGAGCCGGCCCATTCCATGTGCTCCCCGAGCCCGTAAGACGAGATGTGGACCCTGAGCTGCCCGCGTGGTGGTGGGCATTGAGAGCTGCTCGGTGACCACAGGGGAGCCGGTCAGCACCCTGTGCTCCATCGCACCCCGTGTCACAAAAACCTTTCTTTGATTCTGTTTTCAGTCTGATCTTTCTTGAGGTGACGGGAGTTCAGGAAACTGACTACCTGCTGAGTATGGCATGATTTTCCTCCTATGGAACCCAAAAGCTTCTCAGAAAACTCAGGGACATGGGGCGGGCGGAAAGGCAGAAGGGAGCCCAGTGCCGTGGCAAGGGCCAGCGCAGGACTCACGCATCCTCTGGCTCCCCAGTGCAATCAGGTAGTCGTTGCCCCTCGGGGAGGGCAGGTCGGAGCTGGTGATGACCACCGTGTCGGGGCCCATCGAGTGCAGCACGTCCATCACCTGCCGGAGCACAGGCAGTGCATCAGCTGAGGCCCAGGCACCCACACGGGGCTCTGGCAGCCGTTGCCCCAGGCCCATGAGCCCAAACAGCCAGGCACGACGGGAACTTGTGCCTCCGATGTGCTCTTGCGTGGTCTGGCTTAACGGGATGCAGATGGCAGAAGCCGAGAACATGGGGCACCGCAGCCCGGTCCCAGCCTGCCCTCACCAGTTCGTGCCCACCGTGGGGCAGTTTTGCTAGCTCAGAGCGGCCGTCCCCATTCCCTGCAGCTTCAGGTCCAAGGGTGCGTGCCTGCTGGCCCCCATGCCGCACCCTCCCTGTACTCACATTCCACAGGAAGACAGCAACCACACCCAGGCCGCTGTCCTTCCTCATCCCAGCTCCAGGGTGGCAAAACCACACACACCACCAAGCAACAACTGTCCATTCTGGGAGCCACTCACTTGCTCATTCATTCAGTCAACAAACATCTGTAACACCCCAGGGTCTGGAGCTCCCTGCCCTCCGAGGGCACAATGTCATGTGACAAAATACCCACCAGGCTAAACCAAGGCTCAGGAAAGTACCGGCTGAGCCACGGCGGCAGGCCTGGTATGGAGAGGCTGGGGCAGGGGACAGGGAGGGCCTTGTCACAGGTGGGAGGCCGTCTCCGCTGTCCCCCGTGGGGCCAGCGCCCACTGAGCTGCTCGGGACTCCCCCCCTCTCGTGGGGTCACTCTGAGAACCTGAAAGGCTCCTGTGCGGACCCTGAATTGTGCGCGCACACTCAGAGTTTCTGGTGCCCTGGGGCCAGAGTGGACTCCAAGTCACATTCTCCAGGCCGGGGAGAGGCTGGGCCCTGAGTCATGGCATGGCAGCCGCTGCCCTCCCCTCGTAGCCAGGGCCACAGAGCAATGAGGAACTGATACGTCTTCCTTGTGCAACCGCCTCAGAGAAATGCTTGTGATCACACAGGCAGGTGGTGGGTGCCCTTTGCTCCAGAGCCCAGTGCAGGCTGTGGGCGACGTGTCCCCCGCCATGCACGCAGGCACATGCACTCACACACGTAAACACACACGGGGGGGGGGGGCACCCACCCAGCACCCACTTGCTCTGGGCACCACACGTTGTGCCAGGTCAGAGAAAGGCCTCAGAGCGGGAGGAGGGCACCCTCCCACCCCGTCCCCCTGCGCCAGCGTCCCCTCTGCACATCAGGGAAACAGAGGCACTGCAGCCCCATGGGCCCGGGTGTGGCCACAACTGGCCGCCTCCAGCTCTGACCCAGGAACGTAGCTCCTTGGAGGGTATTTCCTGGACAGGGAAGAGAGCTCATGCTTCTGACGAGGCCCAGCCACAGATGGCATGAAGCTGGTGCTGGCCGCTGGCAGCACGCCGGACCCAGGTTTGTTGCTTGGGCAAGCAGCCCAGAGGGTGGCAAACCATCTAAAGCTACAGGCAGACAGGAGGCCGACTGTCAGGAGTCCTGGAGGGAAAGTCAGAAGAAAGCTCGCCCTGGGCTGCAGCTCCTGCAGCACACTGCCAGCCCACCCCTCCTGACGACCGGCCCTGCAGGTCCCGGACGTGCCCTGCCAGCCCCCACCAGGGGCCAGCCACTTCCTTGCAATCAATCTCTTCCTACACATGCACACACACACACATGCATGCTGCACACTCTCACACGTGCACACACACACCACATGTATACACATGCATACATACAGACTCCCCCCACATGGGCATGGACACACGCACCCACCCCTCTTCCTGGTCCCTGGTGGACCCTGACAGCTATAGACGATTTTTGGTCGACACCAGGGAGAAACAAGTGGACGGTACTAGCATGTGCCTGGCGCCTGCTCAGTGCGTGTCTGCTTCTCTGACCGTCCGCCAGGCGGCAGAACCTCGCCCTGCAGTGGGCCTTCCCCACATGCAGGCTGGGCCAACCCCACAGCCTGTGGAGGGGCCCCTCCCACAGACGCACGGGTCACGGGCACCAGGTGCAACTGCTGCTTCTCTCTGAGCAGGAAGGCGGGGACCAACGAGACCAGGGGACAAGCTGGGACGCAGAAGTTACACATGGCGTGGGTGTGCTGCAGGACCCGGCAAGCCAGACGCACGGCGCTGGCACAGAGTGAACGCTCAGTAAACGCTGTGACTATTATGGGCTGAACTGTGTCCCCTAAAAGGAAACCATGAGGCCCAGGCCCCAGTCCCTCAGAACTTCCTACTTCCTTATAAGGTTCCTACTTCCTTATTTGAAAACAGGGTCTGTGCAGATCTGATCAAGTTAAGATGAGGTCTTTTGGGTGGGCCCTAAACAGGGACGACTGGTGTCCCAATCAGAAGAGGCGATCAGGACACAGACACACACGGGGAGAATGGCAGCGAAGACAGAGAGGCGTCTACTAGCCCAGGAACACCAAGATCACCAGCAACCACTGGAAGCTGTGGGAGACGCCAGGAGCAGATTCTTTCCCGCAGGATTCAGACAGGGCACGGCCCTGCCAGCCCCCTGATTTGGGACTCCTGGCTGCCAGACCCACGAGAGCACACTTCTGCTGTTTCTGCCAGGGTCTGTGGCACTTTGTTACGGCTGCCCCAAGACGCTCACACGGCGACTGCTGCACGAGCAGAGCAGACCCCGACAGCATTGAGCGGCGGGTGGCCAACCAAGTGGGCCAAACAGATTGACATCGCGTCCCCTGGCCCTGCTGGCTGGCTGACTGGACCCAGGATGCTGGCCACTTGGAGTGCCCATCTCCCATCCCCGAGAGCATGTGGCCGCCCCCTCCCCGCCATGAGCAGTGCCTCCCGTCCCACACCAGGCCCCGGCAGCTCTCCTTACCGCTAACGCCTCTTCCTGGCTGTGGATCTTTCTGCCGCTCAGCAATCTGGAAGACAGGCAGGCAGGTGAGATGTCACTTCTCTGGGTTCTGCCTGTGACGTTCCCAAAGCTGTGGTGGCCCTGGACATGTCCCTCCATCCCCACAGGGGACTAACTCAGCACCTGCTGGCCATCACCCACCAGGTGGCACTGTGACGTGTCTGGGGACCAGTCAAGAGTAACATTTAGTTTTCAAAGGGGAGTCTCACACATCACAGGGGTGTGGTGAAGTTCCAGATTGTGGCTATGTTTACGTGTGACAAGAGCGAAAGACAGCAGCCACATCAGGCCTGGCACTCAGGCAGCAGGTATCTGCCCGACTCCGGGATGGCCTGCCCCCAATCTCTGTGCAAGATTTCTGCTCCCCTCAAGGCAGGACCTTCGGAGGAGCCCCGCAGTGGCCTGAACGAGCAAGCCCAGGGCAGACATGGGGACGCTCCCCACACACCCCTGTAGCTCTCCCCTTGGGGAGGTCTGAAAGCATCAGCCGTTTCTAATTACTTACTCAGCCTCAAACTGGTTGGGGGTTATAATGTCTGCAACCGGCACAACCTTTTCTTTGTAAACTGGAAGGAGGTCCTCTGGAACGTACTGAGGAAGAGAGGAGACAGGAGCACAGGCTGATGCACCCAGAGGAGGAGGAAATGAAACCCAGGAACGTTCGAGTCCAGGCTCGGGGACCGTGACTGTGCAGAAGAGACATTCACACCACAGGGGCAGCGTGTGGGGACCCAACGGCTCCCAGGGGCCTGAGGGAGGGCCAGGGCGCCTCCTTCCATCCCTAACATCTTAGGCTTCTACGGAGGCCCTGGCGTGACTTTCTACCTTCTCCACTTTACGACGTCACCCACTCTGTCCCACGGCAGGTCGGTGAGCTGTGTCCACTGCCTGTGTACGGCTTGCAGGCTGAGAGTGATTTTCACTTTCTGTCTTTTAAAGTACGCTTTTTGGTGAGGAAGATTGGCCCTGAGCTCACATCTGTTGCCAATCTTCCTCTTTCTTTTTTTTCTCCCCAAAGCCCCAGAACATAGCTGTATATCCTAGTTGTAGGTCATTCTAGTTCTTCTATGTGGGATGCTGCCTCAGCATGGCCTGATGAGCGGTGCCACGTCCGCACCCAGGATCTGAACCAGCGAACCCTGGGCCACTGAAGCAGAGTGTGTAAACTTAACCACTCAGCCACAGGGCCAGGCCCCGATTTTCATATTTTTACAGGGTTGGGAGAAACAAGTCAAAAGATGAGTAACATTTTGTGACACAGAGAAATTACAGGGAATTCAAATTGCAGACAGTCCGTACACGAAATTTTACTAGAAAACAGCCATGTCCGCTCATCTGCAAACTGTTTGTGGCTGCTTTTGGCTACAACAGGGACCACAGCCCAAAAACACCTACTCTCTCGCCCTTTACGGAAAACCTCTTCCGCCAACCCGCTTCTCCTCCTACCCAGGGTTATGTCTTCACCCCGAGTGCAGTCTCCCAGCCAGGCATTTAGAGAACCGGTGTCCCGTGTTTCGATTAACAGCAACGGGTCCACTCACCCCCCTGATATATGCATGAAATTACTAACCATGGAGCCCTCGCCGTTCCACTTGTCACCCATCACCGGATCACACACTGGAGAGACACAAAGGGCATCTTATCAGCAAAAGCTGCAGCGGACGAGAAAACAGCCCTCGATGCTGACTTCTGTTGTTAAATCTCACGTATGCAACTAAAAGCTGGGAAAAAGTGTGGCCTCCCATTCTCATTTATCCTGTCACCTGGCACTGAGCATTTTGTTGTCCTGCCCCACCCGGGGCATCCATCCCCACCGTCCCTAGGGTCAGTGGTGGTCGTGCACCTCACTGCAGGGCCTGGCAGCCCAGCCTCCACATGCCGACACTGACTACAGCATGCTCCTGACCTGCTTCTCTCACACAGACGCCAGGTTCACTGTGAAGACGTTTCTAACCCACGTTCTCAAGACTCACATCTGTGGAGGCCCAGCAGATTCACACTCACGGGCTGGGAGAGGCGGCACGTGAACGGGGCGCCCAGAAGGAAGGGGGCTGAGCTGCCATTCACAGGGGCCCAGGCCGACCCCACTGGAGAAGGTGGCGGCCCTGAGGGCACGCGGGGTGAGCGCAGCGCCTACCGTACACGAGCCTGGGGTTCTGCTGCTTCAGCTCCCGCACGATGTCCACCACCATGGCCAGGAAGGACTTGTCCCTCGTGTAACCTTTGGGAGGGAAATCCAGGCCACCCTCACAAAACAGAAGGCTCACGCCAGCTGACCGCAGCAAAAGGGAAATAACCGCCATAGAAAGTGTTCCTCCCTGGAGAACGGCGGGCTGTTCTCAGATCCTGGGGCCACAGTTAAAATGAAGTGTCCCCAACAACCGGGGTAAGCAAGGGGACACCAGGCATTTCCCAAAAGAAACGTCAAGTTTTAAAGGAAAGGAAGAGGCCACAGTGACAGGTGTACAAGGAATGTTCTCCTCCTTCTGTCCTTTCACTTGCAAGAATAAGCATATTCACTTTTAACTACGTATGTAAATACAAACGGGTACTTCTTTTTTACCATGAGGGTTTGTAAACAAAACCAACACACCAGGTGGCAGCGTATCGCTCGCCTGGGTGTTTTCACCCCCCGACACCTTCCCCAAATCCCACCTGTCCCCTGCCGTGGGCTCCAGAACCCCAGTGTGGTGACTTGGCTTGGCCAGGACAGTCATCATCCAAGCAAGAACAGCCTGGCCAGGATCCCAAGGTCATGCTATGGGGTCATGGCAGTTACTAGAGTTCCACCGGGTTCTTGGTGGCACACGCCACGCCCCCTTGAAGGAGGCAGGGACCAAGGAGAAGCACGGGAGTGGGGGTGCTCCGGGCCTTCCCCAGCCCAGTCCCGGCTGGAGTGAGCCCCACCAGCACCAGCGCTCAGCTCCCTCCGGGCCTCACCTGTGAGCACATAATCATATTTGTTCACGTTGTTCAGCTTCAGACCTTCGTACAGCTCATGGAGTTCATCCGAGTTCAGCACCTGACCCTTCCAGTGTGTGTAGCCTGTGGAGAGAGCCGGACTCTCAGGGCCCTGACACATGGGGACACAGGTGAGACACAGCTCACCTGATGGCCTGCTGAGGCCCACACAATCGGCCAGTCACCCCCGATGACGCCAGCGGATGGTCCTTTCCCCAGGGGTTGCTGCAAGGACTCAGTAAGGTCACCCAGGCATGGTGCCTCGGTGGGCCCTCCTGGGCCATCAGCCTCAAAGAACCCCCTGGAAGGTCCTCTGGCTCTGACACTGTCTGGGGTTGTTGTTACTGACATCAGGGTCCCACCCTCCCATAGCAGTTCCCTCTGGAATTCACCCAGTGCAATGAGGGCGGTCAGCTCTCCAGGCCAGCTAAGGACGCCTGTGGAACCTGTGTCATGTTGAGAGATGGGACGCGGGGAGGGACACGCCAGACCCACAGAGCTGTGTAACTTCTCCCTATCTGTAGCAGGGCTCCTGGGGGTGACCTCCCCCCCATGTCACAGTCACTTGCTTTGCCAGCCTCTACCATACATGTTTCCCCATCCAGGACAAGTTGTTCCATCACTGTCACCTGGGCACCTGGCAGGTGAGGGCTTGTCCTGTCCTTGCCCGCACCCCTCCCCGACAAGGCTGAGTTGCAACAGAGCAAGTCTTGGACCAAATCGCAACCAGGAGCCACATGTGAATTAGAAACAGGCCCAGGCGCTCGACCTGCTCTCAGCCCCGAAATGTACCCAGGTGAAGCATTCCCTCCAGGCAGACAGACATGGGGGTGGTCTGCGGGGGGACCTTCCTGCCATGCGGGACCCTTGCCCACACAGGCTCAGGTAGGGGCAGGGTGGAAGGTCAATGGCTAGCCCATACATGCGGGGTGGGGCTGCACCATGGACACCCCGCATTTCACCCATGAAAACGCGTTCCTGGCATCCCTTAGGCCCTGAGGGATCTCTCTGATGGATGCGTTTCTAAGCACGAAAGTCAAAACCTCAGGAGGGTGGATTCCCACGATAGCCAAGTCCATCTGGACCACCAGGCGGTGGACCCCGGTGGACAGGCCCATGTCCTCACCCGGCTACAGGCTTCATTCAGGCGAAGCCCCACAGGCCAGGCAGTGCAGGCCCAGAGGAGAAGGAGCGATGGCTCCCTCCACCGGGTGGCCTGTGGGCATGAGGGCTGGCTCCCACCCGAGGCGGAGCCATGGTGAAGAAGCAAGTCTGGAACAAACGCCCAAGAACACCTGTCAAAGCAATTCTCCAGGGACTGCTGTGGCCTCTGGGACGTCAGCCAGGGGCAAATGCCCACCCTGTATGTTCCATCAGAAGACAGCGGCGTACCCATCAGACCGAGAAACTGACTGACCCCTGTTAGCCGGGTAACCTCAGGGGCAGGAGGGGCAGGGGTGTCCACCACGGGCCAAGACCAGCTTCTTGCTGCTCCAGCTCAGGTGTCCATTAGGAGCTGGCCGTGTCCCGGACAGGCGTTTGCTCCACAAAGACCTGGGCTGCCACAGAAAGCTCGCAGCCCAAGGGTGGGGGAAAATGGTCCTTCCTGCCCCTCGGTTTTCCAAACATCCTACCAGACAGGGTGGGACTTAAGGCGACTGCACACATAGTATATTTGTGTCCTAGGGCGGCGGTGACAAAGTCCCCCAGACCGGGCGGCTCCAACAGCAATTCTGGAGGCCAAAGTCCAAGATCAAAGTGTGGGTAGGGCTAGTTCCTCGGAGGCCTCTCTCCTGGGGTGTGTAGATGGCATCTCCTCCCCTGTGTCCTCACGTGTCCTCTGTGTATCTGTGTTCTGATCTCTTCTTCTCATAAAGACACCAGTCAGGTGGGACGAGGGCCACCCTCGTGACCTCATTTTACCTTAATCACCATCTCACAATACAGTCACATTCTGAGGTGCTGGGTTAGGACCTCAACACACAAATTTGGGGGGACACAATTCGGCCCGTAACACGCAGTGACAAAGGTGAGTCACACAGACCTCCAGGTCTCAAATGCAGGGAATCACGCAGAGCACGCAGCCCCTCGGTGAGGCCGGCTTCCCAAAGAGACAAGGGGGCTTGGTCCACACCTTTGAGCCCTCCTGCCCAGTTGCTCCTTCTCCACGGCTCAGGACAGGTCCAGAGCCTTCCAGACCCTTCTGAAACAGGGGAGGGGCACTTGGACCCTCTCTCCAACCCATCAGGTTATGGATGAAAAAACAAACTCTGCAGAGGTCGAGCGAGTGACCCCAAGGGACACAGCTCCTCAGGCAGCCAGAGCGGGCCCAGCAGGCCTGTCCCGCCCCAGCCTGCTGGGAAGGCCCCTCACTGTCCCCAGCCTGTCCCCAGCCATCAGGCTCCTGGTGTCCACACCAGCTACCTCTCCTCCCAGGATTTCACCACTTGGCCTGGCAGCTGGTCACACTAAAAACTGTAAGCGCCAAGCCAGCTGGGCCTGCCCTGCCCACTGACCTCCAGTGCCACCAGTTTCTTCCAGCTGTCCCCGGGGCAGGGATCCTGGCTAACAGGCAGCTCGAGGACACCTGTGCGGAAGGAGCAACTTGAGCACACTGGGTGGGCAGGCGCTGCTTCAAAGCCTGGCGCTGCCCTGGAAGGCGGGCCCTGGGGGAGCCTCTCCACGTCCCAGAGGGCAGAAAATGAATTGGGGTGGGGGCCTTGCCTGTTGAAAGAGGGCCTGTAAGAATGCGGGCTGGGGAAAGCTGAGCAGAGAGCCATCCTGAGACGGCTGTCCCCAGAAAGGCCAGCTGCAAGGCCGGCCCCCACTGGCGTCTTGTAACTTGCATTCCCCCATTCGCAGAACTGAGAAGAGAGGCTCACTGTTTGCAAGAACAATGTGCTTTGTGCCGCCACCTGCTTTGCCTGAGAGGCGAGAATTCGGTGCATGCCAGGCAGAAGCTGCCCACAGGACCAGCCCCCATAAAAATCCCAGGCGCTGATCTCTGACGAGCTCCCCGGTAGACGACATGTCACATGTGTTGTCACGGCTCCTTGCTGGGGAGTTAAGTCCGTCCTTCGTGACTCCGTGGGAGGGGCTCTGGAAGCGTGCACCTGGTGTCCCCGACCTCCCCTCATGCTTCCATTCCCTGCGCTGAGTTAGCTCGGTTAGGCCTTTTGCCGTCAGACAGCATAGCCATGAGTCCTCCCAGCCCATCACCGAAACTGGGGGTGGTCCTGGGGACCCCTGGCACAGTGGGGATCCACCCTAGGAACACCAGGGCTATCCCTGCCCCCTGCAAACGTTCCCTCAGCCTCCCTCAGCCCCCAAAGCCTGCCTACCCCAACCCAGCCACCTCTCATGATCAGCCTAGACCCTCCCCATCCACGGGGGTCTCGGACGCAGATCGCAGCACTGCAGCATCCGGAATGCAGATTCTCAGGCCCTGCCCAGGCCCGCGAGCCAGACTCCCTGGAGCCCCGCACTCAGTTTTCACAAGGCCCCAGGCGATTCTCAGACACACACAAATTCCAGAAACCCTGATTGAGATCAAGAGGCAGCAGACCATGGCCCCTGGGCCAAATCTGGCCAGCCACGGGTTTTTGTACAGCCTCCAAGCTAAGAACCAGTTATGACATCTTCAAATGGTTGGGAAACAAGAATACTTTATGATTTGTGAAAATGATATGAAATTCCATTTCTGGTGTCCATAAATAAAGTTTAAACTCTACTGGAACACGGCCACACCCACTTCTTTACTCACTGTTCTCTGGCTGCTTCGTGCTCCAACAGCACAAGAGTGGCAAAGCCTCAGTCATTTAGCATCTGGCTCTTTACAGGGAAAGCTTGCCAGCCTGGCTCTGGAGTACCTGCTCCCCCAGGAAGCAGGCTCTCTGGCCTCAATCTTAAGAGTGATTTCTGACTCTAATCACAATGACATCCCACTTCATGCCCACTATGATGGCTAGTATAAAAAAGACAAATAATAACAGGTGTTGGGGAGGACGGGGAGAAACTGGAGGCCTCGGACGTCGCTGGTGGGAATGTAAAATAATGCGGCCACTTTGGAAAACAGCCTGGCCGTTCTTCAAACAACTACACACAGAGTTACTATCTGATCCAGCAATTCTATACCTCGGTGAAAACAGGAGAAAACTGAAAACACGTCCACAAAAACACTTGTGGAACAGTAGCATGATTCATAGTAGGCATGATTCATAACCCCAAATGTCCATCACTGAATGAATGGATAAACAAAATGTGGTAGATACAGGCAGTGGAATACGATTCAGCCTTAAAAAGGCATGAAATACTGACTCATGCTAAAAATGGATGAACTCTGATAACATTAGGCTGCATGAAAGAAGCCAGTCACTAAAGGCCACATATCTATTGTATGATTCCAATTTATGTGAAATGTCCAGAACGGGCAAGCCACAGACAGAAAGTGGATTGGTGGTTGCCAGCACCTGGGAGGAGGAGGAATGAGGAGGGACCGCTAACAGGTAGAGTTACTTTGGTATGGTTTCTGCTGGGGCAATGAAAGTGTTCTGGAAATATACTGGTGATGGTCGCACAACTCTGTGACTACACTAAAAACCAGTGAATTGCACACTCAAGTGGGAGAATTAATTCCACGGCATGTAAATATCTGAGTAAAGATGTTGTTTAAAAAGAAAAAAGGGATTTCTGACCTGGAAGAGTGGGCGGATGTCGGCTGGCAGGACTGCGTACTTGGGACCAGAGCTGCTATACCGGGCGACCCCGACCCCAGGAGACAAGCAGAAGCAGGCTGAAGTGGTCAGAGCCTCTACATGGCTCAGGCGTCCCAGTGTGGGATCTATGGGGAGGCTTGTGGAGCAGGGTATAGACAGATTGTGGTTGAACCCTCAAGGCCGGTCATGCATAGCCTGAGCTGAGCACCGAGCACACAGTAGGACCCATGGTGGAACTAACACAACAGCGAGGCCTTTGCCAGACAGCTCGAGAAGCACAGTGCTGGACAAGGGTGCTCATGAATGGGGACAGCCTCTCTAACCGGGTGATTCACACACGGCTCATGCAGTAAATCTTTCTCCCCGTATAGACAGGCCTTAACAGATGCTTGCTGGAGGTGAGTGCAGTAAAAAAAATAATAAAGCGCCTCTGTTCTTAAAAAAAAAAAAGGTAAAAATAGCAAGTACTCTTGGGTCCAAAGCCCAGGACAGAACAGACAGGTCACCATGGGCGTCCTATACACACAGGGAGCGATTTGGCTCTACTTCCCGGGAATGGCGGCCGTGGGGCTGCATGGGAGCGGCTGAGTTATGTGTCCTCACCACCAGCTCCCCAGGTACCACGTGCCACACTGCCATGGGCGCTGGGATAAAAGAAACACCAGCCTCAGTTCTGAGCAGCAGAGTGTGGGCAGGGGGGAGGGGAACAGCAGAAAGGGGTACCTGGGCTCAGGGGCACAGTGAGGCCTCACCTAGCTACTCCCGGTTGGGGTGGTGGCACCTGAGCCACAGGGTGGCCCCGGGGAGGCCTGCCCTGGAGGCCCCAGTTAGGCTGCACAGACAGCGCCGTGGGCCCAACACAAGGTGCTCAGAGCCGCCCACAGATGGGAGCTGCCTGAGGGGTCCCCTGGCCAGGCAGGCCCTGAACAGCATCTGGGGGCGGCTGGGGTGGGGGCAGCGGGCTCTTCCCTATCCCGGGGGACTCCCAGGACCACAGGGGTGGGCCCCCCTGGAAGGGAAGCCCCCGTCCTCCTCCTGGCTCTAACCAGCCCCATACCTGCGTGGGCTCCCAAGCATGCGGGAGGGAGTCTGTCTTCATCCATCCATCCCTCCAGGGGCAGACCAGAGGCCCCCTTCTGTCTGGGAGCCCTCAGGACGGCCTGTCCACCACCAACTGAGAAGGTTCCACGGGAGCCCAGGAGACAGCCAATCACTAGTGAAGCCCCCAGAAGCTCCCGTCCTCACCCGGAATCTGGCGCAAAGGGCGCAGGAGTTTCTAGGCCAGGTCTTTGCTTAGCTGAACAAATGCTGATCGTGGCACAACATAACATTCAGCAATAAATTTAACTCCATTGTTTAATGTCCAAGCCAGTTTGGCTTATTTACTTAAAAAAAAAAAAAACAAGAGGGCAAGAGGGTGGTTAAAACAGCCAATAAAACACAAAGGATTCAGGGAAGTTCGCTGGATTGAGTTCGACTTTTCATTTGTTTGTTTTGACTTAAACTTTTTGGGACTTCTCCACATTTCCGAGCACCCTGGACATTCGGCAGAAGCAAAGGCAGGAAAGGACCACAGCCTTTTCACCAGGACCCGGCATGCAATTGCTCCCTCTCGATTGCAACACCCCCTCCCTTCCAAGAAGAATCGCACCCAAGAGAATTACGGAAAATCTTCCCCGTGCGGGCTGACCCTGAAGCACCTGCCCTCGTATCCTGTTGGCACCAACGCCAGGCTGTTTCTGGGACGTTCTGTGCTCCCGGGGTTCCTCCTGGGTTCAGGTAATTTCAGAAGAGGCGACGTGGCGACGTCTCCAAGAACCGAGAGGCTTTGTTCTCCCGCTCCGCACGGTGTGGGGATCACGGGCCAGCGCAGCCCGAGCTCAGGAGCTCGCCTGACAACTCGAGGGCTTTCCGAGGGCAGTGACCTTCACATACCCTTGAGCCAGCAACTCTGCTTCAAGGAGTCCGTGCACAGAAATCCTCGGGTCCTCGTGCACTGAGACACCCACACAAGCTGCCCCAGGCACTGGTTTTAATAGAGAAATCAGGATCCACCCACTTGTGCACCAGCAGCATGAACATGTGGGGCCCTCCCCACGGCCCGCGGTGTCACCCCAGTAGACAGCGGGGGGCATGAGCTGGCACATCACTCAGAGGACAGCACAGCCCTAGAGTAGGAACTGGGATCACTGTCCTTGTTTTACGGAGGAGGAAATTGAGGCACCGAGAGGTTATGCCACAGGCCCCAGGTCACCCAGCTCCAAAGCAGCCAAGCGGAGATTCAGAGGCAGCAGGCCAGACCACGGCCCCCGCCCTCCCATGCTGGGCAGCCCTCTGGTTCCATTTCCCCACCTGTCACATAAGGGGTGGGACCCCAGATGTCTACAGGGCCGTTTCTCATGCCCACACTCAGCTCTATGATGACGCTGAGGTCAACACCTTACCTGTGTGGTTTGAGAACTGGACAGAGTTCACCGCGTCGATCTCAAACCCCAAAACCTGCAAGACACACAGAGAAGGACCAGGTCTGAGAGAGCCGGGCGGCCCGCTGCCCCACAGCAGGTGCCCGATGACCGACGGCCTGGGGCCAGGCTGGAGGAGGGGAGTGGACTGAGGCCGGGCGAGTGCAGGTCCCCAGCACAGGCTGGAGGGTCTCCGACGTGGGGAACAGGAGGGTCTCCCCGAGTTGGGCCAGGTATTTGTACTCTTGGTGCTGTACATGTCTGCTGATGAACTTGTTCACTCCTTTATTTAAGAAATATGTTGGGGAGCAACAGCCCAAAGGGCGGAAACTCAGAGGCCACAGCCCTCCTGCTGGAACTCAATGGAGAAGCACTTTCAATCCCTCTGGAATCCCACCAAACGAAAGTGCTCAAAGAAACCCACGAGCCGTCCATCGGTCAGGGTGCTGAAGGGCGGTATGAGGTTTCAAGCCCCCACTCAGACGAGGAGGGAAGGCCAAGGGCTCCCCCACTCGGGGACACAACTGACTGCTCCCTCCCCAGGAGCCTGGCTGGCAGCCCCTCTGTCATCACATGTCAGCTGGGGAAAAAGAAGGCACCCAGCCTGGGTGCATACAGAGCATACAGAGCAGGCGACGGAGAAAAGCTAAAGCCATCACTGAGCGAAGAGCTGAGTTTATGGAAGGTGGGAGCTCTTCCTTTAATGACAGGGAAGAAATGGCCCAGAAGCCAATGCTGACAGGTGTTCGTGGTGAGAGGGAGAGAACCAGAGAGAGCCTTCCTGGTGCTTATCTTTACTCTTCTGATTGTCCACGTTCATTCAGTATTGATTCTCTCAGACGCTATGACATAGAGGACACTGCAGATCCCTCGGGGGGACAAGGCACACTCTCTGTGGGGGCCCCCGCACCCAATGGCTGTCAGAGGGGGCAGACATCAGGACACTTCTCAGCCCATCTCTTGGCCTCCATGTGCCACCCTTACCCTGGGTCCCTGCCAGGCCCCACAGGCATCTTCCACCTGCCTCTTCCAGGCTGGCCCCCGCTGACATTGTCGCAGGCGGACCCAGGACGATGGCCCTGCTGCGTGGTTCCCTCCCTGCCTCTCAGAGCGTCCACTGCATCGCTCTGCAGAGCCAGCCATCTCAGCTGCCGGAGGACCACAACCCAGTGCCGCACAAAGGCCTCAGGTGCAGGGCCCTGTGCTTGGGGATGAAGCCACGAGCCATCACCCACCAGGACGCGAGGCCCAAACACCCAGGAGCAAATCAATCCAGCGTGAGCCGTGTACCAGGGCCCGGCCAGGTCCTCCAGACCTGCGGGCACCAGGCAGCCACCCCCGAGAGCAAAGGGAGTGGCCTCGGGGCCATCAGCGCAGGAGGGACATCACTCAGGCCCTCCTTTCGCATCCCCCACCCTACATGAACGATGTCACCAGGGGAGGTTGGGGACTCATATATGGACCCATCCACCATTTGCCCTTTGGACACTCGAGTGCAAACAAGCTCTCAGCCGGCCCCGACTTTGAAGCCACATGAAACCACGTCATGACAGACAGGTGTTTAAATTGGGCTCCATGTGTGTTGACAGCTGAGCTGTCCTGCCGGCCCCCACCACCGGGACAAGGTCATCATCTTTCCTTTCGGAGGCTCTGGCTTTGCCCACAGCTGGGACGTGGGACTAAACTGGGAGTGCTGTCCCCCCACAAGGCCAGACCACGAAAACCACGTCATCCGCCAGGATCAGCGTGAACAGGACCAACCATGCCTGGAAATCCGGGACGCAGCTCACCGAGTCCCGGGACCTCTGCCTCCCCATCTCTGTCTGCTCCATGCCACCCAGGCCACCAGCAGGGCCTCTCAGAGCTACCCCCCACCTCCCAACACCCTTCCTGAGGGAAGCACACCCCTTGCTGGCCGCTCCATCCCGGCAGCTCCCTGGGGCACACACGGGGCCCACCCTGCCGCCTGCCTGCACCAGGCTGCCCGGAAGGGTCCTCCACCTTCTCCCCAACTCTCCCAGCTCCATCACCCCCACTCCGCTTCCAAGGCCCCAGCCTCTCGGCCATGGCCTTCCAGGCCCCACTGCATCCGTGCTGCGGGTGAGTCGCCGCTGCCCTCTGTGACGGTCAGGGCTCCAGGAGGGCAGGACCTGTTCTTTGGGACACGTGGGGACAGAGCAGGGCTTACTGAGTAGTCGCTGATTTGATACACACACCACACGTATTTCCCATGTCTGTGTCTGCCATCCTCGTCCCCTGCTCTAGGCCCCAGCCCCCCACAGGGGGTGCCCAGTCTCCCCTCCATTCCCTCCCGGCCAGCCGGGTCTCAGCTGGGGGCCCCTGGGACGTCCACTTCCACAGCTGAGGCCACCAAGGGCCACCACAGACCTCGGCCCCGCCCGGAGTGTGGGGATCGGGGTCACGGCTAGAGCTCAACTGATGATGACGGAGAACGGACTGGCCAGGGACTGAGGAGAAAGAGGCCAAGGGGCGCTGAGGGGCTCAACGATCAACAGCCAGGACTTCCAGTTAACGTGGCCGCTGCCCTTGAGACCCTCGCCCTCCCCCAAACTCCAGGAAAAGGAGGACAAAGGACCTTTTTATAATTCTGGTCCACAGAGACAAGCCAGGGAGGGGGCAGACGGTGGGTGAGAGGTTTCAACAAACTCAGTTTGTGTGTATATGAGAGAGAGGCAGACAGACAGGGAGTCAGAACCAAGGGGAGAAGCTGGTCCCAGGGCCCACCCCTCCGCCATCTTGCCCTGGCCGTCCCTGCCTTCTCCTCTGTGTCAACTCCCCACCCTCTTTTCCCCTTCATCTGACACCACCAACCAACCTTCAAGCCTCCTCGCCAGGTTCAAAAACAGGCAAAGCTCTGGCGTGGGCAACGAGGAGAGCAGGGAGGCGGGGGCGCGACCGGGAGCTGGCTTCTGGGTGCTGCGCAGTCTCTTCTTCACGTGGGTGGCGGGGACATGGAGCGCTCACTTTGTGAAATCGCTAAGCTATACATTTATGACTCGTATTTAACAAGTCTTCTTAAAAATTTTAGGCCGGTATTATCAGGACTTAAAATAATAAAACAAAAGTCAACAGTCTTTTTAACTAAGCAGTTAAGATGGGCACTTTGCAAATTGACTTGCCAGATTTCACGGCCTCCTATACACGGATATAGCCTGCAGTATTTCAAATGCTTTACAATTCTAATCAATTCTGAGGAAACAGATTGGAAGCAATGATGACACAAATCCTGAAAATCCTGCCAAAATATCCTGCTCCACTGCTTCTGGATGTGCAGATAATTAATCCTTTGGAGCTGGCAAATTGGAAGTCGCTATTTTCCGCTTTTAAAAGACAGAGAGAGCTAAGCCGCCAGGCTGGCATCTCCATTTCAAATACCAGCAGCGACATCAGCTTACTAGTCAGTGTCCCATGCTAGTGTGAGTGCACCTCTCAAACGGCAGGTGCGGGGCTGAGTGAGACTCAGAGAAAGACCACGCAGAGGGGCCGAGCTCCACCACGGAGCCCTCAGACCCCAGAGGAAGGAGAGTCCTGTGGTTTAAATCTAGTCTGCAGCTCAAACGCGCCCTGTGATGCTGGGGCTGTGACCCTGGAAATCACATCCCTGCTCAGCCAGTGGCTCCCAACGGCATTTGCAACAGGGAGGGAGAGAGACACTGGGAGAAGAGAAGGGTCCTGCCCCTTCCAGGTGGCTTTATCCCAGCGCTCTGCTCCTGCACAGTGATGGGCTTCCTCTAGCAGCAGCTAAATCCACTTCTTGGATTTCCCATCGCTGGCAGAATGCCTCATCACCACCCTCCCCCCCGCCCACGGATCCCCTCCTCCCAGAGCTCCTAACGACCACAATCTCTTCTCTCTGATCCCGTGGTATCAGCTGCCGGCAGGTGCCTCCTCCACTAAATTTTCATGTTCCCTTTTTTTCCCTTTTCTGTTCTTCCAATATCTGCCTTAACAGCTGTCTCTATTAAATTCTCTGTGAAAATAATCACTCTGGTTTCTGTTTCTGGACTGGCCCTGCCTGACACACCTCATCTTCCCCCACCCACAGGGGACCCGGACACAGACTGATCCTCGGCCAGGGGTCAGCACTGTGTCCTGGCCCCCCACACACCGTGAGCAGCCGGGTTCTCCCCAACGGTTGCCTGCCCGGTGTGCGGGCAGATCAAGTTCCTGTAACCTCGGCAGCCATCACGCGAATCACATCATGTGGCAACAGACCAGGGTGCCCCGTGGACCCTCCTGCCTGTCAAGACCACCCCATACGGGCCAATTTGTGGGAGAGCACTGCTGGTCTAAGTATTCTCACAGGTGAGAACCACACAGTTTTACAGTAAACCTTGGAGCTCAATGGCCTGTGGGCTCCTGCAAATTCTCAGAATTCTAAGAATGGCCCCGGTGGCCCCGGCTCACCCTTGCACAACGCCACGGGAGTGTGGGCGGAACCTCTAAATCTGACAGTCTCTCCCGTGATTCTGTCCTGTGGCAAACCAGAGATTAGCTAAGCGAGTCTGGTCCAACAACACGAACCCTTTAGACGCAGAGTCGTCTCCAGCTGATGGGCAGAAGAGGACATTGGAGCGATGCGAATGAGAGGAGGACCAATACACCGTCGCAGGCTTTGAGGATGCAGGCCACATGGTGAGCAATGCAATTTGCAAGTGAGTTTTACACACAGCCATTACTAAGAACTGAGTCATGAAACCACACATATAAATTACATCTTAAGCAAACATAAGAAATAGCCGAGCCCCACCACCCCCTAATTAGTCCGCTGTATTTCACCATTAGCCAGGCTCCTGAGCCTTCTGCGTCCGTTGGATTGGCATGGCAGGATTCTACCCAATGGAGGCCATGAGGCATCTCTTCCAACCCCAGCCAGCACTTTACCGTCAGCCGGGTGGATGTACTCACACCACAGGAACTGGCCCTCCCCCACCCCGAGACAGTTTTTTAACATTCACCAGCACACGGCAAAAACATCCAGACAAGACTTGTTTTAAGAAAAAAGAGGAAGAACTGACTAATCCAGACTAGGGAGGATGCGAGAAGGAGGCCTTGAGAGGCAGGGACGGACCCCCCCTCCACCAACCCCTGCTGCCCCGGGCGAGCGGCTCCCCCTCCCAGCACCGCCCTGGCTGACCCTGGTGGTGCCTGCCCTCCGCCTCCAGCTTCCCCACCCCACCCCAGTCAGGGGCCCGGGGAAGCGTCTCCGTGCCCCATCTCTGCAAGGATAGCCTGCAGGCCTGGCTCAGGATCCTCACTCCCATTCCTGTGAGTCTGAATGGCCTCCCCGCCACCATTCTCCTTGCCCCTTCCCCCGACCCCTGGTGTATCCCGCTAAACCCCAACCTTCAAGGGCTTGCCACTGCCCATGGGAGGAAGCCCAGACCCCCATTCTGTGAGTCCCTCCCAAGCGCCTCTGAATGAAGGCTGGCAGTGGCCAAAGCCCCAGCTTTGGGCTCTACCACCAAACCCACTCCCACTTCAGAAAGGGCTGGGAGTCTCGGCCGAGAGGGCCCGCGACAGAGCAAGCTCCCGCTCCCCCGAGTACGTGCCGCCCCCCCCTCCGGCTGCTGAGGAAGACCTGCCACACGAGACCACGCAAGCACAGCTGACGCCGAGCAGCCAGGGCTCTCATAGCTGAGAGGGGCCACAGAGACTCCCAGCCAGCCAAAACCGGTGGCATTTCTGGAGAGGTCTTAGCATCGGATACGCTGCCTGTCACCCCTAATCAGTGTCTGGCATGTGGCAAGGCCCCCCACCTGCTGTTGGAGGAGAAGTGTGGACAGGCGCACGGCACACAGGGAGAAGCCAGTCTCCCGCCAAGGGAGGAGTCCACACACACGGCCTGAGTCCCAGGCTGGCGGGATGGCTCGGAACTGGCTCCAGCTTCCGAGCCCTGCCAACGCACGGGGGAAACACGGCAACCGTCAGCGCAGACTGCACCCGGGAGAGCACTGTCAAACGTCCCGGAGTCGTGCAGACACAAAGAGCAGTGATGGCCAGGACGCAAGGAGGTGATCAACCTCTCCAGTTCTACGCGCCACGGCAGCCAGAGGATGTCAACGCGGGCTCCCGTCCTCTGCCCCAGTGCAGACCTCGGGCTGCCCTCCTGGGCAAAGTGTCCCTCCTCGAGGGTGGCTACATGTGCCAGGGGGCCTGAAGCCATGCTCCGGTCCCTCAGCCTTGGGTGGTGATGCATGCTCCCCGCGGCCAGACGGCCGCCTCACAGCTGCACCGCCAGCCCACTCTGCCGGCAGTGAGGTTAACTCGGCAGCCAGGCGATCTGCCCTCACTGGGGAGGCAGGGTGCTCAGAACAGCAGGAGTGGGGAAGCTCTGGAATATTCCAAGGCAGGGCCCCACCTGCCCAGACCACCCTTGGGAGAGTGGTTAGTGCCGGGCAGGGACAAGGGTCACAGTCATTAAGATCCTCGTGGTGGCTTGTTTTGCAAGACGTTAGCCACTTTCATAGGAAATTGGAATTAGAAAAGAGGGAACACGTGTCATGTGACTGCTGTCATCTAGATCAGCCTGGGGGGTCCCTGTCCCTTCTACCAGTTACCGGTCAGCCTACAATTCTGCTCAATCCTCCTCCAGCGTCCTCTCATCTCTCACAGGAACTTCTGCTGGAAACAGCCCTCAGCCCCGCGGAGACGGCTGTCCCCAACATGTCACACGGCCTGTCTGCCCTTGACTGGCAGCCCCCTCTCCATGCAGGGGGCGGTGAGGAGGGGATGGGGTCACGGGTCTGCCCTCACGCTCCCTGCGCTCTGCAAACACCGGATCATTCTGCCCCATGCTCTATCTCCTCTGTTGCTGGTCACAATAACACGTTCCCCTCAGCCACTAAAAGGTACTTTAGACTCGAGCCCGGAAAGAAATCCAGAAACAAGGTCAAGGTTCTGCTCTTTCCTCTGCTGTACAGCATTCTTCTCTTCCCGGGGAAGGCGGCTGCCCCAGGCTGCCGGCCTGACACCGTGAGCGAGCGGTGTGCTTTGGGGACCTGGCCAAAAGCAGTTTGGGAACCACGGCCCTGAAGCCCAGAGCCGCAGGCGTCCAGCCGGCACAAATCAGTGTCACGCTCACCGCGAAGCAGCTGTGCTGGCACCGTGGGCAGAGCTCCGTCCAGGCAGCACCCTGGGAGCCCGCACTCCTGACTGCCAAGGGGACTGCTCTCACTCTGCCGAGGAGGCTGAAAAAGGCTCAGAAGGCAGGGCCAGGCCTCTGAGCCAGAACTCCCAGATGAGGGGCCGCGGGGTCAGTCCCCACAGGTGGCCTCTCTGGCACCCCTCACATGCATTTTCCAGTCTCTGAGTAGCAGGAGGGCAGATCTGGGGGGCCCAGACAGAGCCAACCTCCTCCCGCCATTTCTAAGTTCTCTTCCCACACTCAGCTGTGTGAACAGGCGTACCTTTGGAGTCTCGAGCTATAGGGTGACCATCAAAACTCAGAATATAATCCCCTAAGCACGGCTCTGGGTGTCCAGGCATGGAAACCCGGCTGCAATTGGCAAGTGCGGGACTCCAAGGCCATTTCCAGGCTCTGCCCACCCCAGCCCATGCCGCACTTGGTGAGGTTGCTGCAAGCCGGTCAGCAGGCCACCCCCACCCATCTCCCAGCTCCTCCCCACTGCAGTGGGGCTTAGACGTGGGGGTGGGGGAGCAAAATGCCCACGTGGGACCCTGTGGAGCATCCTGCAGCGCTAACAGACTGATCCCACAAGAGCCGAGCAGCCTGGGCCAAAGGAAGCAGGTGCAGACTGACAAGGAACCCAGACCTGGGCCAAGGAAGCGCTCAGGGGTTAAGGGCAGAAAGTGTCCCCTGGACTAAGAAGCGTCTGGAAACTGCTCTTGTGATGGGCTGAACTGTGTCCCCTCCAAATTCCTCTGTTGAAGCCCCAATCCCTGGAGCCTTGGAATGTGGCAGTATTTGGAGAAACGGTCTTTAAAGAGGGGATTAAGGTAAAAGGTAAAATGAGGTCACTAGGGTGGGCTGTAACCCAATCTGACTGGTCATCTAATAAGAGGAAGAGATCAGGACACAGACACACACAGAGGGACAGGGACGCCGTCTACAAGGAGAGAGGCCTCGGGAGGAACCAGCCCTGCTGACCCCTGGATTGTGGACTTCCAGCCTCCAGACTGCGAGACAATGACCTTCTATTGTTGAGCTGCCTGCTTCGTGGCGCTTTGTCAGGGCCACCCGAGGACACCAGCAGAGGCCTGTTTGAGGCCCAGCTGCGGGGGAGCATGGTCTCAGCACCATCAGCCCTGCACCTCCCCCTCTCTTCTGCTCTCCCCATCCCTCAAGACCACATCTTATTACTGTAATTAAGAGGAGGGGGAGGTCATTAGGGCAAAGGACGCAGGGAAGGAAGCCAAGACCCAACCCACACCCACTCCTGACAGCGGTCCCGGCCTCTACGAGGCACCCCAGGCACATGTGGGTGCCACCCAGCGCTCTTTCCTGCCTGGTCCTTCTGCATGCTGGGAGGTGAGCAAGGCACCCCCGGCCCACCTCATGCAGCAGCCGGCACCTCCAAGAGACTGCTCACTCCCCATCTCCCCCGGTCCTAAAACAGCCTGTGAGGCAGGTCTCACATCCATTCCACAGAGGAGGCGACTGAGCACCACAGGGCTCCAGGCAGCAGGTGGCCTCTTCAAGGTCACGACCCCAGTGAAGAGGCCCTGCCTTCCGTGACACCCGCCCGCCATGTTCCTCCTGGGCCTCAGAAACGTCGAGGGGAGCAAAATGCAGGGCGATTAAATCAGAGACAGAGGGGTCACTCCTGCCCCAGGGATGACAGGAGGGAGGAGATAACACACTTCTCCACCCCCCCAGCCTGTGGCCATCAAGCCCACAGGGAAGGATGCTGGGCACTGGGGAGACCCCAGGTAAGAATAACAGCTTGGTCCTTAAGAGGCACTTACTTCCCCAGGTGGCAATCTGGAGGAGTCCCCTCCCCCGGAGTAGGTGTGGAAGTTAAGAGCGTGTGCCTGGAAATTCAGGAACAAGGGACACCACTGCAGGACCCGGGAAGAGCTGAGCAAGGGACAGTTTGCCCCGTGGAAAAGGAAAAGGGCACGGCAACAGGTGGATGGGGAGGAGGACAGGGCAGAGGGCATGGAGAAGCCAGCAGGGGCCCGTGCGCCTCTGCTGGGGGCGAGTCCCACGGCACCCTGGCGAATGCCGTGCTGGGATGCTCCTGTCGCTGGGCAGGGAGCTGAAGCTGTTCTCAGAGCCCAGCCTGGTCCCATCCTTCCAGGCTGCCCTACACCTTCCCCCGCAAGCACAGGTCCCCCCAGTGGCCCTGCCTGCACAACCCACCTAACTGCCAAGTCTCCCCTCCCCGAGGGGCTAGGGGCGGGCAGTCCATCCAGAGCAGCGGCCAAGAGCGGGGGCTGGGGGACAATCCCAGGCTAGCACCCTGACCACTCTGGGGAGTCAGCTCCCCACTGGCTGGAGTGAGAGGGGCAAGGACAGGACTGTGCACTAAGCACCGCACACTTCTCAATGGTGCTCGCCGATGAGTGGCGGCCGCCCTGCTTTGGACTGAACCCTGCTACCTCTCCACCTGCAAGTCTTTGCTCCACTATTTCCCCCGTGGCGCCGGGCATCGCAGCCTCAGGTCAGCCCTCAAACTCTACTGGGAGGCAGTTCCAACCCGTCCTACAGTCCTTCCAGCCAGCCTGCACTCCGCAGGTGGCAGTGACCCATGGCCTTTTATGTCCTGCAGGGCCCAGCAAAGGACTAAGCATGCACAGCAGGGGACATGGGACCTGCCGAGACCTGTTCCTAGCCCGGGGTCAGGCCCCGAAACACCAGCCAAAGGTGAACGGTACAGGAGAGTCATCACCTTGTGCAGACAGGCCAACAAGGCAAGGAAGTGCTGGTCACCCCAGCGTTGCCTCTGGCCCAGCACGACACCCCGCCACACCCAGGCCTCCTCCTGTGCCTTCAAGGGCCACGCAGCCATAACCCTGGGGCTGCAACAGGAAGGACTGGGCGCCGGTCAGTGAGCCACAATGAGATGGGGTGAGTGCCCAACCAGGACAGACACACGAGGCAGAGGCGGAGCGAGGGGAGCTTGTGGGGATGGCCAGTAAGGAAAGCCTAACACATTTAGAAGGTGGCTTCTAAAGTCAAACCCTGCATGGGACTGAACTGGTTTCTGGGATTTTCTTCTTCAGAGCTAACATCTGCAGGCAGGCCTCGTCTGCCCCATCCCCGTCCCGGGGGACCACCTCCCGGAAGGTCAGCCGCTCGCCCGGGGGCTTCACTATCCATGAGCTTACTCCTCCCTCCCACAGGGGGCAGGGACAGAATCCGGGGCGCCCGGCAGGTGAGCACTGCAGGCACCTGCCTATCCTCTCTCCTCCTCCGCTCCGGGGACCACCGCTCGCGTGACGCCCCGGCCGCTGCGAAGCATTTTCTCGCCTCCAGGGAGCCCCCGCCCGCAGCTGGCCGGGCCGGAGGGAAGGGGCGGAGGCTGGCGAGTGCGCACAGCTCGTGCGCGGGGGCTCCAGCCTAACTAATCGCTCCCGCCCCCCATTCCCTCCCACCCTCAGGGGCCCACCGAGTGTGCCCCCCGCCCGCGCAAAGCACTCGCCTCCGGAGCCCGCATCGGGCACCCCGCACTCCAGACTAGGACCTGCGGCTGCCTCGGTGGCCCGGCCAAGGTCACTCGGCCCGGCTGCGGCTACCCCGCAGCGGGCCCGCACTGCCGGGCGCGGGGACACCAGCCGGGTTACGTAAGGCCGGCCGGGCCGGGCCGGGGTGGAGCGTACCTGCAGCGGGAACGTGGCCGCCCGGTTGCCCACGTAGCCGCGGACGACGTGGCTCTGGATGGAGAGCACCCGGCACTCCTCCTCCATGCCGGGCCTGCCGCGGCGGCGCGGGGCCGGGCGGGCGTCAGCGTCTCCGCCGCTGGCGGGGGCTCCGGCTCCGCTCGCGCTGCCCTCCGCTGCGCTCCGCTCCGCTCCGGCCGCCCCGCTCGGCCCCGCTCGGCGCAGGCGCTCGGCTCGGACGCCAGGCCGCCTCCCTCTGACCTCAGCGCTGCTGGGAACCCGCGGGTCCCGCGCTGCGCGGGGGGCGGGCCGGGGGCGGGCCATCGAGCAGGCCCGCCCACCCCGCTCCTCCCCGGGGACGGAGAAAATCGAAACCGCGCTCCCCTGGGCCGCGGCGACCACGTCACTCTGCGCTCCCAGCACGTGGGTGGGGGTAGCCACCCTCCAAAAGCCGGGTTTGCACTTTTAATTTTTCCCGCTAAGGGCACTGTTGCGTCGTTCATTCATTCATTGAGTCATTGATCCATTCATTCATTCTACAGAGGTCCGCGCGCCCTGGCCCTGCGCCTCCTTTCTGACGTCCGGGCCCCATATTCCCGGGCGCAGGCGGACCGTGACCCCGTCCGACCGGGACAGTCATGGAGGAAACGCGCGGGAGAGGGCGCAGAACTTGGAGACTGCGGAGGCGCAGCGCGGGGAAATGACCGGGACCGCCTCCCCACCGGCCGCGCCGCCCGCAGTGCCAGGTCTCCCCTCCAGGGGCGTCAGGGCCGCCGAACGCCCTACAGGGCCCGGATCCCGCCATCCGATCCAAACTCACCCCTCCGGCCACTGCGCGGACAGGCGCAGGGACGCGGGAGCCCCGGGCCCGCCCCGCAGGACCAAGGACCCAGGCTCGCTCTGCCCGCCCTGGCGCGCCCACCGAGGGGACGCGGAGCTGACGATCGCGGGCCACGAGGGGACTTGCCCTACCCCGCAGATGTCTGGGGGGCGGACATCTCCCGGGCACCATGAAACCTTTGGAGACCCCAGCCCCCCAACCCCAGCCACGTGGCCAGCCCTCCCTTCTCAGGTGCCCCGGGCTGGGCCACATGGCCCGTGACCACCCCACCACCTGGCCTGGGGCCTGCGAGGAGGAACCCAATGCCCCGAAGTCACAACCCCCAGCCCCACACCCCGCCTTTCCCTCCCACCCCACACCCCCAACCTCTGAGGCGCCCCCTGCGGCTTCCCCTTGCTACCGCCCGGGTCTCAGACCTCCAGACATGGTGATTTGGGTCTCTTCTGGTGACCCAAGGCAGCGTGTTTAACCTCCTCTAAGCCTGGTGAGAAGGTCGAGGCAGTGACCCAGCAGGTGACAGGATAAGGAGGAGGGAAGGCAGGTCCTCAGCCATCCAGATTTTAAAGAGGAGGAATGTCCTAATGAATAATAATTAGTTGTTAGGTAATCACAGCTAACATTTATTGAGTGCTTACTATGTGCTGAGCTCCTTTCCTGCATTAACACACTTAATCTTCACCAGCATTCTACACGGCCCGGTTTCATCCCATTTTTACAGATGAGGAAACTGAGCAAGAGAAACCAGAAGTTGCAGGCTGAGTGGCACACGCTGCTGGGTGAGAGGCGGGAATCCGCAGGGCCGGCAGCTCTGGCCACTGCCCTCACTGCCCTTTTCTCCTTCCTGCTCTGTGAGGTCACCCGCCCGTGGCTCTAGGATGGCCTGCTGAATCCTTCCCTGTCAGCAGCTGACCTCACCCCTCCCCACCTGATCTGTCACCTCCTGTCCCTCCCTCTCCCTGGGCAAACCTCCCCCACTCTCCATCCCACCCCTCACAGCTTCAGCCTGGGGATTCCCAGGCACCAAGAGGGAAAGGGGCTCGGGGACCCTGCTCCTCGACAGAGGGCCCGGGGAATGATGTTTTGGTGAATTCACTTTTCCTTCGGCTTTTGAAAGGTCTAGGTTCCTCATTCCCAGAGCCCATGGTTCCCGAACTGGTCACCTGAGAGTCACCTGGGTCTCTAGTCACCCTGGTCAGCTAGCCAAGGCCCAGCCCTGTCCGCCTGCTGGAGGCTGGCCCCCAGGGTGCTCTGTCAGCTCTCCAGGGGCTTCTGGGACCACTCAAGCTTGAGAGGCACTGTTTAGGCAGCTGAGTTAATTTGGTGTTTTTGTGAACACTGTCAGTTGCCACTAGTTACCAGACCACGGACAAACCTCTTTCCTTAATGACTCAGGCAGTGAAGACCTTCCAGAAACTGCCAGTCTATGGAAAAGACACTCCCAGGCCTAGCCAGCCAGGTCATGGGTGGGCAGCTTCACCTCTGTGTCCAGGTGGGGGGCAGAGCCCCTCAGGAACCCTCCCACCCACTTGCATGTCCCCGCAGGCCTGTGGACAGCCTTTCCTGGGAGAGGGCACTGTTCCTAATGTGCGGTGCATGCCCTGAGGGGGTGCCCTCAGCTGGTTAGGATGAGGTGGCCAACTGACGGATCCCTGGGGGAGATTATGGCTGCACAGGCAAGTGGGTGGGGTCTGGTGGTGGGCGGGGGCCATTCCAGAAAGTCATTCACCAAGAAAGAAGAGAGGTAACTAAGAGAATTCTCTGTGCTCTGAGCTCATCTTCCATGACTGCACGTGAGTGACCGCTCTCTGAGTTGCTGGAGGTGGTGTGGTGTGTCCACAAGGACACTGGGCCTTGGAAAATGACCATGATTTTGGTGACCTTGTGTCAGCGCTCAGTAATTTTTTTGAAAAAGCTTTCCATTTGGACACAGTGATGTATTGTGTGTAATTGTGTGAGTATTGTGTGTAAATGTGTGTAAATACCTTTTCTTCTACACCCTGGCGGCGTTTGAAATGCCCTCACCGGGAGACCACACCCAGAGAGAGTTAGGACAACAGCTGCCGAGCTCCAGAGGCTCCTGCGTGAGGGGTGTTAGGAGTAATTTTTCTCTAATGAAATGAGGGGTAGGCAGGATCTGTGGTTGGTCAGAAGTGTGGAGAGGCATCTGCGCCCCACCAACCTGGGGAGCCCAGCAGCCTAACACCCTCAGAGCAGCACCCTGGGTCCGGAACCTCACTTAGGCCTGTGTCCCCCCACTTCAGGGGGGTGCCTCGACCTGACCTGAGAAAAGGCTGGCTGATCCTACTCTCCGAGCAGTGTCACCTTCGACTCAGGGTGAACCTTGTGTATAAGCTGCCTCTTATAGGTTGAATTGTTCCCCAAAATCCATATGTTGGACTCTTAAGCCCCAGTAGCTCAGAATGTGACCTTATTTGGAGATAGGGCCTTTGCAGATGTAATCAATCGAAAGTGAGGTCTTTAGGATGGGCCCTCATGCAAACTGGTGTCCTCATCCCCAGGGGAAGATGCTGTGAGGAGATCCAGGAGGAAGACTGCCATCTACAAGCCCAGGTCAGAGGCCCTCAGAAGGAACCAGCCCTGCCCACACCTTGCTTTGGGGCTTCTGCCTCCAGAACTGAGAATAAGTTTTTGTGGGTTAAGCCGCCCCATCTGTGGCACTCTGTCCCACCTGACTAATACACCGCCTGTCCAAATGCCTAAAACGACGGCATGCCAGGCCATTTTGGGGTCTGCTGGCTGACATGCTGCACACGTGTCAGAGTCCTGGCTTCACCCTCTTGCACCACCTGGTAGGTATCAAGCTTGCCCCTAATGATCCGAGGGACTGGCATTGACCCCAAAGAACCTGACAACCGTGACAGGACAAACTGGCTGGGCTCAGCTCACGACATCGTGTGTCCCAGATTTTCTGAGCCCCTCCCAGTTTCAAATGTTCTGTCCCACTAGCAGACCGTGAATACTGATTTTAGGGTCAGAAAAAGCAATCGCTGTCCCAGGTTTCTCCTGGCCAGAGTGCTGTCTCTGACCTTGGCAACAAAGGACACGGGGCTCAGTGACTTAAACACGGTTGTGGACTGAATGCTTGCCTCCCCCAAATCCACATGTTGAAGTCCTACCCTTCTAACTGGTGGTATTTGGGGGGGGGGGGCCTTTGGGAGGTGGTTAAGGTTAAATGAGGTCATGAGGGGGAGCCCTGATCTGCCAGGATGGGTGTCTGTAGCACAAGAAACATCAGCGAGCTCACTCTTTCTGTGTGCAAACACTGAGGAAAGGCCCCGTGAGCACAGAGCCAGAAGCCAGCCGTCTACCAGCCCGGAAGAGGGCTCTCACGGAAGTGAAGCCGTGGCGCCTTGATCTTGGACTTCCAGCTTCCGGAACTGTGAGAAAATAAACGTTTGTTATTTAAACCGCCCAGTCTGTGGGATTTTGTCACGGTAGCCAGAGAGGACTAAGGCAGTCACTAAAAACATCCTTTTGCCTTACGGACCGTGCATTTCTTTGATGCCCTGCCACTATTTTCAGACCACACCTCCTCATAGACTAGAACACATTCCAGAAGGCCGCTCCCTGCTGTGCTGGGTGGGTTTCGTTTTATTTGGCTGAGAGGTGGTAGCCGAGCGTTTCAAAACATAGGTTTTGTTATTATCCAGGTATAGTGAGGTCAACAGATCAGGGACAACTGCCATTGAAAAGATAGCATGTCACGCACAGCTCCCAAGAGATGCGGGCTTGCCATGCCACGCAGGGCCGGGTGGGGAAGAACCAGGCGGGTCAGGAAGCAGAGGGGGTGAGGGGAAAGCATGGGCAAGAGCCTTTATTGTGGTTCCCACGAGAAAGGCAAGGCTACGCAGGTAAGCAGGATGAATACTGACTAGTCTGAATAATCTTGGCAGGCTCCAGGGCAGGGTCCGTCTCTGGTTGCCTGGTCCCTGGCCCTGTGGTGATTACGGCTGAGGGGTAGTGCCCCCCACAGTGTAAGAGCTGATAAAAGAACGATTTGGAATGGGGGCTCCGGATTGTTATTTTACTCGTGAAAGTCACGTTTGTTCTCTCCAAGAAGTGGCAAACCTTGGGAAGGGTCCAGTTGCCAGAGTATCAAGAATACAGAAAATAGGAAAATGCATTTAATACACTGGGTGAGCTCTGGACCCTGGAGCCACACTGCCCAGGTTGGATTCCAGATCCTCCGATGGCCCTGTCAGCTTGTGACAAGTTCCGTCAACTCTTGGACTCAGTTTCCCCATTTCCTCAAATGGAGAAGTGATAATAATATCTACGCCGAAGTGATGTTGAGGGGGTCCAGCAGACCGCCCCACCTGGAGATGGGGAACCGGGCCTGGCACGAGCGAGTGCTCAGTAAAGCTTCCTTTTCATTATTTATCCTGGATTCTGCTGGGCCCGGTGGAACAGAAGCTGATGGAAAATTCCACTTTCTCCCATAACTGATGGATGCCAAGCCACCATTTTTATGGGGTGAAGAATCTAGCTTGAAATCCTTCCATTCTTCAGAAGTGGCTCCATCCTTTTGGGGATAGGGTTTTGGATGTTTCTCAGTTCCAGAATGTCTTTATTTAGAGGCAACAACTGAACCCAAAGCCTGGATTACAGGTTTGTTTGTATGTTTATGAGTGGATTATCTTTTTTGCTTTCCTCTTGGGAATAGCCAAGATGTCTTGAACCTTTAAAGCTGTTTGGGCCAGTGTCTTCAGGAACACTGGAGAGCTCTCTGGATTCTTTCCTGACCTGTCTGGGTGTAGTAGTTTGACTTGAATCCTCCAGCACTCTTGTCTGGTTAAAGCTCACCTTGCAGTCTCGGGTCAGCGAGCTGGCCCCTGTGACAACGTCCCCAGCTCTCCCTGCTCTGCAGGCTCCGCCTGAAACAGCTCCAAGCCATCTGAAGAGTTTTCTCCCTAGAGGTCGTAGAAATGTGCAATCAGTTTCCACTTAAGCGCACGGGGTGGGGGGGGGGGGGGGGCGCTGTCTCTGCTCATAGATCCCATCGAAGAAATAACCTTGAGCGCCACCCTCTGATCCTACGCAGCCTTTACTGGCCGTGCCTCCTCTTTCTGTGTGGTCTTCTTTCTACGCACATCTGTCTGCTTTTACATGATACGTGGTAAGTGCTCAAAAACATACCCATGTTAGATTGTTTTTGAAAATTTGGATTGTAATATATTGCGTATGGACATAATATTATATTTTTATACTTTCCATCTGTCCTCCAATATTTCTCAGCGGTCTTTCATGGCTGCATCGTTCCCAGCATGTGAAGGTATAAGAATTTCTTTAGCTAATCCTCTAGTATTTGGACAGTTTGTCTACAGTTTTTCACCATTATAAATAATTCATTGGACTTACTTGTAAGCAAATCTTTGTGTGCATTGCTGCTTACTTGCTTAGTACAAATTCCTCGAGGTAAAAGAGTAAAAGATCAGTGAAAAGAGTAGCGTATAGCTCTAGATTCTTCACATATGTCGCCCAATACGTTACGCTCCAGGGAAGTGTCTAACCCACGCTCCTGTCAGCAGCCGGTGGTAATTTCACCACAGCCTCATCAGGACTAGGTATCTGTATTTTTACAGAATCCCTGGAAATTGGCAATAAAAAGCACAGGAGACACTTTTAGATATGAACTTGTGTAACCTGTCCCTAGCGTTTTATAGACGTTATGCAAATATAAAGGGTTAATCTAATTATAGCAGTTGGATTTTTAGAGGTCTTCTGTTTGCTTCTGAGATCACGCCAAACAGGCCAGTCCTCCTCAGCCAAGGGCTGACCTGGACCTGATCACGCAGCGTCTGTGGCGATAAGAGCCGCGGGCTCACACCCCCTCGGCACCTGTGGTCCTTACTAAGGACTGCGCATGCCCAAGGTGCGCCGTCAGCTCACCAGCGCCGCATCTGGAAAACAGGGGTAATAACAGCGTCCTTCACCCAGTTCTTGCGGGAATCTCATGAGATGGTTCCCATAAAGCACACGACAAGTGCGAGCATGATAAAACCAGCTTTTCCAACCAGACAGCAACTCCGTTAGGGCCAGGACCAGTCCTACACCGCAACATCTATACTGTGCTACCTGGTGGCAGTCAGTTAATAAATGTTGGACGGAGGGATGGATAGAGGGAAGACATGGATGGGTAGAGGGAGGAAGGCGTGGATGAATAGATGGATGGATGGACCAGTGGATGGACAGATGGGTGGGTGTATGGGTGGACAAATTAATCAACTGGTTTAAAAAAGGCAATTTCTCAAAAAATTAAACATAGAATTACTGTATGATCCAGCAATTCCACTCCTGGGTATACACCCAAAAGAACTGAAACCAGGGACTCAAACAGATATTTGTACACCCACGTTCCATAACAGCATTATTCACAATAGCCAAATGGTGGAAACAACCTAAATATCCATCAAGGCATGAATGGGTAAGAAAAATGTGGTGTATACATACAACGGAATATTATTCAGCCTTGAAAGGAAGTAAATCCTGGCACCCTACAACGTAGAGGAAACTTGAGGACATTGTGCTAAGTGAAATAAGCCAGTCACAAAAGGACAAATACTGTATGATTCCACTTATGTGAGGTACTTAGACTAGTCAAAATCATAGAGACAGAAAGTGGACTGGAGGCTGCTGGGGGCAGGGGGAGGGGATGGGGAGTAGGTGTTTAATGGGAACAGAGTTTCAGTTTTACAAGATGAAAAGGGTTCTGGTGATGGTTGCACAACATTATGAATGTATTTAATACCGCTGAACTGTACCTAAAAATGGCTAAAACGGTAAATTTACATTTTGTATACTTTACTGCAATAAAAAAAAGGCAAGCAAGCTTGATGCAACATCAAATGTAATGAAAGCAAATCCCTTCCACTCCAGGAGCTTACATTTCAGATTTAAGCAAAATAAACACAAGTGACTGGCTGAGGGTGGTAAAACATAACATTCAGTTAGAACAAAACACAGAACTCGAGGTGTGGCTGGTGTTCTGGTTCATTCCAGCTGCTGGTGGAGCGCTGTGCTGGCAGAATCAGAGGAGCCTGTGGGCTGGGAGTATACTGGGGGCGGAAAGGCAGACCCTTCCTGCCTGGGGAGGGGCCTGGGCACCTCACCCAAACCAGAGTGTCTGAGCACACTGTCCCTGGAGGTCCCCAGCGGTGGGGGTGGGCTGGTGCTCAGACCCGTGCAAAGTCGTGTCTGCTCCTCTTGGGCAGCCAGTGCCCAGAGGGGCCTCCTTAGCTGTGAAATCCCACCGGGGAAAAGCTGGTGCCTGCCCCTTCTGCTTCCCTGGGATGTGGATGGAGGAGGTGGGAGGGACCCAGGATGCTGTCACTGGCGCTGTGCCCATCAAAGCCCATACCCAGAGCCTGCTTTCCCCTCATTTCATCCTGGTCCTCCTCCCAGTGATTCCCTCCTTTCTCGAACGCTCCAGTCTGCCCCTCCACCTGCCCTTTTGCTTTCTTCTTCCAACATGTGCTGCCTTCTCCCGCTGTCTGGCCCTGTGGGACACTGGACACAGGGAACTTGTGGGATGGGAGGAAAGGATGGCATCCTGGGCAGGGCATCCTCACTGGTGGGCGCCCTCCTTGACAGTAGATGTGATTAAACGCAAATGAGAAGCACTGAGAGGCCCCTCTGTGGCTGACACATCCGTGACCAGGACTCCCAGGCCCTTTTGGACTCTGCTGGGCCAGCCAGGAGCTCGGTGGCAGCAGGGGGAGGGAGCGTGGGTGTCTCCTCGCCTTTGTGAGGATCAGGCCCAGACGGCACTCAGCCCACGAGGACCTGGGCTTCAGAGCCTGCTGAGGACAGGCAGGAGGCAGAGCCAGCCACCAAAGGTCACCTACTGTAGGATTCCGTTAATGTGAAATGTCCAAAATAGGCAAATCCATAGAGACAGAAAGCAGATGAGTGGTGGCCAGTGGCTGGGGTTTGGGGAGAGAACGGGAGTGACGGCTGATACCGACATGATTTGTCGGGGGAGGCTGTGCCGAAAATGTTCTAAAATTAGATTATTGTTACGGATACACAATTCTGTGAATATACTAAAAACTATTGAAATGTATGTTTTAAATGTGAACTAAATGGTATGTGAATTGTATTTCAACAAAGCTGTTTTTAAAATTATAAAAAATTGCAGAGTAAAAAAAATAAAGAAAAGAGAAAACCAAATTCTTTAAGGAAAAATCCAGACTTAAAAAGAGATGCACAGGGGAGGTGATTTTTTTTTTAAGATTAGCACCTGAGCTAACAACTGTTGCCAATCTTCTTTTTTTTCTCTTCTTCTCCCCCAAACCCCCTAGGACTTAGTTGCATATTCTAGCTGCAGGTCCCTCTGGCTGTGCTATGTGGGACGCCGCCTCAGCATGGTCTGATGAGCAGTGCCATGTCCGCGCCCGGGATCCCGACCAGCGAAACCCCGGGCTGCCAACGGAGTGTACAAACTTAACCACTGGGCCACAGGGCCGGCCCTGATTCTTTTAAAACTACATATTCTTTCTCTCTTTTTTTTCCTACAAAATAACACAAGTTGAGATTTCTGGTTTCGGCTCTGATATGCATAGACCTTGGGAGTTGTCACTCTCATCCTCACAACAAGAAAAAAGATGAACAAACTGAAAATCAGGGACTTTTCTTAGATCTGTCAGATCAGAGAATTGAGGTCATGTGACAGACCGCCACCCCCTAATCTGGAGATGTGGGAATATGGAGTCACCGCCGAGATCTGCTTACCTCGGGCGGAAGCTTCCAGAACCAGTAACCATAAGAACGGTTACACCGTTCCCCTATCCTTATAATTGAGGAATTGCTGGAGGCAGAATGTGGACTAACTGGAGAGTTAAAAACTTTTGGTGGGGGGCGAGGGGCGCACTTGGTGGTTTTACCTCCGGGAGCCCTGCCAGGATCTAGCTGTAGAAACCAGAGAAAACCCTCCCGCGCTTGGGGCAGGAGGAAGGGAAAAGCAACCGTTTTGAAATACACCCTGAGCAGCCTCCCCAGCGAGCCCCCTGGAGGGGACTTTAGCAGAGCCTGTGTGACCCGTGGGAGTACAGCCCCTCTGCCTTCCCGTCTCAGGAGAGGGGAGAAAAAAAGACTAAGAACCGCTTCTAAGGGGCACAGCCCAGGGAACGTCTTCAACATTTCTTGCAAGGCAGGTCTACTGGCCGCAAAGGCCTTGTTTGTCAGAGAAAGTCTGTATTTCTCCTTCACTTTTTTTTTTGAGGTCATAATAGTTTATAACATTGTGAAATTTCAGTTGTACATTATTATTTATCAGACACCATATAAACGTGCCCGTTTACACCTTGTGCCCACATCCACCCCGCTTCCCCCTGGTAACCACTAAACTGTTCTCTTTGTCCGTAAGTTTGTTTATCTTCCACACATGAGTGAAATCATACGGTGTTTGTCTTTCTCTGTCTGGCTTATTTTGCTTAACATAATACCCTCGAGGTCCATCCATGCTGTCGTGAAATGGCACGATTTTGTCTTTTTTATGGCTGAGTAGTATTCCATTGTATATATCCACCACATCTTCTTTGTCTATTCATCAGTTGATGGGCACTTGGGCTGCTTCCACATGTTGGCTATTGTGAATAGTGCTGCAGTGAACATAGGGGTGCGTATGTTAATTTTGATTGTTGATTTCAAGTTGTTTGGATAGATATCCAGCGGCTGGATAGCTGGGTCATATGGTACTTCTATTTTTAGTTTTTTGAGGAATCTCCCTACTGTTTTCCATAGTGGCTGCACCAGTTTGCATTCCCACCAGCAGTGTATGAGGGTTCCTTTTTCTCTACATCCTCTCCCACATTTGTTATTTTTTGTCTTGGTGACCATAGCCATTTTAACAGGCGTAAGGTGGTATCTAAGTGTAGTTTTGATTTATATTTCCCTGAGGATTAGTGATGTTGAACATCTTTTCATGTGTTTATTGGCCATCTGTATATCTTCTTTGGAAAAATGTCTGTTCATATCCTCTGCCCATTTTTTGATCGGGTTGTTTGTTTTTTTGTAGTTCAGTTGTGTGAGTTCTTCACATATTTTGGAGATTAACCCCTTGTCAGATATGTGATTTGCAAATATTTTCTCTCAGTTAGTTGGTTGTCTTTTGGTTTTGATCCTGGTTTCCTTTGCCTTCCAGAAGCTCTTTAGTATGATGAAGTCCCACCTGTTTATTTTTTCTTTTGTTTCTCTCATCTGAGGAGACGTGATATTCAAAAAGAGCCTTTCGAAACTGACGTCAAACAGTGTATTGACTATATCTTCTTCTAGAAGTCTTATGGTTTCAGGTCTTACCTTCAAGTCTTTGGTCCATTTTGAGTCTACTTTTGTGTATGGAGAAAGATAATGGTCTACTTTCATTCTTTTGCATGTGGTTGTCCAGTTTTCCCAACACCATTTATTGAAGAGACTTTCCTTTCTCCATTGTGTGTTCTTTGCTCCTTTGTCAGAAGATTAGCTGTCCAACTCCTTCACTTTTTTTTTTAAAGATTAGCACCTGAGCTAACAACTGTTGCCAATCTTTTTTTTTTCTGCTTTTTCTTCCCAAATTCCCCCAGTAGATAGTTGTATGTATTTTAGTTGTGGGTTCTCCTAGTTGTGGCATGTGGGACGCTGCCCTGGCATGGCCTGACGAGCGGTGTCATGTCCTTGCCTAGGATCTGAACCAGTGGAACCCTGGGCCACCAAAGCAGAGCGTGCGAACTTAACCACTTGGCCACAGGGCCAGCCCCCAACTCCTTGACTTTTTTTTTTTTTTAAAAGATTTTATTTTTTCCTTTTTCTCCCCAAAGCCCCCCAATACATAGTTGTATATTCTTCGTTGTGGGTCCTTCTAGTTGTAGCATGTGGGACGCTGCCTCAGCGTGGTTTGATGAGCAGTGCCATGTCGGTGCCCAGGATTCGAACCAACGAAACACTGGGCCGCCTACAGCGGAGTGCACAGACTTAACCACTCGGCCACGGGGCCAGCCCCCCAACTCCTTCACTTTTGAAGGAAAATTTCACTGGATACAGAATTCTAGTTGGCTGTGCTTTTTCTTTTAACACATTCAGCATTTCACTCTACTCCCTTCCTGCTCGCATGGTTTCTGAGGACATCAGATGTAATTCTTACCCTTGTTCCTAGAGAGGAGGTGGGTTTATCCCCTCTCTTCTTTCAAGATTTTCTCTTTGTCTTTGAGTTTCTGCAGTTTGAATATGATATGCCTGTGTGTACATTGTTTTGTATTTCTCATGCTTGGTGTTTTCTCAGCTCCCTGGATCTGTAGTTTGGTGTCTGTCATTAATTTTGGAGAATTCTCAGCTCTTAATTTTGTTGTTGTTGTTGTTTTTTTTGAGGAAGATTAGCCCTGAGCTGACATCCGCGGCCAATCCTCCTCTTTTTGCTGAGGAAGACTGGCCCTGAGTTAACATGCATGCCCATCTTCCTCTACTTTATATGTGGGATGCGTACCACAACATGGCTTGCCAAGCGGTACCATGTCCGCACCCAGGATCTGAACCCCAAACCCTGGGCCGCCAAAGCAGAACATGCACACTTAACCGCTGTGCTACCGGGCCGGCCCCTCAGCTCTTATTACTTCAAATAGTCTTCTGTTCCTTCTCCTTCTGGTCTTCCCATCACGTGTGTGCCATACCTTTTGTATTTGTCCCATAGTTCCTCTGTTCAATTTTTTTTCACTCTTTTTTCTCTTTGCATTTCAGTTGGGAGTTTTCTATTGACATATCTTCAAGCTCATTGAGTCTTTCCTAGTCATACAGATGTCCCCAGGTCAACCTCTGTGTGGCCCTGCCTGGCAGCCTTGTCTCATTTGGACCTCTAAGTAAGGAAGGGTTCTGTCTTTATCTATCTGAATGTCACTGTGTTGTGTCCCACAGTCAAAGAAAATCTTTAAATCTTATAAAACACTGATAAAGAACAGTGTCCAAAATACACATAGATTTTTAAAACTCAATGATAAGAAAACAAACAGCCCAATTAAAAAATGGGCAAAAGATCTGAACAGATGACTCACCAAGGAAGATATACAGATAACAAATCAGCATGTGAAAAGTTCTCAACATTAAATGTCAGCAGAAAAATGCGAATGAAAACAACAATGAGATACCACTACACACCTATTAGAATGGCCACCATCCCAAACACTGACAACACCAAATGCTGGCGAGGACGCAGAGCAACAGGAACTCTCATTCACTGCTGGTGGGAATGCAAAACGATACAGCCACTTCAGAAGACAGCTTGGCGTTTCTTACAAAACTAAACATGCTCTTACCATAGGATCCAGTAATCACTTTCCTTGGTATTCCCCCAACGAGTTGAAAACTTACGTCCACGCAAAAACCTGCATATGGATGTTTATAGCAGCTTTATTGATACTTGCCAAAAATGGCAGCAACAAAGATGTCCTTCAATAGATGAGCAGATAAACAAACTGGGGTCCATCCACACGATGGAATATTATTCAGCAATTAAATAAATGAGCCATCAAAACACGAAAAGACATGGAGGAAACTTAAATGCATATTGCTAAGTGAAAAAAGCCAATCTGAAAAGGCTACGCACTGTGCGATTCTAACTATCCAACATTCCAGAAAGGGTAAAACTACAGAGATAGTTGAAAAAAAATCAGTGGTTCCCAGGGTAAGAGGGGAGGGTGGCATGAACAGGTGGGGCACAGAGGATGTTCAGGGCTATGAAACTCCTCTATAAGAGACTGTGATGGTGGATACACATCATTACACATTTGTCAAAATCCGTAGGATGTACAACATCCAGAGCAAATCCTCATGTAAACTATGGACTTTAGTTAATAATAATGAAATGATGCTGGTTCGTTAATTGCAACAAATGTACTACACTCTTGAGATGTCAGTAACAGGGGAAACTGTGTATGGCGGAGGCATTTATGGGAACTCTCTGTACCATCTGCTCAACTTGAAATTGCTCTGAAAAACATAAGATCTATGGATTAAAAAAAAAAACATGTTTATCAATAAAATCATGGTAAATCTATGACCCGTTGCTAACCTTTCGATGTAAATCTAGAGTTTTTATTTTCATTTAAGAGCAAAGGAATCCTATTGCTCATGCTATTTGAGATCCTGCCATTTCCGTTAACATATGATGGTGTGCATCTTTCCATGTCAATAAAAATTACTCTCCATCGACATTTTTCATGACTGCATTTTACTCCAACCTTTGGATATTTATGTTTTTTCTTAGGCAAATCCTGGTCTCGGTTAATGGATATTTGGGTTGTTACTACTTTTTCACTGCAGAGAGTCTCATTTAACCTGCATGAATCCAACTACAAGTGCTCCACCAAAAAGAAAAAACCAGGAACGAAACTAGTCAGTGGGTGTGGCTGAGGGTCCCTGTGGGAAGCGGGCTGACTGGCTCCTCCACTCAGCTTGTCTCACTTTCTGTGCTTGTCACAGCAGGAGCGCTGTCAAGCTGAGCCAGTCTTTAAGGTTTAAAGACATATTTTTTGAACAATCTGGCCTCTAAACCCACGTCAGACATTTCCTCTGTGCTCGACCAGAGTGACAGGGCTGTGTTCCAACATTAGAGGAAATGCTGTGGCTGCACTCCACCGAGGGCCTTCGAGGAGCTCCCGGGGGCAACTGTGGTTCCTCCTATGTCTCACCGACCCAGGTGAGCAGCTCTGGGAGCACATACTCGCACGCAGTCTTTACACGCACTCATAATTAGCTCCTAATGTCAAATTTCTTGCAGTGCAATTTTTGGGTTAAATGGCACGCACTTGTCTGAGAGTTCGGGTGCAGATTGCCAAACCGCACTTGTATAAATTTGTGCCAAGGAAACACCCACCAGCTGTGTATGAGAACCATGTAGAAAAAGACAGCATCTGAAACCAAAGATTCAATGAAGGACTTGACAGGAGCTGGGACACAGACACGATGAATGAACTGGAAGACAGACTACAAGCAAATCTCAAACCAAAGCACACTCAGAAAATAGAATTTTTAAAAATCAGAGAAAGAGCTTAAAGGACACATGGCACACAGTCAGAAGGCCTGGCCTAGGTGTAGTTAGAGTCTGAGATGGAGAGGAGAGAGAGGACGGACTGAAACAATATTTGAAGAGACAGTAGCTGGGAATCTCCCAAAGACATCCATGCAGCCAGTGAAGCAATGCCCTGACCCCCAGGCGGGACAAACACAGAGAAAGCTATCCCCAGGTACACCCTAGAAAACACGCTGAAACCCTCTCTGCCGCACGCCATCCCAACACAAGGGTCTGCAGTGACTTCCTGGACACAGTGGTGCTCGGCTGGGTGACCCCAGCCCAGGGTGCTTTGGGTCTGTGCCCCCTTTGGATTGGCCAAGGGTTAGGACATGCTAGAGGCTTGTGTTTGGGGTGAGACAGGCTTCCCGCCCAGCAAAGTACAGGATGGCCCCACACAAAACCAACTCTCCCGGCATGCTTTCAAGTGGGCAAAACCCTGTTAACAGTGATCCTCCCCTAGAACCTACGTGTATTGTATATTGAAACACTGCTATGGACTGAATTGTGCCCCCCCAAATCCATGTGTTGAAGCCCTAAGCCCCAGTGTGCCGTGTTTGGACCAAGGAAGTATATAAGGTTAAATGAGGTCATAAGGGTGGGGCCCTGGTCCAGTGGGATTAGCGTCCTTATAAGAGGAGACAGCAGAGCGGCTCTCTCTCCCTCCACCCCCGGAGGACACAGTGAGAAGGTGGTCCCCCATACACCAGAAGAGAGCCCTCAGCAAGAACCCAGCTGTGCTGGCACCCGGATTTCGGACTTCCAGCATCCAGAACTGTGAGAGATAAGCGTCTGTGGTTGAAGTCGCCCCGTCTGTAGTATTTTGTTACAGTGGCCCAAGCTGACTAATACAAGGACAAATGGTTGCACCGTTTTAACACAATTTTCCAGGAGTGCAAATGCGGTGCAAATTGACAGAAGATGACAGTTTGTTTTGTTCTGACCTTTACCCACGGCTGTTCACCATCTCTTAAGGTCATTTTTCCAGCGTAGCGCCGCGGGGTCTGAGCGTCTGTTCTGCGTCTGCCTCGCTGGCTTTTGCAACTGCTCATTGCAGCGACTCGGCATGTCGGCCCAGGCACAGCCCCTCGGCCGGGCACCCACATGCCCAACCAGTTCATCTCCCTAGGAAAGCACTTCTCCTTTGTATTACAATCAGGGCACCACACTGATGTTTTAGAATGTGAATGTAGCAGTGGCATCCATTTCATTTCAGGAAGGAGGTGTTCCGTTCTTGTTATAAAGGGGGCCTGGGTCTGACGGGAGGAAATATTTTATTCGGTAATAACATCCCCCCCATCAGACACAGACTGGGGCTCCTGAGAAGCTCACCCCCCGAATTCGACTGCATCTCAGAGGCAGTCCAATCTGTTTTGAGACATTTCAGCAAATCTTCGGTTAAGAGGGAGTGTGGACTGACCGTTATGCCCAAGGCCTTGGTTCAAAACCGGCCCCATCACTGACTGACTTATAAGACCCTTCTCTGCTTCAGTTTCTTCCTTTGTAAAGGTGGGGTGTATTAGTTTTCTAGGGCTGCCATGACAAGGTACCATAAGCTGAGGGGGCTTCAACCACAGAGATGTATCGTCTCTCAGTTCTGGAGGCCGGACACCCAAGATCAAGGCGCCGGCCTGGTTCCTCCTGAGGCTCCAAGGGAGAACCTGTCACAGGCCTCTCCCGGTTTCTGGTGGTTTGCCGGCAATCTTTGGCGGCCCTTGTCTTGTAGACGCACCTCTCCAATCTCTGCCTTCATCTTCACATGGCATTTTCCCCGCGTGCATTGTCTGTGTCCAAATACCCCCTTTTTATAAGGACTAGTCGTATTGAATTAGGGCCCCACCTAATGAATCTCGTCTTAACATGATTATCTGCAAAGATCCTCTTTCCCAATAAAGTCACACCCACAGGCACCAGGGGTTAGGGCTGCAGCCTCATTTTGGGGACACGATGCAATGCATACCCTGAGGTTCACAGCACGGGGCATTGAATGGCATGTACAGCCATGTAACGTCACAGACGCACTGGGCACACGGAGGTCAGCGCCGATGCGCCTACACCCACGCGGTTCACGAAGTCCAAGGGCAGGGGCCGGGTCCACGCTGAGCTAGGAGGTGCCCGCTGCATCCAGGGCGTGTTCCACAAACTCACTGAGGGCCTCGCATGTGGTTCTGGGGATTAAGAGCTGGCCAGGAAGGGTGGGAGGGGCCTTCCAGACAAAAGATCCGCACAAAGTGGGTCACGAGCACGGCATGTTTGGGGAACAGGTGGGACGTGTGGTTACAACGGCACAGGGGAGGCTGCCATTGCACTGGAGGGGCCAGTGGTTCGGAAGGCAAGGAAGGGGGACTTCGCCCAACGTCTTAAAAAAATCCTCACATGAACACCCTGAATCCCAACCGGATGCCACACTCCATCCTTCGTACGTTTTTGTCAGCAGATTTCAGCACGTAACCATATGTCCATCATTTAAGATAAAGTTCCCACCTCAACTGAGTTAAAAATAAATAGCATGGCCAGAATTACCTGTGGGGAGGAAAAAGCAATGTCTCCTTTCACTAACAGGAAGTCAATTATTGGGGGAAGGTATGAGTTTCAGAACCTGCTGCCTTTTTGAAGAGTCGCTACGGTCAGTGTGAATTATTTGCCAGGACGTCGTGAGCTGTGGTGCCCATCAATGGTGCTCAGTAGAAGATGCGTCTGAAACAGGACTCAAATCTGGAGCTGCCAGTGGAGTATATTTTCGACTTTTATTCTTAAAAACCTAGGTGGAGAAATAATTGCAGGATTTGAAGATTGACGGACCAGAGCCTTAGTCACCAGGCAGTGACAAATGCCTGGAAGAATTGCAGCTGTTTTTAGACCGGGTTCAGAGAGGCCGTGAGTCCCGGGAACAAAAGGCGTGTTCTGAGCCCCTGACACACGCGCGTGGAGGCGGAATCACGGCCCAGACACAGCCGCGGCGCTCGCTGCACTTGCTGCTACTGGCTGAACGCAGGGACTCAGCATGACCTGCTTCCCAAAGGGAAAAGGATCAGCGAGGCGGGTACGGCTGGCTTTCCCTGGGGCAGCTCTGGAAGAAACTAGAGTCTCACCCCTCCTCCGGCCCCTGCCCTCGTTGGCCCCCAGGCCAGGCCGGTCCTCGGGAGCCGGCCACCCACAGGGCAGTGGTCTCCCACAGCCCCAGGAGACACCCCTCTTCTGGGGATGTTCCCAGAGAAAGGTCAGAGGGTGTCTCTGTGTGATAACCCCCGAGAGCCTGGATCTTGAAGGGGCCCCCACTGGATGCCCTCAGTGGTCACTTGCCCTCGGGCCCCACGTAGAGCTGCCTCAGGCCTGTTGCTGCAGAGAGGGGACCCAGAGGTGGGGCCTTCAAAGTGGAGTGAGGACCAGGCCTGCCACTGGCTCCCAGCTCCTCTTGGAGGGCAGGAAGGAGGGAAGGAGGGAAGGAAGGAAGGAGGGCGGGAGGGAAGGAGGGAAGGAGGGAGGGAGGAGGCAAGGAGTGAGAGAAGGAGGGAAGGAGGGAAGGTGGGAAGGAGGGAAGGTGGCACACAGCCCGCGGCTCACGGTGAGAACTGGACCTTCTCCCAGCTTCCTGAACACCCCAGCAGCATCACCGTGGAAGGTTCAGACCACAGTGCCCAGACCTGTTTGTGGCTTTACAGGCCCAGGACACTGATCCACGTCCAGTCACTTTTCTGCATTTGGTGCTCTGTTTTAACACAAAACTTTGACTTGGCTCCTGTTTCACTTACAGAAAAGAGATACCTGGTTGGGGTGCTGCTAAAATAATCAAGTTTATCCCAGGGTTCCGACCACTCGCCGCGCAATCCAGCCACGTGTCCGCTGCCTGATGTGCTGACCCCAGAAGGTATGGACGGCTGAGGTCCTGGGTGGATGCACAGCTTAGGGGCACGTTTGAAGGAGAGGCACACCCTGTTGGGGAGAGAATGCCCTGCCAGGGTTGCCCGTGTCCCCACAGTGTGGGCTCAGCGCCTGGACAGCTGAGAACCCACCTCCTTGGGTTATTTCCCAGGAGACACAGACCGGGCTTGCCTTGTGTGCTGGGCCGGGGCTGCCCTGGGCCCAGGTGGCGGGGAGTCCAGCCTGCATTCTAGGGGGTCCAGTCCTGACGCTAGGCCAGGGGAAATTGTCCTGGAGTTGAAGATAAAGCCCCTCCTCTGTCAGCTTCCTGAGAAAGCAGGAAAGCCAAGGTTGCAGGTGTCATGGCAACCAGCCCAGGGCTCTGAGGCATCAGCTGGCTCAGCAGGGCCAGGGGTGTCAGATGGCCAGGGCCTCCCACACTGCAGTCCCGAGACAAAGTGGAAAGACTACGCCCCCTGCCGGACCATCCCCAGGGCGATCCCAGCCCACCGGGGGGGCTGCAGGGTCAGGGTTAGACATACTCTGCTTCAAAGATGCAATGTCCAGGGCAAAAATAAGGGGCAATGTTCTAGAATAAGAGAAACTCTAAGACACAACAAGCAAATGCAATGTGTGATCCTGGTTATTTCCTGGTTAGAAAAATGTGTTTAGGGGGTCGGCCCGTGGCCGAGTGGTTGAGTTCGCACTCTGCTTTGGCGGCCTGGGGTTTCGCGGGTTCGGCTCCTGGGTGCAGGATCCCACATAGCACAGCTGGAGGGACCTACAGCTAGAATATACAACTATATACTGGGGGCTTTGGGGAGAAGAAGAAGAAAAAAAGAAGATTGGCTACAGATGTTCGCTCAGGTGCCAATCTTTAAAAAACAAAGGCGTTTGGGGGAAACTTAAAGCTGAACTCGTGTGAGGGGACGTCGGGGATCTAAGTGGGCCGGGCCGGTGTGACTAGGGGAATGTCTGGTTCCAGAGGGGATCCCTTTGGCAAGGCAGGCTGGAGTGCGAGGGGATACATGTTGTGTCGCCCATAATCTCCTTCGAGAGGGTTGGGCAGAAAGGGTCTCCAAACCAGGTGCATGGCGGAGGTCATCAGCTCGCTCTAGATGACGGGTCTGTTTGTTCCGCTCTCAAGGCTGGAGGGGAGGCTGAGCCCAGGGGTCTGGGCGGAGCGTCTCTAGGTTGGACCTTGAGGACAAGAGCCGGGGGAAGCCCTCTGCTTTGCTGGTTTTTCAGCTGGCTGGATTTGATTCAGTTCACCAAGTATTTGCTGAGGGCCCTTCTGTGTCCAGGGCCCTGTGCTAAACGCTGTGGATCTGTGGACAGTGTTCCTCCCACCTGCGCGGGCTGGTGGACTGCAGGCACCCATGCAGTGGGCCTGGGGGCCTGAGCCTCTGCCTTCTTCACCAGCTCCGGGTGGTGCCCTGCTGCTGGCCAGGGTCTGCACCGCAAGGAGCGAGGTCCCAGCCCTGTGGCGCCAGAGCTTGGCGAGGTGAGGCACAGGTCTGAATGTGGGCTCTGCAGACTGGCAGAGCTGGCATCAGGGCCCCGCTCGCACATCCCAGCTGGGTGGTCTGGGCAAGGGCCTGACTCCTCTCAGCCTCCTTTCCTTGTCTGTGAGCAGGGACTCAGCATACCTTCCGGGCAGCGGGGAGACTAGACCCAGGGACACCCGTGATGCGCAGAGCCCGGCAGAAGAGAAGGCTCCCTTGGGAGAAGCTCCTATGCCTCCAGGGGCTGCAGACCCGGCTTCTGCGGCTCTGTCCAAGTTTTGGAAGGTGCGCCCCCCACCACACCTGCCCCAGCCCGTGCCCAGGCTCCGGCGCCTCCCAGTGCCCCCTCCGGAGCTGTGGAAGCATGAAGGTGAGCTTTACTTGGGCTGTGGAGTCTTGGCGGAAGAGCCCTTCCACTGCAGGGAGACGGGGGCACGGGGAACTGCCACCAGCTGCTGAGCACACTGAAGCTGTCCTCTGCGAGCCAGAGCCCTGGGCGCACAGGGCAGCCCCTCGCTCGGCCAACCCAGCCTCCCCGTTCTCCTGTGCATTTTATTAAGTGCTTCTCAATTTGTTCTAAGTCCCTTGATCAATTTCTGGAGACCCTGAATGGCTGTCTTTGTTAATTTTGACCAGCACATCAGAAGTCTCTCCTGGGGAGAGGTTTCCCTGAGCTCCTCCTCACACTGCCACACTCCTTCCTGTTCTTTGAATTCACGAAACATGTACCTGCCTCAGGGCCTTTGTATGTGCTTTTCCTTCTGCTTGTAATACTTTCTCCAGATATCCACATGGCTCACTTTTCAACCTCTTTTGGTCTCTTCAAATAGTACCTTCTTGTAAACAGTTCTTGCCAGCATGGTCAGGTAAATTACGGAAAAAACATAAAAATTAGCAACTGCTTCCAGATCGTCTTTATACTTCTCTGTGCTTTAAGTTCAGTGGAAACTTGAAAGGATGACACATCTGTAAAGTGTACCACTCTGTACGGCATTGGCTAGGCCTGTGGGCAGGGGGTTAGCACTCACGAGAACCCTGGGCCCCGACGCACCTTCTCTGCTTGGTCTTCTCCCTCTCGGAGCTCTGGTCCCCAGCTGACATCGCACAGCTTGTCCTGTCTCCTCCAACTCGGTCAGCTCCACCAGGCACTGGGCTATCTGTTGTCTCTGCAGGACGTGCTAGAGGACGGGACCTGGCCCGCAGCGGGCCCTCAGCAAGCACTTGCCGATGAATGAATGGTGTAGGGGATATGCTGAGTACCTGGGGGGAAAATAGCCATTTTGCAACCTGTCTTCTAAAGAGGTGGCTCCTGTCACATGCAGCACTTTCTATGGGGCACCACGTGAGGATAGAGCTGAGTGCAATGGGGGCTAGAAGGAGCTGAATAGCTGTGTACAGCGAGAGGAGGATGTGGGACAGTGACGCCCGTGGAGGCGGGAGCATGGGAGCAGGCTGGTGGCCCAAGGCTCAGAGCTGCAGGCCCAGAAATGGGGAGGAATCTCCAGCTGATGGATCACTCCAAAAAAGGACGTGTTTCAGGCGTGATTCTAGGTTTGTGGTGGGTGAGTGACAGAACCCCTCCCTTAACCCCCAAACCTTCGGCAACACATTTGCTCCCCGCCGCCTGCAGTATCTAGGGGGTCCGGGATGAGGCCCTGGGCCCCACATTTGGGGTGACGGAATAGAGAGCAAGAACAGGGCAGAGGAAGACACTCAAGCCTGGGCGTCCATGGAACATGCCCCTCTGGGGACACGCACTCCCCTCGGGGAGCGTTCTAACTTCAGTGAGGTGTAGAAGGGCGGCCTCCGTGACATCTGGGCCAGTCCTAACAGCCAGAGACTGAAACCTAAGTGCCCACGGCTAGTGGGGACGACGAACGAAGGTCATCTACACACTGAGACGCCACGTGTCCTCCTGTCGAGACCTGGGGTGAGGTCAGAACAGGAACAGTGGGGGCCTGCCTGGGATTTTAGCTGTTATTTATGGGTTAAGTGATCCTCTGTGAACTCGTCTGGACTCCGAACCACAACTGTGAAGAAACTGGGGAATACGTGCATATTAAGGTCCAGAGCACAGTCAGTGTTCCACGCGCCCCACAATCAAGCCCATGCTGACGCCCAGCAGGAGAACGGGCCGTCTGCCCGGCCTGACGGTGCCCTCGACACCGGGGGCAGTCATTTCTCTGGGCTGGAGCTGGGGAGTCTCCGCCAGGACGCAGGCACCTTTCCACTCATCTTCACAGGCCGAGGCCCAGGGAGCAGATGCTGCAGGCCTGGCAGCGAGCATCTTTGCGAACAGTCTCAGGCCAGCTTCCCCCATAAGAGAAGACTTGTGAGCAGCTCCTGGCTGGCTCTAGGTAGTGGGCGCACCACAGGAGAGGGGCCCCAAGAGTCTTGTTTTCGAACACTCACGACCGACGCCCACATCTTCCAACCCCTGCTACGTTCAATTTCTCAGACAGGCATATTTTTACGCACACCGACAGTCAATACCAACACGAATCTGAGGGCAAAGACAGATTTTTATTGGCCTCAGCTTTGACGAGGACTGACGACCCCTGCAGACACGAATAGAGTGACTGTAAACAAAGTCCTTGCCAGCACTCAGGCAAATTCAGAGAACACACACACATCAAAAGGTGGATTCAATTTTTATATTCTTTCCAACACTAACAACTGCTTCCAGATTTTCTTTATATTCTTCTCTGTGCTTTCAGCTCAGTAAAAGTTAGAAAGAATAATACGTTTGTAAACGGCAGTACCAAATTGTACAAAATTGACCAGACCAGGTGGGAAGATGATCATTTTACAAAATACTATAACATCACCAGCATTAATTGAAATTATTTTTCCTTTTTTGGACTTCCAAGTCCCCTTGGCAATTTTACCTAGGAAAATAACATGCATCCAATAGAAAACAGGTATTCTAAATACATTTTCTTTATGTGACATATTCTTGTTGTGTATATATGTCATGAGAAATTTTAAAAATAAGTCACAGTAAACCTATTGAACTTACCCACAAAATGGGGTAAGTCAGGACATATTGAATCCAAGACACACTATCCCCTGGACCCGAGGCCACAGGCATGATGTCACAGGAGGTGCATTTAAAGGACAGTCCACCATGCCTCAGAAAGGACAGGGGACATAGAAATGCTAAGAGGAAACGTTCCTGCACCCACTGGGAGAACAAATGTGCCATTCTGCCCTTGAATGCTGTGCTAAGACATCTTAACATTGCTGGATTACACGGCCCGGTTGGCTATACGACCCATCTTTAAAGCTGAAATAAAAATTGTTAGAAAAATAATTTGACCAAGGATAATGAAATTTTTTTTTTTTTAACAAAAAGTTAAAAATACTCGCGTACTCTAATCTTTTCAGGCCCTCGGTTTTGGTTTTGGAGTGACTGTCAGCACTGTGTCAGGCGCACACGCTGAAACCATGCGAGCACCACCACAGAGCTGCCCTGCATGCGAGTGAGACTTCTCGCGACGACTGCTCAACAGCACGATGTTAACGATTTCTCTTCAAGGCCTAATCCTGACAGAACTTCCTTGCAGAGCAGACAGAACAAAGCTCGCACTCCCTTCTCCCCAGGGTCTTCGTCGCGAGTCAGCCCACTGACACCCCAGACTGGCCAGTCACAGCCTCGGCAGATGAGGCCCCCATCAGGTGGGTGGAAACCAGTCAGGTCGACGCAGCGCTGCAGCCCAGGGGCCTCCCTGTCCTCCCAGCCGAGGCCGGGACCACGGGGATGCCGGGCTCCTCCGCTGGGAGCAGCGCAGGGGCTGGCCGGGGCTTTGGGGAGAAACTGGAGCAAACGGGGAAGCAGCTTTCACGCTCAGGAGCCCCGAGGTCCCTGGGGCAGTGCAGGCTGGGGACGCACCGAGCACCCGTGAGCCAAAACTATGGGTCCCCCAGGTCACGCAGCTCCTTTAGGTCTGCGATCTGTTCTTGTGGACGCTCCGGAAAGAGCCAGCGGCCCAGCGGCTCGCCTGTGACCGTGTGGCTGGATTTCTGCATCTGCATCCTCTCCATCACTCAGGCTCAAGGGACAGATGCAGCTTCCCGAAACAAGGTCATCAAGTGAGCACTGCTCTAAGTCGCACTTCTGTTTCTCCAACTAAAGCCTGGGCGCCTTCCACCCCCGCTTTTTGTAATTAACTAAAATTAGAACTGTATAAAAATCTGTATGTGCAAGCTGTAATATTTCAGATAAAAGGTAGCTATGAACAAATAAATATGCACGAACAATATTAAGGGCTGCTAATTCTGCCTTCCAGCAGGAACTCAGGTTTCCAAACACTGCTGCCACACTTCTAAAGAAGTGAGTTTAACTGAAGTTGGGAAAGCTGCTTTTGGAGACGCCAGCCATTTAGGTCGCTGGCTCAAACATCCATATGTAAAGAGCATCCAGAGGCCAATGACCTGGGAGGAGTGTGCTCGGCCCCTGGGGCTGGAGCCCCAGGGGCAAGCCAAGGAGGGCGCTGGCTCTCCCCACTGAGGACACTTTGGGCTGGCCTGAGAGGTAGGAAAACGGGGAAGGAAACAAGACAAAGGCAGGAGAGACACCCCCAGGGCAGAGGCCCTCTCCCTGCCCCCATTTGCAGGTTCACCCCCAGCTGAGTACGCATACAAAAACTACCGTATTGCTGATTTGGTTACAACAATCTTCTGTATCACAAACACCAAACACCCACAGAACATGGAAATGAAGTCGTACATGCTTTTTAAAAGAAAAAGATGACCCTTAGACTAAAAACAGCCAGAAAACCAGCCTAGCATGGCAAACACAGCAGCGAGCACCCAAGCTTTGTGTACCGGGTGGCTGGCGAGGAGCCCCCTCCCAGCTCTGACTGGGCCGCCAGCACCCACTACTGAGAGTGATGGGCAGCGTGCTCTCAGTTCACACAGCTCTCAGGCCCCTCGTGGGGATCACTGAAGCTACCCCGAAATGTGGAATGTGGTGAGCTCAGGCACAAACACCGCTTAGAGCAAAAGCTTCAACCAAGATGCTCACAGCCCCTGGTGGAAGGACAGAGAAGCAGCAGTATCACAACTCACACTCAAAATCTCGTATATACAATTTATGGGAATTTATAAAACAATAAAAAAGGCCCCACCTTCATAAAGTTATAATTTATAGAATATTCTGTAAAAAGCAGTCTTTAAAAGGACTCTGTCACGACCCTAGAAGAAGTCCATAGCTGTCGGCCTTCTCTTTGGTGTGGCGCTCAGTGGTTTCTTGGTCCCCAGGGGGGTGCTGGCAGGTGAGCTCGTGGGGGTCTTCAGCACCCCATGGAGGGGTCTCTGCTCAGGGTTGAAGGCCACTCGGGAGGGGCCTGTGGGACTGACCAGGATGCTCTTGTCCGTCTTCTTGAATTCTGCCCAGATGAAAGCAAGGACACATTAACAGGTATGATTCTTCTGTCCTGCCAACCTGCCCAGATGGTGTCCCGCCTTGGTGCTGTCACAGCTCACGCCCTGCGGCTCAGTGGGCCCTGAGGGCTCTCGGAGGCCGTGGAAGGCCCTGGTGCAGCTCCTTCACCGCACCAATGTACTCTTAAAAGGAAGCGCCCTGAGGACCTGGGCAGAATCCGAGGGCGCACCAGGGAGGCAGCTCCCAAAAGGGGGAACTCTGGGAGCTGGGGCGTGTTTACGGAACATGAAGAATTAGTGAACCCCGAGTTTGGGTCTGGGACGAATCTGAGGTAGATATAAAGAGAGAAAGGAGGAGCTTTTCCTGCCGGCGGGTTTGCTCCTCCCTCCCTCTGCAGCTCTAAAGACAAGGCCTCGGGAGGGAGCTGCGTGGCTCCTCAGGCCCTTCAGATGGGCTCTCCTCTCTCCATGCACATGCGCGTGCACAAACACACTGACTTGTGGTCCCTGAAAAGAGGCAGGTCTTCAACTCATATACTTTTAAATAAAAGTTTGGTTTCCTTGGAAAAAAGCAAAACAAATGGATCGCACCAATATGAAAAGCAGTAAGACAAGAACATCCCTCTTTCTCCCTCTCCTCTTGGGCAGGGTGGTTCCAAATTTTAGTACAGGCAACTGCAGCCTACAGACCATGAGATTTCAGGCCGAGTTGGCTTAAAGTATTCTAGGACAGCAGGCCTGGGAGGATGGCTTCACCATCTCCTGCCAGGCAGCCTCCTTTCAGGGGGCCCCAGAAAGACCCCCTGCCCACCGCCCTATCAACTGTCAGCCGGGGCTGACTTCTTTTTTTTCCTAAGGTGTGCTTCTTTTTTTTGGTGAGGAAGATTGGCCCTGAGCTAACATCTGTTGCCAATCTTCCTCCATTTTTTTTTCTTCTCAAAGCCCCAGGACATAGTTGTATATCCTAGTAAGTCCTTCTAGTTTTTCTATGTGGAGGCTGCCATAGCATGGCTTGATGAGCAGTGTGTAGGTTTGCGCCTAGGATCCAAACCTGCAAACCTGGGCTGCCTGAAGCAGAACCTGGGAACTTAACCACTCGGCCACGGGGCTGGCCCCAGTGGCTGACTTCTGACTCAGGAATGGGTCAAGACCCTCCTTCCCCCGAAGAGTGGACCCCAATGTGGCCTTTGTGGAAGGAAAGCAAAGCCCACACTCACCTGCAGTCATGTTTCTGTTCAGGCCGAAGGTGACCTTCTTGGAGCTGGACGGTGTTTTGTACAGCTGCAGAAGGACGACAGAAGCACAGGAGTAAAATGACAGCCGCGGAGGCGCTCAGTCTGTCTGACTGCAGCGTCCCTGAGGACCCACAGGCGCCCACTGGCCCATGGGGCAGCCTGCAGCGCAGAGGCCACAGGGCCGCTGTGTCCCCCTGGTGGCCTGGGTCAGGCCCAGGGCCTCTGGGAAGCATGTTCATGGCAGGCAGTGCACAGCGCCAGCACTGCTCTGCACTAACCCGGCTCATTGCTGGCCACGTGCTTGCGGGTGCCGGGGATGAAAGCAGAGGGGGATTACGACGTTTGAAACATCCTAAGTAACAGGACAAAGCTTACCGCTGAAAAACTATGAGCAACTCCCACTCACTGTGTCCCAGAGCTTGAACTTGTACATGAAATTGACTAGACTACACCTGTAATGGAATCTAACTTCAACGGGCGATGGGTTTCCCAAATTCCCGTGCACTAGGACTCCAAATTGGATATTCTAACAATTTATCAAAATTAACCAAGTTGTTTCCTATTTGAAAACTCCTACAAGTGGACCCATTTTGCATTATAAAGCACTTTCTCAAATTCCTTCCTAGAACCCCACATTTCTGTGTGAATCTCATAATTCTGCCTTACACCATTTTTGCTTTAATACCATAAACACTCTGCGAGAGGAACTTGGCTTCTGTAAGCCCTGAGTCCTTTGGCAAATCCACCTAAAATATCTTATGTACAAATATGAACGCAGATGGTGGTGATTCTGCTGGTTCAAAGCTATTTAAATTGCACTGAGTTCTTCTCAAAATGTCCACCTGCGCGTGAGTCTCCCCAGCAGGGCCCGCCCAGCACGCCGGCCACCGCAGCAGGCCTCTGCCCCACGCAGCTCCACCAAGACGTCTACCTCTTGCAGGCAAACCCAGACTCGCCTGCACAGCTGCCCAGCCCGGACCTTGCTCCACCTGCCAGGGGCACTTGGCAGAGCCGACCACTTCCTTCACGAGCCCCCGCCCCCGCCCGGCCTCGCAGAAACAGTGACTGCCCCACCCCCACCCTCACCACGACCACCCTGACACCCGTGTCCTTGGCAGGGCCCCTGCCCGCCTCCTCCAAGTGACTTACAAATCCAGGGCTCTTCAGGGCTTCCTTCCTTCCCCCTTTCACTACCCTTTCCTCTAGATCTCACCAAATCCCACAGGTTCTAAGACGCGGCACCCCTGACCCTGCTGATACAGAATGGGCATCATCAGCGGCACCTGAGATTCCCCCCGACCGATCTCGTGGCGTTGGCCCCCTGACCCTGATGGTCCCTCAGCCAGTCCCTGACCGCCCAGAAACAAGCACATGCTACAGGGCTGAGACCACAGCCCAGAGCCGACCAGGCCCGTGGAACCCAGCGCAGCCTAAACAGTAGACCTGGGCTCCTTCACAGGAACCTGCTCACCGTGGACAGCAGCAGAGGCCAAGCAGCCTGCAGAGAGTGCAGCTGGGGCCAGGAGAGCAGAGCAAGGCCCAAGGCCCAGCATGGAAAGTCCCTTTCTGTGCCCTTCACGGGGGACCGGGCTGTGCCACTGTGGGGACGGGCAGCAGAGGCAAGGGCCAAGTGTGGCTGGAGCGCGTGTACCTGCACGGCAGGGTTCGGAGAGGAGGTGGCAGTGCTGCTCTTAGCTTTTCTGAAGAACAGGGGCTTTGGTAGGAAGGGGGCGTCAAACTTCACAAAGTCATTCTCTCTCCTCATCTTCTTCTTCTTCGAAGGGCCGAAAGCCCCACGGGAGCCCTACATAAGCGAGGGGCGAGACAAGAGGGAGAGGTCACACCCACGCACACAGGAAATGAAATTAGGACGGGAGTGCAGACAAAACCGAGGGGGGGGCCCACATGATGCAGTGTGTCTCAGATGAGCCCATCCACCAGCTCAGACAGCCTGCACCCTGTTTCCTGTCCCAGGCTTGCAAACACCTTGTTTACTCAGCAGAGCGCAGACTTCATGCACAAACTACTACCTCTCCATCGTGGCACCACGCCAGCAGGGCAGATTTCCTCTCTCTCCAGCCGCAAGAAGCCTTTTTATTTTGTCTTCAAACTTAGGCCCTATGTTCTGAAGATTTCTGCCTTTCAAACACCATCTGTTAAATACTAATTCATTTTCTCATTTCTGACAAAAGACATCACTGTCCATCGAAAGACTGGTATGAAAGAGGGAGCGTGATGACCTGGTTAGGCTCTGTGGTCCATCGCAGGCAGGCTGAGAACACTCACTGGGTGTTTCACAACTGACGGCCACCCACAGCAAAGACCCTGCTCTAGTTCTGGACCCCAAGGGCCTGGGAAACCCCGTGCAGCCGATGTCACACTGGTGGTTTTGGCAAGTTCTCGGTGTCCCTTAGCAGGACCCATGGTGCCACAAGTGAGGGGCAGAGCCGGGAGCCCTCTCTCTGTGCCTCCCCGCACTAGCAGAGATGTAGGGGGCACGTTGAGCCCCTTCGGGAGGAAGGCCTCCTTTGCCCGTGACTGATTTATCAACTGTTTTCATCCCTTCTAAGAGGGGTTGCCAGCAGCCCGAGACATGAGACAGGAAGGAGGAGCTTTCTCTGACACTCCTAGTGAGGAGCGAGCAGCACATGAGCAGCGAGTGAGGCCGGCGGCCGGAGAGCTGAGGGCAGGTTTTACAGGACAGCCAGGTGGTCGGAGGAGGTCTGGGACTGGAGCAGACTTCCCCAACTCCAGCTGAGTGCTCTGCTGGCCGACCTGAGACCTTTTACTGACCATTGGACAGGCCTGGAACCAGCATTTGACCAAGTCTCCATGAGTTCCCCTAACAAAGGCCTCAGCGTCCTGACCGCTGCAAAGCAGTACGCGCAAACACAAGTGCTCGACGAGGTCAGCGCACGCGCTCCGAGAGGGCCAGGGAGCACGTAGGCCGAAAGGTATGTCACAACCACCCAGCTCTGCTGTCGAGGAGCTGAAGCCAAACTTTTGGGCTTCCTCTTTTGCCCAAGGGGCCTAAGATTGGACATGAGTTGAAGGATAAGAATGAGGCCAGCATTTGATGGAGACACACACCTGCCTGTTTATACTGCAGGGCAGCGGTGCCTGCCTTCCATGGGGACAAGTCTCCCAGCTTGATGCAGGCGCCGGGGAGGGTGGGAGTGTGGATGGTGGCGGGGATGGTGGGGGAAGGAGGAGGCGGAGGTCGTCAATGACGACTGTCTCGGCCACTGAGATGGGTCATCTGTCTATTTACTCATTGGAAAGGGTGTTAGAAACCATGACTGCTCCTTAGTCCAGAGGTCTGACCTGTGCCCATGCCCCCATAAACAGGGGCCCAAAGAGGCAGGGAGTCCTGACGCTCCTGCAGGGAAGCCTCAGCCACCCCTGCTTGGGTTCAGCTGCCTTACCAGAGCCCGGATGAGCTTGACTTCGGATTCCAGCACTCCACTGTGTTCCACCAAGTTGGACATCTCTTTCATTTTCTTCCTCTTTTTCAAGATGGCTGTTTTCTGACTGGACGGGTCATAGAGGTTAAGGGTGCCAGGCTCCCCCTTCTTCTTCTTCAGTCTCCCGCCCTGGGGCAGGGTGGCTGGGCAAGCCCCTCCGTCTGCTGGGTTCGCCAGAGGGCCCTCCTTCTGGGGCGGGGGCCAGGCCAGCGTGGGCGGGCCACGGCCATTGACTGGGAGCGCTCCGAGCTTCCGCTTCTTCAGGACGGGGGCTCCGCCGGCTGGGGAGGCTTGTGGGGCAGGTCTCTGAGCACGGGCACTGCAGGGGCCACCCTGAGACACATCCTCCAGAGGCGACGCTGCCACTTCTGTGCTCTCCCTCTGGAGCCCTGCGCTCCTCTTCCTCGGCCGTTTCCTCCTGCTGTGCATTAGCGGGTGCTCCACGCTGCTCTGCCCCAGGGGGCTGGGCAGGGCTGCTGCCCACGGCACAGCCACACTGGCCTCCTGGGCTCCTCCCGGCCCTGCCTCTGGCCCACTGCCCCCATTCTGCTCTGGGGCCGCGGCCTCGCCCTCCGGCCCTGCGCTTGCAGGCTGGAGGTGGCGCCTCTTCTTCTTTTTCCTTTTTCTCTTCTGAACGCAGCTTTTACTCTTTTCCTCCTCAGCAAGAAAGAACCTGTTTCCTAGAGAGACAGAGAGACAGATAAACAACACCCCCACGACAAGGCGACAGCAAGGTCTCGCTGGGGAGTCAAGGGCAGCGTGAGGGGCAGACAGAACTTCCCCACATTTTAGCACCAGAAAGGCCTCGGTCCTCCTTGATGCACGGGAACTCCACTAGTTTTCTCATTTAGTCCCATTTCTTCCCTTTCCCAACTTTGATTAGAAACCTTCTGAATGCTTATTTTCATATAAGTGGAACGAAAATAATATTCAGATTTCTATTAATTTTTCAGGCCAAATGGTAAAAACCAGAGATGCAGGGTCGGAACAGAACAAATGCTCGCTCCAGCATCCTCCACGTCCGCCCCCACTTCCCCCAGAGATGCCGCTGGGAGTAAATCATCGCTTTCACTTTAGGGAGGCTGGAACGTGCTTCCACAGAAAAACGAGAAAACTCTCAGAAAGAAGCCTTGCTTTTCAGCCACTGTAAGCTAAAGCTTTTGCTCTGTGATGGCTTATGGCTCAAAGCCTCCCATGACTGCAATATGCCCGCTGCTCCCCGAAGGCCGTGTGCCCTTTTCACCCCCACTAACTGCAAGCTTGTGGCTCACCTTTCTCTCTCTCCATGCTGCTTGTCTCTAAAAGTTTACTTCCTTTTTTCTTATGCCTTCCTTGACTGAGGGTTTGGTCATCCTCATCAGCAGAAACATCCTCAGCAAAACTGAGTTGAGGTACACTGCCTGGTGGACAGAGAAGCCACAACTCTTCAGCTTTCTGAGACCCTTACAACTCGGGCCCCAGGGGAATTAAGAGCCATGGCTCCCCAGCCCCGGGCAGACTTAACCCTATCTCTGTCATCACTGATGCTCACGACTACCCCAACCCAAACCCCAAAGCTACCGACACAGGAATTACGGACTTGAAAAACCTTTGTCTTTCTTGACCACGGCGAGGGAAAAGATTACAAGCCCTGGGTGGCGCCCTACAGCTCAGCCCCAGGGCTCGGCCAGGCTGTCTTCCACACCAGCTGGGTCTGTGGTGCCTTCCCCATTCGGAGCACTCCAGGTGTACGAGGGGCAGGGGCGGCAGAAACATCGACTTGCTCAAATGTAACCCAGCTGACACAGCAGCTTTTCCCCAGAGGACAACTGACCGTTAAGAGCAAAGAAAAGGGACCCTGAGAGATCAAACTTCCGTCTCCATAAACGATCCAGATGAGCAGAAATTCACCTTGCTAAAACAACAATACCCCCCACCCCGGGGTCTACCCTCTGCCTGGCGCTGACAGGGAGAGCCTCCCGTTGGGCTCGGCTGAGGTCGCTGGGCTGGGGAAGTGGGGCGCTGGAAAAGGTCCTATGCTGTGGGGCTTTCATGGGCTTCTGCTCAGCTGAGCAGTGAGCGGTGTTAACTGACGACCTTTCACAGGTGAAGGCTACTATTTTTGACGTTTTCAATCAACATCGTTCAATCCTGGTTTTCAATAGTTGGCAGAAATGCCCTCGGTGGGGTCCACGTTCATGTCAGATCATAATCAATTCTAATCCTCTCACTTTCCTCACCTTCAGAGAGACCTCGAAATCTGAAAAAGAAAACAACAAACGTTCATAAAGAAAGCCCTTCCTTCTGTCTTCTGTGAACACAGGCACTAAACTTAAACGTAAGTGACAATTTGTTAGTTCCTTTCTTTTTCCTCTAGAAGGGGAGGCTGAAGAGGGGGTGGGATGCAAAGGCCAACAATGAAGGACGAAACTGCCCTCAACCATCAGCAACGTCAAGGACATGGTGATCTCAAGATTCTGTCTTGGCACATCCAAACAAAACCGAAGAAATCAACATTTTCTTCTTTCTTAGTCTCTCAGGCTGAAGCAGCTTGGAGCTCTGCTTCTGTTCAGTCCTCTTCGTTTACCAAAGGGGGAAATGCCAAGCAGTGTTCTGCTCTCCACGGCTCCGGAGCGTGAGAACAAGGACGCAGGGGGGCTGTGTGCTGCGGGAGGCATGTGGGCTCAGGGCGCAGCACCGGGGGAGTGGCAGGGGTTGAGAGTTGGCTCCGCCCCCCAGCAGCTGAGGCCTCAGGTAGGTGGGTTACCCCAGGCCCTAGTCAGCCCACCTGTAAACGGGGATATTACAGCAGCCGTCTTACAGGGCTTTTCTCAGCATGAAATGACTTATGTAAAGTCCTCACAACAGAGCCTGCTCACAGACTGTGGTCAAACTCAGCTGTCACTTGTCATCAATCACAGGCGGCCACCGGCTCTGCAGCATTGATGGCGACCACACTTCTGGCATAACCAGGCTGGGAGTGAGGGAGGGTAGATAAACGCATCTATCTCAACAGTGCGTTGCAGATAACGCCGGAGCAGTTTATTTACGCTAAGATTTCTTGCTCTCTCAATTTTAGACGTCACCCAGAGACTTCTTTTACGTCACTAGGGAAGAGCTGGAAGTGAAGGGAATGGCTGCACTTGAAGAATGGAACCCAAGGGGCAGGCGGGCACTGTCCTTGTGAAACCTTTAGGTTTGCATGTGTATACTGCATTGCTATGAATACAAACACGGAAGGACAAAAAAAGAAGACACAAGGTAAGCACGGTGACAGCTCGTCCACACCATGAGATAAAGAGGGGCTGGACTGAGCGGGAACGATGAAAGTCAAGTGAAGCCCTCTCCCGAGCCGCTTACTTTTTGATTAGTCTGGAGAGACGCTTCCTGTTGAAGGGAGGGATGTTTTTCCTGCTGGTTATTTCCAGGAGTCGGTCAGCAACAGCCTTATAGTCAAACTGTGTGAGAAGAAACACAACATTAACCCACAGCCAAATACCACCACCCGACCTGGAAGTCCCATCTCCTAGAACAGACTCCCAGCACACGGCTCTGGGAGCACTCAGTGACGGACGGTCCCAACAACACGTGCTGAGGCGCAGCAACCAAACGCTTAAGCAAGATCTTTGAAAAATTAGCTCTCTTTTTCCATGGGAGAAGTTGAGTATAATTCTTCCTTTAAAAAAAATTGTGGTGATGGGGCTGCCCCATGGCCGAGTGGTCAAAGTTCCATGCGCTCCGCTTCAGCAGCCCTGGTTCGCCGGTTCGGATCCCGGTGTGGACCTACTCCACTCGTCAGCCATGCTGTAGAGGCATCCCACACAAAAAGCAGAGGAAGACTGGCACAGATGTTAGCTCAGGGCTAATCTTCCTCAAGCAAAAAAAAGGATTGGCAACGGATGTTAGCTCAGGGCCAATGTTCCTCAACTGCGCGCCGCCCCCCCACCCCACCCCGCCCGCCACCAAAAAAAGTGGTAACATATACCACATACAATTGACCTGGGTGTGTTTCTTTGTAAATTTAATCCAGATGTCCAATTTGCACTTGGTAACATAGTAAACTTTTTTTACTTGGGAATTACCATTGAGCTGGCTTTGTTGTATGGGATAGAGCAGATCTCAGCAATTCAACCCAAAATGAACACTGACATCTTTCAAAATTCCTTCACATTTAACTTTGTCTCCAATAAGCTCATTATGAGGAAGGTGACATTAGTGACTGAAAGGATTAAAGAGGACTTTACACATTAGGCCTTGGTGTTTAATTAGCTCTGACCCTAATTCCCAATGAGCCTGACCACTCCACAGTAAATCCATATTCCATAAAAAGCAACAGTGTACTGACCTGGAGAAGCGGCCCAGTGTTCTCCGAGCTTCGGCAACCATCTCTTTCACCTTCATCACCAACGCCACCTTTTCTGGAGTGACATCTGCCCAGGGCTATGAAAACACACCCAAAGACGACACCCTTCAGACGTGCAGCCAGGACTATTCCAGGGGAGCCACCATCTAATTAGGGGTCTCTTAGTCAAAAAAGAAAATTTCTGTACAGAGAAAAACTCTGCAAGTATATTTATAATTTGCCGAAGATGTTTTTTCAGCCCCTGGACATGAAAAGTCTGGGAGAAATCACACTTTGCATTTTAACTACATCACAGACACAACCTCGGCTGCCTCCAGCACTCTCTGGCACACAGGGCCTTCCTGGGCAGGCTGTGCTGGCGGCGGGCGCGGGCTCGGGTTGGGTGCTCGGGCAGGTGCGAGGAGAGCGGGCTCAGCAGTCCAGCCCTCGTTTCAGAGGAGTCGGGCCGTGGTGGAAATCGACACAGATATGGTAGTACACTAACTTTTCCTGGGGCCGCCTCAGGAGGCACGAGTGAATACTCATGCAACCGAGAGCATTTAAAAAATAATTCAGAGCATTAAAGCCCATGAAGCAGCAGATAAAAAGTACTAATGAAATCTCCTAACTTTTCAAACTTGTACCGTTTCTGGAATCCTGTAAGCTCGTTAGTGGGATGGGCTCAGGTTACAGCCCAGAGCAGACAGTGCAGGGTCCCACACTGTGCAGGTGCTTGTAATGAGCACTGGACACGTAAACTAGGAGAGAAGTTTCGGAAGCGCTCATGAAGAGCGAGAGCATCTCCAGTGTGCACAGAAATGTGGGCAGGAGGGTCCAGAGACAGTTCCCGCAGCTACACAACATGCGATCCAGGCCCTTCAGCTACCTCTGTTGCCTGCATCGAATTTAAAATCAGAATATTTCTCCTTTTCTTTTTAAAAACTTTTGCTTTTTTCTGATTAAAAAATAATATATGATCATTGTAGAAAATTTAGAAAAACAGACAGAAGTACAAAGAAAACAGTAATCACCCATAATTCTGCCACCTAGGACTATTAACGTTTTGGTGTATATCCTTCTAGATTTTAAGGGGACATAGAAATGTTTAAAACAAATCAGACTCCTCCACAGTTTCGTGTTCTGCGTTAAAAAAATTTTTAAATTAAATTTCCTCTGGTCATTAGTTTTGGAAAACTTTGCTTTTTAACGGCTACAAAACATTTTAAAAGCGTGGGTATACCCTGAGCAGTTACCTAATGCTGTGCCCCGAGATGCTGTAAACCACTGACAGAGCTCTGATGGGCCTGCAGCTTTAAATGCACACGCTGCACACAACTGCACAGGTATAAAAGGGGGGCAGCAAGAACGATGTGAGTCCACAGTGGGTATTTAAACACCCAAAGAAAAAGAACCCCGAAAGGACTCGGAGATCAGAAAGGAGAGCTACAGAAACAAGTGTGCATTCATAATGTACGGTAAAGGATGTCCCCCGTTGAGGACCCTCTTACAGATCTGAGTCTACATTAGGATATTTAACACATCAAAAAAACAAAAACAAACAAAACCCAAAGCAACAACAATGATAAAACCCTCGGAGAAAGTGCCCCTTCCTGGGAGTGACAGAAGTGCGTGTAAGCTGCAGGGTCACTAGGCCTCGGATCCGGCCCAGAGGACTGCTGGCCAGGCACGGTACTGTAATGCAGCTCTGCTCCCCTTCTCGGGGGTCCAAGGCAGAGCCATCTTCACGGAACTCTAGGTTGTAGTCAGTGAGATTCCAACAAATGTACTAAAAGTGTTTGTTAGATCATGATTTTATCTAAAAAAAAAAAGGAAATTCTCTTACCTGTCTTCTTTTTACTGATGGTTTTCCTCCATGTCATCTCGTTTTCAGGCATGTCGTCTTCAGAGAAGTCACCATCACCCACTTCGGTTTTCTGTTCCTCCACTGTCTCTTCAGGTACAAAAGGAGACTGATCTACAATGACTTCAAAAACACCCCTAGCTATAGTCTGTACCAATGTCTGGCTGAGGGTGGAAGCACAGCAGAGAGAGCGTGATTAAAATGAATGGTCTGGACTTCGTCGTTCAAAGGCGTGTAGAGGGACGAGGAGTAGAGAACCAGTGCACATTCAATTTCAGCCCGCCCAGCGCCTGGTGTGACCCATCGCCTGGTCAGCAAGCATTTGTATCCCTAACTACACTCCCGTCAAAGCAATGTGGCTGTCAGGAGCCAGCTCAGAGCTACGTGACAGAAGCCGGGGCACCAACAGTAGACAGAACTCTCGGTGTGATTCCTGAAATGCCTGGGGTCAAATCACAAAGCAGGAATAGCCGAATTACTACTCAAAGCTTCCAATGTCTTGCTGATAGGAATTAAGAGTCTGGCTGTCCTTAGCTTTAGACAACCACCCTAGGCATCCTGTGTCATGCTTCACAACAATCCCCCACCCCCGATAATTAAGTGCCAAGTGAAGCAGTAGAAACAAATATGTGAATCACTTACTCCTTAGTCTTGGCAGCAATTTTGCAGAATGGATCAATAAACTTAAGATTCTGATCTGCCAAAAGCTGTAATTTAGAAATAAAACAGGAAAAAAAAAATGAGGAAAAAGAAGAACCTTTTCTCCTTTCTGACGTGTCCTTGAAAAAAGGAACCGTTTGCATTTTTGACACAGGTTGAGTCAGACTGAGTAACACTTGTGTCACAATGCCCCAAATGCACTCTGCATGAAATACCCCGACGCTGGGAGCCAGGCTCAAGGTCACGGCTATCCTGCAGCCACTTGGCATCTTGGCACAGAGACAAGAGAAAGTGCCCAATCCAACCAGCACTGTTCTCCCTTCTGCGCATACACAGCCCCTCCTTTACAGAGAAGTTCTATATGGAGACTATCTTATAATTAAAAAAACTCACGTTCACTGCAGAACATTTGCGAAGGAAAAAGTAAAAATTACTCATAACCCCACAGTCAGATAATCACCTGCATACTGAAGAATGTACATTTCATTTCCAGCCTTCTGTCCATTCATACAAGAACATGCTCTTTACAAAGTCATACTACTTGCACAGCTTTCTCTACTGCCTTTAAAATCCCAATACGACAAGCATTTCCCCATGTTATTGAACTCTTTATTGGACTGTGTAGATTGCTTTCAATTCTGTTTCAAGTAAGACTGCCATGTACATCTTCAGGGCAGAATCTCTGTCCACATGTCCCATTAGGTGCTTAGGACACATTCCTAGATGGGGAAGGACTGAAAAAAGATAGGTGGAACCAACTCATGCTGCTATTGTCGCTGCTAACAACAAGTGCCAACCAAGAGCATCTCACTCGCAGCCCACAGAACATCTGAGGAAGAGCTAAAGCCCCATCCGGGTGAGCTGTGGTTTCATTACACAGCTGACAGGATGTGTGACTGATGCTTACCTCCTTCCCTCCCACTTTGGACAGTTCATCCAGATAAATATTAATGAAGTGGAATTTCACTCCATTAGGAGACTGACTCTCAGGATGCAGGATTTCCTTCATCAAGACATCGAGAAAGAGCTTGATTCGGCTAAAGAAAACAATACACAGGTTTCTATTAACTACAGCATGCTGACATTTCTCTCTTTTCCAAGAGAAAACAATAACATCCAGTCTCATGCTAGACTGTATAACAAGTAACGCAAGGCTGAAGAAGTTTTATTATGAGAAAAAGCAATCACTGAAATCAGTACAAAATGCCCACTGTCACGTGGACTCAGCCCTCACAAACTCTCCTGGATTTAAGGTCTTCATGTGTAAGGGTGCTCTGCCTCTCACAGCACTCAACACAGAGAAAGGCAGAGCTCATGCAATTCACAGTTGCTGATTAACTGAAAGGCTTGAAAAACACAATTACTTTAAAAGTTTTAAGGCCACCAAATGCTAATCCAAATAGTTACCAACCTTTCTTCCCAGCCAGTTCGCTTCAGAACTTCAAAGGACTGCCTCAGGACCAGACGGATCAGCTAAAGACAGACAACGTTTGTTACAAAAGGGAAAGTAAGAAATCTTGATCAGCTTAGCAGAATGAGGAGACCAAGGAAACTGGTGTGGCCTGGATCCCAAGAGTGAAAACATATTTGCAACTGTTAAACTTCTCCATCAAAACATAGTAACTAAGGACCCCTAAACTCATCCCCAACAGCTGAAAGAGACAAAACAGAGACGCCTTCACGTCCCTGTTCAAACGCTGTCTGACGCTCACGCTGCCTCATGCCAAGCCTGGAACCCGCTGTGCTTCCCATTGTTTTTTAAGGTGCTGAACATTCTTTGTACTTCACAGGAGCTTCTGAAAAAAGCTGGGACGAAGGCAGTCTGATCTTACCAGGTAGTACTTGTCCAGGCGCAGCCTGTCTATCCCCTTCCACTCTCGATTCACGGTTTGCCAGAACGTCTGCATGAAGAGATGCTCTGCAGGGAAGAAAAGCCTTTGAACGCTTGGGTTTGGGTTAACATACAGCAAGAACGCAAAGAAGAGAAACAGACTAGGATTGCTTATCACGGACTTTTCTCAACAATTCTTGGGCAGGTAGAAAATCTGGCCAATAATCAAATATGCTCAACATTTTACATTTAAGTAAAAGCATATGATGTTAACAGGAAGGCTGGTAATACCTTAGTTTTCAACTAGAATGCTCTCTGGAGCATTTTTCTTTTTCCACTGCAAAGCCATGTTTCTATTAAAATCAAAGGATTTTCTGAGCCATGTCTACCGGCCCTTTCCAACCATCTATACCTAATAATCAACCCAAAGCCATCATTTTCATAACACTTGTGCGATCCATGTAGAAACTCAGCTTTTTGGTTTGTGTTTAGTGTCAGCTGGGTGAGCTATAACAAAACATTTTATTTTTCTCTTCTGAGCCACGAAACTAACACTATCATCCAAAAATAACTTTTGTTTGTTGATTTTTTTTTTTACTTTACTTCTTTTTGCACAATTCTTTCTTGATATATGAAAACCTACACTGTACTCCATGTGTAGAATTTTGTTCATTACAAGTCAGCTGGGCCCCCGCTAAAATTCAGAGACCATGGAAATTAGTGCCATTAGGTTGGTTTTGTTCTAAGGAGTGCTAAGCAGAACAAACATTGTGCTTTTTCTTTCTTCATAAGTAATCAAAGCCTGAATGCCTCAGAAATAAATTTCTCCCTTTGCTTATTCTTTTCGGTGAAGAGGGGTTACTGTATAGTCTATGTCCAGTGATAACCCTAAATGGCTCGTCTTGAGGAGGCATCCAGAGGTTCCTGCAAACACCGGCATATGCATATAGAGCCTCTAAGAGTGTGAAAGTAACTCAGAATTTGGAGATTCTGGAGGATTGTTATTTCTTCAAATATTTTTTCGAAATCTTTGAGATGTCAAATGTGCTATTCCACAAGACACCTCTCTAACCCTCTTACAGAGTCAGTATCTAGGTTTATCATAGTCCCCACAGGAACAGCTTGTCACCTGACATCTATACACCAGTAGCCCCAGGTCCACATTAAACTAGCCCACTAGGCCACTGGAACTGAAACTTTGAAGGCAGGAGAAGAAACAACACTGAGTAGATCTCCTAGGCAAGTTACCAATGCTGACGAACAAGGAAGTTTTGAAAGGCATGAAAACATTGGGACTTACGAGCCTCTGAGTTGTTAACAACATGGATGAGTTGGGAAATAGTGTTCGCTAGCTCCTCCTGCAAAGGCGGGGTTAGGAAAAACATCGGGGTTATTAGGTGGTAACACTGAGATGACAGCACTGCAGCCTGCACCTCTGCCCGTCTGCTGGGGGATCTCTATCTCTTGTTTTCACTGTCACTTCCACTAACAAGTGTGTATATGAATATGTGAATTTTATCCGATGTGAAATTCCCAATTTCAGTGGACTACTGTGCCAACTTTATATGCCTCTGAGAATTAAATTAAGATGCATGTTTACAAAAGAATCTCTGGTTATCACTTCAAATGACCTACAGAAGAAATAAATTAGCTGTCAATTCCTGGCTTTAAAAATATATTATAACTTAAGTTGAGATTCTAGTCTAATCCCCCAAATAATGGAAACGCAGATGCCAGCAGGGAGAAATTGCTGGAGGTTAGACATGGACCCTCACTCCTCAAGGTTCAGGGCGTGGAATCAGAACATCCTCGCCTCGGCTCGCTGAGACAGGCTGTAACAGCCGGGCGCTGGGGAGAGGGGTCGGCAGCCCCTTCCAGGCTCTGTCCTGGGTGAAAGTGCCACCTGAACAGCATGCCCCACTAAGGTGCAGCAAGCTCAGTGTGGGGGGAATTTGGTGGCTGGGGTCTGTGAAGAAACCTGCCTTGGGGAGTGTCAACAAAAGAATTCTGTTTACGAGCTCCCTAAGAAAGAAATATCCTCGTGGGGACTGCTACACTTGCCTGGGCCTCAAGTTTTCCTTACCCATTTTAGAGGAACTCCCAGACTTGACAATGATGTTCCTGTTCATCTGTTTTCTTCCCCCACTAAAGCTGTTGGTTGTTACTTTTGAATGTAATTTAAAAATATTTTGCTCTGCTATCCTACTCAAAATATGGTTAGTGGAGTAAAAGCAATAAATCAAGCAAGTTACCACACGGCTTGGGGGAAGTGGCCAAGTTGCACATTCAAACCCAGGCAAGTAAAATCTACCCATGACATCTTATACATCAGAGGGCTTCAAACGGGGTTTCAAGGCTTATCCCTTCCTTCTACAAAGGCAAGACCTGCTTTTACACATCAGAACAAAGCTTTTTAAACAGTGGAATCATTTTCTTAAATACTTTTGGTGGTGAGGCCCAGCATGCTCAGCAGACAGGTCCAGATGCAGCATGCACATCTGTGCGGAGTCCCCACCAACTTTAAGGGCGGGGCATCTGATGTGGAGCTGCTGATCACCCTATGAAGACCCTGACCCAAGCAAGGTGGCTGCCTAGTCCCAGGCACCCACTTAAACCATGGCAGAGGTGGGCCTGGAGCTTAGGTAGCTCACAGGATCTTAGACTAGCGCCATGACATTTTTGACTACGAATAATAAAAGAAGATGAGACAGAAACTTTAAAATAAGTAACGTAAAATCTACCATGGAACCTATGAAGTCAATCCTTAATTTATGTGTATTTGCAAAGATAATTAACCTCAATGCCTGGACACTGCACCCCTTTCCATATGGACAAGAGGTGAGAAAGCGAATCCCAAAAAGCCACGATTTTCATCTGTTTAGGCACATTAGGGGACTGACACAGCAGAAAACGAGTCAGTCTCTTTTATCGATTGGAGCCCCAAATCTAGCAGTATGACAAAGGGAACTGTACGTTACCTGCAGAAGGGGTTCGTCCTGCACCCACACGCAGTAGAAGAGCCCTTTCCATATTTTTAGAAGTTCTTCTTGACTGAAACCTCCTAGACGACAAAAAAAGCACAGAAATCTTAGTCCTCATCTTTCATTTCTTAAAGTTTGGAACTGCCACATAAGCAGTGAAAGTAATACCACATACATTTTCATTATTTCCAAATGTCTTTTTTTATTTAAAGCACATATTTCCTTGTTATTACAAAAGAAACACATATAAGTTATGCAGTTTTATCAGTTATGGGGCAGGTGGTAGTGGTGGCGTGTCCTCATTACCTGAGTAATGTAAGGAAGCAAACATCATCACAACAAAAAATCAACTAACAAAGCGGTCATTTGTAAAATGAGCTCCTCCTAAGTGCCCCTCTCTGCTTAAAACTAGCATCTCACCCTGCACACCAACACTTTCATTTGTCTTGCAAAGTAAAATGTCAAATCCTACAAAAGATGTAGGATTTGCTCAAGTCCCATACAACTGGCCCCGGGGAATCTGACAGAGCATTGGGATATTTTGGCAACAAGACCCTTTCAAGGATCCTGCTGCAAGGTCACACTGGGCTGTATCCTGATCTCCCTCCCTCTGCCCCTTCTGGTTATGTTTTCATTTACCGGGCAATTTTAGTTTTATTTTAAGTGGCATCACCTTGGCTAGCCTTGTTCTGCCTCATTATTTGAGCCCTTGACCTCTTCCTGTATCATCTATGATCAAGCTGCAAGTCATGCACAGCCTTCTACCTCCTGGGCCGGCCCCAGGTGTCCTGGAATAATTGCTGAGTGACATAAGGAATCATAAAATCAGGTAATGTACACTTTGAGAGTTTCTAAGCCTATGGAGAACAAACAGAATCCTCAAGTCCTGATGCAGGTTACAAATGGTCCTTATTAATATCTCACTAGGGGCACTAGGAAAAGTCTTTAGGAGCTGCAAAGAAGATAAACTGGGAGAATGTAAACAATCAATGTGATGATCTCAATACTCCAAAAGATCATCAGAAAGTGACACACAGATCCCTTTTGATGGACTGAGGTTATTTAGTGGATTCAGAGTGAGCTTTATACCCGTGTAGGTATTGATTTCTAAGTTCCTAAAGACCTTTCTCACATCAACTATGATGGTGCCTTTTGATTCTTTGTGATAGTTTCTCACTTAAAACCCATACACCAGAAATTATAATAAAATTAGTTTATGAAAGTGCATTTCCTCTAGAGGTTGGGCAAACGAAGTGCCAACTGGTTTCTCCCCTCTTGTTATGAATAAACCACCCCCGGGGATCTTCTTATTGAGAACGCAACTCTGGTGTGAGTAATAAATTCCACCAGAGCTGAGCCAATTGCAGTCATAATTGTAGTAACTTTTTTTGTCAGTGACTTGTGCCTACATTCAGTCATGTTAAGACTATATATTCCTAATGAATTGGTGGATCTCGGTCAGGATCATCAATGGCTGCTAAAAGATTAGATGAAAAAATATTGAGGAACTTTAAAATGGATAAATCAGACCAACAACACCCAAACCCACTGATCCAACTTAACTTGCAAAGATAGACAACTATTCAATAGATGCCAGATGTGATACAGCAGGAATAACACAGCACTGCCTGCTCAACAGTCTTACGAAAACAAAAAGCTAACCCATAACACGTCAAATCTAACTATTAATACTCATTTGCAGGAAATACAGGGGACAGACGAACACATCAAATGAAACCATGGGATGCAGTCAGCAAAACCCTAAATGACCCAGTTCCTCCAACAAATGAATTAGCAGGAAAAGAAAGAGATGGATAAGAACAGTTAGAATGTAAGTCTCAGTGCACGTATCAACCAGACGCAACGAATGAGTCTTGTTCGAATTCTGATTTGTCACTAAAAACATTTATGGGATGACAGGAAAAAGTCAACAGATTGGATATTTCATACTAAGGATTTCTTTTTAAAAAGCTGTGGTAATGGTACTGTGGTTATGCTAAAGAGTCCTTATCTTCTAGAGATACATGCTGAGGTACCTGAAGATGAAATGAGATGTCTGAGATTCACTTCCTAAGAATTTAGGGGGAGGAGGAAGCAGGCAGATTGGACAAACTGGCCAGGTACATAAATGCTGAAGCAGAGTAACGAGTACACTTTTTATATATTTTAAATATTTCTTAATAAGAAGGAAAAAAGAACTGCACGAGATTACCAAAGTGTTATCACGGGCTGTTTCCTTTCCCCTTTTTGTCATTTAGAAAACTCTTCATAAGGAAACTGGAAAAGCATAAACACAATGAACTTAAAAGCAAAAGGGATGTGAACGACACTGGTTCCTGATGAGGCTCGGCACTGGGCACTCCCTGTTTTTGCTGAGCACCTAGTAATGATGCTATCCCCTCCAGGGCTGTCCCACCTACAAGGCAGGGCCTGTGGAGGGAGGCAGTGGTCCGGATTGGGTTCACCCCACTCGAAGGAGAGGTGGCAAGCTGGGCTCAGGCCAGATCAGCATGAACTCCCTTGGCCACAGGGCCAGTACAAGAAGGAACAGACAACCTCACTGCAGATAAAGATCCTCTTGTTCAAGCTCTGGGAAAGTCTCAGGCTCTCTCCCAGTACACCGGGAAGAAGACACAGCCAGGACCGGCGCTCAGCCACCTTGCCACAGCCTAACCCCATCTGAGAACGGAACCAATCTCAGGGCAGCAGAGTTTCCTATGGAGAAAAACCGGGTCCTGGTGTCACCAGTTCAGCTCCTGCATGAAGCTGTGCTTTGGTTTTTCCCCTTAAAACTAGTATGGCTTGGATGTTCTCTCAAGCTGCAACTGAAAAAGAATTCTAACCAATAAAAATGTATTTTTATTGCAAAAAATTCATATACATCAAAAGTTATACATTCAAAAGTGCCTTGTTCACTGCCTCCTGAGTCCCAGTCCCCTCCCCAGACGGAGCACTGTCATCTGCCAGACGTGCATCTCTCCTACGCATTTACATCACACTTACATGGAGTTCTGTGTGTGTAACCTAAATAGCATCGTATGTTCTACATTGTCTGTACTCTGGCCTTTTTCACTTTAAAATAGCATGGTGTATATTTATCTCCAGACGGTTCTTCTAAGTGCACCAGTATGCCAAACTGACCCTAGGTGATAATTTGGTATACCCAAACATCTCTGGGCAATCCATACCTGTGACAGGCAGAGGGACAATATGATGGGCTACACAGGCTTCTGTAACGGAAAACATCACGTTTTGACAAAGTAACAGGGTGACAGCAGATCCCGGACAGCAGGCAGGAAAGGGAGTTGGATGTGAAAAGACATTCTGACTGCTTCATCCTACGTGAGGGAACAAAGCAGAGCGGGAGCAAGGCCTTGGTTAGGCCCCGGCCTGCTCCTCACTAGCCGCGCAGTGTTAGAAAACATCAGCTACCCTTTGAGCCTCAGTTTCCTCCCCTACAATGCAGGTAAGGTTGTGGTTAGGGTGGAAATTAGGAGCCTGCGTGAGAGGCACTTGTATGGCCACATTCCCCCTCAGCTGGCGGCTATGACGACTGCCTCACCCACCTGCTCCTGAAGCTCTTCTCCCTTTTATAACATAAAAAATCACTTGTTTTCACCCAGGAATTTAGCTGGTTAAAACAAGGTACCAATTTTCAAAGGACTTAAAACAGAGAAATTCTCACTATTTCATTTCTTTCAGAACTCTGAAGATGAAGTACATATCTGAAGCACTTTTGGTTCCCAATTGCTTCTTGATCTGTCTTTTCCCCTTGGGGTTTAGTTTCTTAAACTCAATGCAACTAAGTTTCTGACAACAGTACGGGTTTAGTTATTTCAGAATGAATGAGTGAACATGAAAGGGAGACGTGGATACAGTAAATACCAAGAAGCTGTGAGGTAAGAAAATCCAACGGCTACTTTCACCACAAAAGGAGTACAGGAGCCATTTTATGTGGGGGTGAAGGGTTATGCTCAAACTTACACCAGCGTCAAAACATCCACAGCTCTTAGTTATCACTACCGGATCAAGAGACCTTTAATCCTACAGGCAAGAAAAAACACATATTTCCCCTATTACTGCCACCGAATCTAAGGTGCCACCAACTGTAAGATGTACTATTTCACGTGCCACCAAAAGACAGCAAGAACGCAAATGAAACTGCCACAAGGTTGACGTTAAGATACATCCCGATTCTAGCAGATGTCAGATGTTTAAAGTTGCAGAACTGATCAAACAGGGAGGGATTTTTGTCTGGGTTTTCACTGACGTATTACTAGTATGGAGTAATAATAGCAAATAGTAGGTGCTCCATAAACGTTCGCCAAATGCACGAGTGAATGAATAAATAGGGACGAATGAGCCCTAACAAGTAAAACCACACACAGCGACCCTTCTGTGACTGTGGAGGCTCACCACGAGTAGCTAAAGCACCAGAGCGGCTTTAAGCACTTCAAAGATCTCCAATTTGTTCTTAAAATCACAAAGCTACCTATGTTGCTGATGGACAGCTATACATATCGGTGAGTAAAATTTCAGATTCCCTTTACTACGCCTAAGACAAGATGCCAAAAAATTTGACCCTCTCACTCAATGAGATTCAAATGTCAGGCCAAGTTATTTCCAAACTTGTGTTTCTATTTTGACAGAGCACAGCTGTGGCAGAGACCTTGTTTACTGTGTCCCACCATCACCGTCTATGACATTCACTTTACAGATCTTTCTTCGAAAGCCCACTATATTCTGTGCAATGTGGACACAGTGAGGCATAAGACAAGCAACTCTAGGTGTGATGTGTGCTAACCAGGCGGGACTCTGGGGCACTGGCATAAGCACACTGGCCTCATGCTCCTGCATCGCCTCAACATTTCAGATCCCGGGCTTGCTCAGCAAAGGGGTTTGAGCAACAGGCTCTGTCTGGCTGTCTCAGCCCCATATGCATTGCATCTGGTCTTTCTTCTGTTCCTGTGCATAGCCAGGCCCTCGTATGCCTGGATGCGCTCCCGCTTTCAGCTAAGAAAACAGACGGAAGCTCACAGTGTTTTGGGGGAAGAATGACACATTAACAGATAATTAAGAAGCAATGTAGCTAAGTGCTACAATAGAGACATACTGGATATCTCAGAATCCTAGAGGAGTGGGGGTGAGATAGGGAAGGCATTGTGGAGGAGGTGATACTGAACTGAATGCTGGGAGCAGATCAAGGGTGGGAATCTTTTCGGAGTGAAGAGGAGAAGCAAAAGCAGGGAGGTGAGAAATGGTGTACTGTATGTCAGGAACCATGAACGGTTTGCTGCTGATGGAGCATGAAGCAGTCAGGTAGGGGCTGAGCTGGGAAGAGAAAGGAAGACAGATCATGATCTGCACACATGGGATGCTAGCAAAGTAGTGTTTTAGGAAGATGACTCCTGGCTGGTTGGAGGACACGTTCAAGGCGGGGACAAATGGAGTTACAGAGATCAGCTAGGAAGTAAGCAAGAGCAGAAGTCCAGATGAGATAAAGAGGGCCTTTGGTTAGAGCAGAGTCATTCAGCAGTAGGACCACGGGATACCGGATGCAGGGTGGAGGGAGAGGACAGGGAAGAGAGGAGTCCAGGACAATACTGTGCATCCAGCTAGAGTCTGAGTGGATGATGGGACCTAGCAACCAACATAAGAGAGCAGAGATGGCAGAACAGCAGCAGACGAGAACAGGTCTTGGGGGGAAGAAAACGAGTTATTTTGGGCATTCTGAGTCCGAGGTGCCTGTGGGACATCCCGGTGGAGATGCGAGGTTAGCAGGGACTATCTGAGCTGAACGCAGCAAAGGTTTGGGTTAGAAATTTGGGTTTAGGAACCTTCAGCATCTATGGGATACTTGAAACCAGCAAAGTAAGCTAAATCTCTCACGGAGATCCCTAACAGAATTGAAGCCAGGAATTTAGGTCTTCATTCCTCTTTCTAGCAGACTTCCCATAAAACTGTATTTTCTTTTTTCTGGGTAGTCTTTTGCGACTTCTTTTCAAAATAAAACAAACCAAGGGCAGATAATAACTATTCTTTCAAGTAGACTCTAAATATATTAGGATTACCAGTAAATAAATCAAACTTTATCTAAGAGCACCATAAAACCTCTATCCATAGTGCAGCTCATACCTCATGTGCTCACCCAAGGGTTTACAGAACATATTTTGGGTCGGGTAAATGAAATCCTTCAACGGCACCCCACCAAAGTAAAAACCCAAACTACAAAGCTCCATGTGACCCGGCACCGCCTACTTTTCCACCTCCATGGCATAACACCGCCACTCTCCCCGACTTACTGGTCCTCCAACCATTCCCTAGGACATGCTCCGCGCTTCCCTCCCGCCTCCGCTCAGCTCTGTTGAACATCACCCAGAGAGGCTCCGCCTGTGTAGAGGAGCTCCCTCCCGCCCTGATTTCCATGCCTCTTGCTGCCTCACACGAGCTCAATTTTAGCCATCTATGCCCCCTAGCTTTACTGGCACAAATTCTTCGAGGGAAGGGATTCCGTCTTCTCTGCTGGAGCCCGAGCACCTAGAGGTGTGGGTCACAGGAAGGCGCGAATCAATGAAGAGCACACCAGAATAAATCAGGCGGGACTAGCGATTCAAGGTGCAGGCTCGGGGCCGGACAGGCTGGGTCTGTTCTCGGCTTCCCGACTCGCCGTGACTTCCAGCAGAGTACCTAACCCCTGCGGCCGCAGCCCCTCAACCCTAAGACCGGGCTAGACCCAGCAGGAAGCGATGCCCACGGTGTGGACACAACCGGGGCCACGGCAGGAGTGCGAGCCGGTGCCCGACGGCTTCCCTGCTCCGCCGGCGGCTCCCCCCGGCCCCGGCCCCGGCCCCCGGCCCGACCGCCATGCGGCGCGGCTGACCGCCGGGCGCCCACCTGTCTCCCTCTGCGTCTTCACGCTGAGGTACTGGCGCAGCTTCTTCACCGCCCGGTCCCGGATGCCCTTCTCGTGGGACGCCAGCCGCTGAGCGAACTGGATCTCGGCCGGCTGCATGGCGGGGGCCATCGCGCGCGCTGGGGCATCCCCAGCCGCAGCCGCCGAGGCTCAACCTCCAGCTGCCGCCGAGCCGCCGCCTCCGTGCCGCCCCTGCCGCGACTGCGCAGAAGGCGGCGGCGGCGCGCGGGCTGATGGCGTCATGAAGGCGCCGGCCAGCGGAGTTCCTCGCGGGCGTTCGCGTCGCGCCTTCGCGTCTCTGCCGTCTTTCGGCAGCCAAAGCTCGGGGCCGTGGACGGCGCGGTTAGCCAGCGTTGAGCCTTGGCCAGGAAGAGACGGATGGCCAATTTTAAGTGGTCTCGAATTTTTAAGCCCACTCCACAAAAACCCCATCCGATCGGCAGCTGTCCTGCGAAATACACGGGTTTTCAGTTGCATTGGACTCCTCGGGCCGCCTCCGCAGGGTGGAGACTGGGAAGAAGGGCCGTGCGTGGGGTTTTTGGCGGGATATTGGGGGCAGCGCCATCGAGGGGCCGGGAGAGGCGGCCCCCTCCAGCGTCCAGGTCCTGGGGCAGAGAGGGGGCGAGGACGAGTTCTAGGACAGGGCCAGCGGCAGGGCAGGTCCCAGTGCAGGGCAGGGATTTGCAGCATGTGCTCGCGAGTCCACCCTCAGGCCTGGAGAGCACGCACTCCGGCGCCTAGGGCAGAGTCAGCTTCCTGCCGGTTTCAGAGACAGACGGCCTTAGTTGTGCGGTAACTGGGTACGTTTGAACCCACAGGCTGCACCATGTTTCGCGAACTCAGCGGGAGTATTGGGGCAAGTGAATGGACCAGGTGACATCTCCAAGTTCAGGTGGTCATCTCAGTTACCTAGCCAGCCGGCTGGACTAACGCTCCCTGTGGGAGCAGACACCCCGAGGAGCTGTGGTGAGAAAGCGTTGATCCTTGCTAATGAGGCTCAGTGCCGAGCAGGGGAGAGTGGCCGCCTGCTGGACGGGTGCCGGTTCCTTTGAGTGCACCGCCCCTTAGTCTAGCATCCGTTGCCAAACAGGAAAGGCCGATTCGACTTACCTCACTTGACACTTACACCTGGGTCTCGCTGTCCTTTAGCTTTGCAGTTAACAGGTTTAAAACCCCAGCGGAGCCAGAAGAGAGAGGCCGGCTCTCGCCGAGCCCACCCCGAGTCCGCAGGGCCCAGCGTGCCGCGCAAACGCTACGGAGTTTGAGCCTCGCGGCTCTCTGTTCTCAAGCCCTCGGCGTGGACGCGCTCCCGCGCTTTCTGGCGTGTGGGGTCAGAGGGCGCGTCGCCGCGCAGGCGCACGGAGCTGAGGCAGTGGCGGCCATGGGCGAGGCGGGGGACGTCGAGGAGGCCTGCTGGGTCAGTGAGGGGGCCCTGCCCGCCCGTGCGTCTGAGCTGCCGCCATGCGCTACCCCGCGCTTCAGCGGACGCTGGGGAAGGGCCTGGGCCTCGTGGGCGGACAGCTAGGCCTGGGCGGGGGTGAGGGCGGCGCGATGGGGCGCTGGGCACGGAGCTGGCGGTGGCGGCCTCGGACCCAGCCGTGCCCTCAAGGCCCTCTCGCTGCGCCGGGGCTCGGTGTGGGCTCTGGGAGAATGCGGCTCCACGGGGGACCTGTGTCCCCTGACTGCACGTAGTGACGTCCCTGCAGTGATGTAGCTTAGACCCTGGAGCCCGATCTGTGTTCCCCTCCTGCTTCGGTCCCCCGCTAATGGCGTCCCTTGAGACAGCCACCCATTCTCCCCAGGCCTCCGCTTCCGGCCTGGACAACCTTGGAGGGTCGTGTTGGACACTACGAAATGAGATGACCAGCAAAGGCTGGGCGCCCAGTGGGGACCCGGTAAACGTCCTTCCCTCCTGATTAGCTTGGCGCTGGACCGCTCGGGAGGGGATGCTGGCGTTCTCTTTGGCTTTCAGGATTAGGCCTCCCTCGTATGCACTTAGAAAAGGAAACTGGCTGGGGCTTCGGCTCTCGGGACGTGACGTGTATAGCAGAGTTGTACTCTTTAGGGTAAAGATGTGCTTTTGAGACCGTTATGAACACAAGAGGCCTTAAAAAAAAGGAAGCAAGCTGGTCAGGGCTGCTGGTTCTGGTGATCTGAAGGGAAATGTCATCTTAAAATCTTGTTCTTTTAGCACGTGGGAGCTAAAGAAGAATTCGTGAAAGTCCGAAAGAAGGATCTGGAACGGCTGACCACTGAAGTGATGCAAATCCGGGACTTCTTACCCAGGATCCTGAATGGGGAAGTACTGGAAAGCTTCCAGAAATTAAAGATTATGGAAAAAAGTGAGTCTTACTTCGTCTTTGGCAGTCGTTGATGGTGACAGCAATCTGTTCCAGCAGATTTACCTTATGTGAATAACTGTAAAGGAATTGTCAATAAACTCTAAGATACCGTGATAGTCCTTGTAATTGCCTTGGGGAGAGTCAGGTAAGACATGAGAAAGGGAGGGGCCCTCAACTGAATAACTGGGACATGTGTAAGTTTGTGTTGGAGGAAGAGTTGCCAGCTTTTAGGAGTGTCTGTTACCAGTTTCTCTTTCTCTCCACCTGTCTTCTTGGCAGAAGACTTTTATACAGTCATGCACTAAATAACGAGCTTTCGGTCAACGACAGACCACACGTACGATGGTGCTCCCATAAGGTTAGTGCCGAAGAGCATAGCTGTGTAGCAGGCTGTACCATCTAGGTTTGTGTAAGTGCACTCTGACGTTCACACCATGACGAAATCGCCTGACAATGCCGTTCTCAGCACGAATCCCCGTCCTCAAGCGACATATAACTGTACTGTTATAATGAAAAAGCCACAGGGAAAATGAAGTCCTTCCTTGTGTAAGTTAAGCATCTGGCCGTGGGGCAACCTTGCATGCAGTTTGGTGTGTCTGGAGAGGTAGTTAGATGTGTGTTCACTGGTCTCCAGGTTGATGGACAGGTCAGTTCCTCGCACTGGTGTAAGTCCAGGCTTGCTGGTTCTTGTCCATTCGGATTTAGAGATTTGAGCTGAGCTGTTAGTCATATGTCAGTCTAGCAGCCTGTTGAAGTTCTTGGAGATATTCTGGGATGGATTCAGTAGTTGCCTAATTGAGGCTGAGTTACGATTAAATCGGCCTTCAATGGTTAAGGCTGATTCACTGCACTGCGTTTGACTGTTTGCCGTCACCGCATGAGCTCTAGAAAAGGCACGTCTAGAGGGCTCAGGTCGGGTCTCTGGCACTAGCCCAGGCGAGAAGATACCTGGACTCAACAGTGCATCTGGTTTGTGCAAATGTGTCTGGTCAAGGGGGCAGCTATACACGGTTAGAAGGGAGAGTGCGCGTGGTTACCATGGCTCCCTGTCCTGTTTATTCTCTCTTTGGAATCCTCTCTCCTCTGGTGTGCTCTGGGAGGCGGGCTCCTGCAGACTGTGTGCCTCCTTGCTGGCTGCCAGTGAGGCTCACCAATGGAAGGCCTCAGTGGGTGGAGAGGGAGATTGGGGTGTTTCCTCCTGCTCCCTCCACAGCTGTGACTCCCACTTGGGGGCCTCCTCCACAGTCCCAGCTCTCACTGGGCTCCAGTAACACTGTTTTCTCCCTTCGTTCCTTTAGCTGGAGGGTTGTTGCTAGTCCCTGGTGCCTCACCATCCCTTGCTGGGTCTCTTATCCCTGCTCCGCACTCTGTAACTAGTCCTTCCCGTTAAGTCTCGACATCTGGGTTGATTTGTTTCCCGTTGAGACCCTGCTAGATATGCTCCATGTCGCTTACTACCATAGGTCCAGGTTGTCGTCTTCCTAACCTCCCTGGTTCTGATCCCACGCTCATCCAGCAGCCTCCTGCAAGTCGTTAGTGTCCCACATGCATTTATCTTCAGGGAAGGAAGCTGCTGACCAGCAGCAGAGTCAGCTTGCTGGCGGTCTGTTTCTCACTGCAGGTTAATGAACTGGCGTTCTGAGAAGTTCATCAGGATCTCGTGAATGGGTTAGCATGAGTCGATCTTTGGAGGTCAGTCCTCTGCCAGAATCAAATTGTAGTGCTTACAGAGGTAAGGGCCCCGAATGAATCTATGGTGACCTGATCAAAGTTAGACTTTAGGAGGTCTTGCCTCACAGTCCCTGGCCTTCCTCAGGCCATGGAGTCCCCTCTTCCCACTGGTCTCTCTGGCCGCTTCTTCCTGATGAGCTTTACCGATTCATCCTTCTGTGCAGCAGCCTTTCAGCCAGCCGTGCTGCTTGAGGCTCAAGCCAAGACCCCCTTCTCTCCTCACTCCATGGCCTCTCTGTGGGCAGTCTGTGCACACACATAGCTTCAGTTGCCATCTTGATGCCAGCGGCTCCTAGATTTATCTCTAGCCCAGACCCCCGCTCCGGGATCAGGGCACTGCATCCAACTCCTGCTTGGCATTTCTTCTCGCTGTTTCACAGTCATTTCAAATTCTAAATGTTTATCCTAGCCTTATCAACATACAACCAAGAGGAACAACAAGATCAGATTTACTGGCTCATTGCAACGAGGAGACCACACACCGGAGGAACTGTGGGTGTTTTGCCAGCAAAGGACAGGACAGAGTTGCCATAGGATTGGGGGCAGGATGCGTTGGAGGTGAAGTGCAAGTGAAGCCTGTTTTGATGGGCTCCAGGCAAAGTTGGGCTGTGTGTGAAGGGATCAGCATCAGGTCTCATGCAGTGGACCCAGGTCCTGTTTCCTTCAAAACTACAAAATTTAGATAGATGTGGAACATCCTATCTCGAAATCCCTCGTTTGAAGCTCTGCAGCCAGCTGGGAATCAAGGCTGCTGCTCTGTGTCACAGTGACTTGGATCCTGCAGGCAGGAGTGGGATGTTTCCTTTCTACTGGTATAAGTCCAAACAGCAAAATTTCTGATAGTGTGGGGTTTTACAGAATAAGCTTTCTCTGAATAAGAAATCAGCATTCCCTGAAAGAAGGGATCATTATGACACTTTGCAGTTGCAGTGTGTCCTTGGGAGAAACACTCTCTCCTGGTAACTTGGCAACTGGCATTACATGTGTCTGTTATCCCAGCCTGTTATCCAAATTGCAGGACAGATTTTCACTTTCTCAGAGCAAGCCGATTTATACTTTGTCATGACTGATTCATGATAATCATCCCTCCACCCCACCCCAATTTTGCCTACCTCAGTCTGCCCCAGGCACCACCGTTCAGACTAGAGACCTAGGATCCTCCTTGTTGCCAACCTCTCTCTTCACTATCCCCCCCCGCCCACCTGTCTGCCGGTAAGTCCTGTATATTTCCCCTCATGGTGCATCCTGAACTCATCAGCCTGCTGTCATTGCCACTGCCACCACCAGAGGCCCGGCCTCTGTCATTTTGCCTGAATCTCTGCCTCCTGACAGCATCCACTCATTGCCACTCTGTAGTCCATTCTGTATACTGTAGCCTGAGTAATTTTTAACAATTCAGAATGTCATTCCCCTTCTTAAGTCTTTAGTGGCTTGCTTCTCCTTGCTCTTAGGATAAAGACTAGAAAACAAAACCCTGCTAAAACCCACTACCACCCAAAAACCGAAACAAAACTATACAATGGCTTGATAGGCTTTATATTGTTGGACTTAGTCTCACTTCCTTATATGACTGCGTAGATACCATCTGTCTTCCTGTTAGATGTTGTCAGAGCGTCCTGTACTTTTATTTCAGACAGAATGGTTTTATTCCCATCTTACGGTGTAAGGTGGTGGGAGGGCAGGGCTCCTGTTTATATCCTCAGAGCCTGGCTGAATATTTGGTCCTGAGGGACTGCCTACCCTCCTGTCTCTGCATGCTGTTCTTTCTCAATTGTAGCAGAATTTCATGAAGCAGCGTGTGCTACAGGATACTGAGTGTTAAAAGGAAAGGTCAAAGTGGACTGCAGTGGTTACAGGAGGCTTCACTGTGAACTTTGCACTTGACCTGGTCCTTGAGGATGTCTGCTTCCCTGGCCTAAGGCCTGGTTTAAAAGATGGTCTCCTAAGACATCTTTCACCTCATTTTGGCTCTTGAATATTTGCTACTTGGGCGATGTGAGAAAAACAAAAATTTCCTTTTTCTTTTTATGAGGACTAGGTCTGGTGGCCCTCCTTGGGCCTTCCCAGGGGCCTCTCTCCCAGATGAAGCACATAGCCATGGCTCTGAGAATGGGTCCTATAGAGGCAATCTCAGGATCACATGATGGCAGCGAGAGCTGTTTGATGTGTGGATTTGTGCCCCCTCCCCCTCGCCATGTGGTCCGGGAAGATTCTTGGCTTTGAGCAGTCTCAGGGCTGCCTTTGCTCCTGTCTTAAGCAGTGATGAAGGGGAACATGGAGGTAGGAGTGAATGCAGTCAGGCGGGAGGAGGGAGAAAGAGGACTCGAGTACAGTCCCATTTACAATCGCAACAAAAAGAATAAAATATCCAGGAATAAATTTAACCAAGGAGGTGAAAGACCTATACAATGAAAACTATGAGACATTATTGAAAGAAATTGATGATGACAAAGAGGTGGAAAGAGATTCCATGCTCATGGATTGGAAGAATAAACATAGTTAAAATATTCATATTACCTACAGCAATCTACAGATACCATGCAATTCCAATCAGAATCCCAATGACATTCTTCACAGAAATAGAACAAAGTATCCTAAAATTCATATGGGGCAACAAAAGACCCCAAATAGCTAAAGCAATCCTGAGAAAAAAAGAACAAAGCTGGAGGCATCACAATCCTTGACTTCAAGATATACTACAAAGCCAGAGTGACCAAAACAGCATGGTACTGGTACAAAAACAGACACGCAGTTCAATGGAACAGAATTGAAAGCCCAGAGATAAAACTGCACATCTACAGACAGCTGATCTTTGACAAAGGTGCCAAGAACATACAATGAAGAAAGGAAAGTCTCTTCAATAAATGGTGTTGGGGAAACTGGATAGCCACATGCAAAAGAATTAAAGTAGACCATTATCTTATGCTATGCACAAAAATGAACTCAAAATGGATTAAAGACTTAAAGGTAAGACATGAAACTGTAAAAGTCCTAGAAGAAAATATAGGCAGTACACTCTTTGACTTAGGTCTTAGAAAAATCTTTTTGAATACCATGTCTACTCAGGCAAGGGAAACGAAAGAAAAAATAAACAAATGGGACTACATCAGACTAAATAGCTTCTGCAAGGCAAAGGAAACCAGGAACAAAATGAAAAGACATCCCACCAGCTGAGAGAAAATATTTGCAAAGCTTATATCCGACAAGGGGTTAATTTACAAGATAAATAAAGAACTCATGCAACTCAACAACAAAAAAACAATCTGATCAAAAAATGAGGAAGGTATATGAGCAGACATTTTTCCGAAGAAGATATGCAGTGGCCAATAGGCACGTGAAAAGATGTTCAGTATCGCTAATCATTAGCAAAATGCAAATTAAAACTACAATGAGATATTATCTTACACCTGTTAGAATGACTATAATAACCAAGACAAAAAATAACAAATGTTGGAGAGGATATGGAGAAAAGGGAACCCTCATACGCTGTTGGTGGGAATGCAAACTGGTGCAGCCACTATGGAAAACAGTATGGAGATTTCCCAGAAAATTAAAAATAGGACTACCATACGACCCAGCTGTCCCACCCCTATGTTCATTGCAGCTTTATTCACAATAGCCAAGATATGGAAGCAACCCAAGTGCCTATCAACTGATTAATGGATAAAGACGATGTGGTGTATATATACAATGGAATACAACTCAGCCATAAAAAAAAAGACAAAATTGTCCCATTTGCAACAATGTGAATGGACCTTGAGGGTGTTATGTTAAACGAAATAAGCCAGACAGAGAAAGACAAACACCACATGATTTCACTCGTATGTGGAAGATAAACTAACACATGGACAAAGAGAACAGATTAGTGGTTACCAGAGGGGAAGGGGGCTGCGGGGTGGGCATAAGGGGTAAAGAGGCACATATATATGGTCACTGATTAATAATGATGTACAACTCAAATTTCACAATGTTATAAACTGCTAATGACCTCAATAAAAAAGTCTGAAACACTAGTTTTAACCTTTTAAAACTTTAGTAAATATGTTAAAATGTTAATACTGTGAACCAGCCTTGTTTGTTCATTGAATACCTGCAATGAATACAAACCAGCACAGCCATGATATACTGGAGAGAGATTCGACTGATTAGCAGTAAAAAACAAGTTATTTTGTGTAATTTAAGATCTGTACAACAGCACCTTGCCTCTGTCAATGTGGTCCAGCAGAACTTTCTGTGATGATGAAGGTGTTGTATAAGCCATGCTGTTCTCTTCTATTTTAAAAATAGCCATTAAGCCATGTGTGGCCAAATGACCCAGCACCATTTATTGAAAAGACAGTCTTCCCCTTCCATACTACGCTGTTGTTTTTGTCATAAGTGGCTGTATATGTGTGGATCTGATTCTGAGTTCTTCATTAGTTTTATTATTTATTTTTAAATTATTTGTTTAATATTAGTATTTATTCATTTTTGTGTTGATTTTCCGCTTGGCGGTTTTTTATTCTAGCTCCCTGATGAAATTCTCTTGTTGCCTATTTTCTGGAACATAATCAGTTATTTTAAAGTCTTGAGTCTGGTAAATCCAATATCTGGGTCACCTATTGGTCTGTTTGTATTACCTGTTTTTCCTCTTGGTAGTCCTGGTAATTTTTTATCAATCAACGCATTTTTTGAATGAAAACTGGCGTAGGCTGTGGATGATGATATTTTTCTCTAGCAAGGAATTTTTTTTTCTTCTGGCTTCTGCCAGTGAGAATAGAGTCAGAGATTACCTTCATCCGGTCAGGGATTGATTCACAGCTGGTTTCAGTCTTGGTTCCAACTGGCCTATTTGTGGTTCATTGTCTCTATTAGGTTTTTGGTCCTTCAAGGGGGTCCACCTGAGAGCTGGAGTTGTTTCCCAGTCTTTCCATTTTGGTGGGCTCTGACCTTCAATTTTGGTCTCTCCAGCACCATAAGACTGATTCTAGCTCTGCTTGGCATCCTGGCCTTTCTTCACTCACTGTCTGCTTGCCTCTGCAGCCTCACGGTGCTGGTTAAGCATTGCTGAGTGCCTGGAGGGAGAAATGGCTCTGATGTCAGCTCATTTTTCTATGCTTCCATCTTTTCCAGGATCACGGCCTGCCCTAAGTCCATCTGATAGCTCTGTACTTGATTTTTATTTCCCCAGCTTGATGAGACTGTGGAGCACTCTGCCTAGCTTTGCCGCCTCTTTGCTGTGCTGCCTTTCAATATGCAGATGCCTCAGGGAAGGCTGGGTAGAGAGCTGGGCTCACCTCACTGCACTCCCTTCTCTCGGCCTTGGCCCTCAAGGCTGTGTGACTCCATAGCTCAGACACCTTCAAATGAGTTTCTGTGGTTTCTTTAAATTCCGCTTTTCTAGTTATTCTTGGTGGGAAGGTTGATCTGCTACGTGACCATCAGAGTTGGAAATGGAATTCCTTCCATATATGTTGTTGTGATTTTTAGATTGTTAAGAATATATTGTAATGTCATGCAGAAAAGACAGGCTATGGAGATGTTCCAGATTAAAGAAGGCTAAAGATACCTGACAGCTAAATGCAATACGTGACCCCAGACTGGATGCTGTACTGTGAAGGGAGAAGTTGCTATAAAGTACAATTTTGGGTCGTATGACAGAATTGGAATGTCAGTGGTAGATTAGGTAAAGGTAGTAATATTAATTTTTCTGCAGTTGACAGTTGTACATAGTGGGTGTCTAAGGCATTGTCCCTCTTCTTGGGAAATATTCACTGAAGTATTTAGGAGTAAAGGACCATGATATATGTAACTTAACCCAGCTGGCTCAAAGAATATATTGTGTGTGTGTTTGCGTACGGTACATACGATGAGCAAATGTGGCAACATGTTAACAGCAGATACGTCTGCCTAAAGGGTGTTCAAAGAATATATTGTGTGTGTGTTTGCGTATGGTACATGCGATGAGCAAATGTGGTAACATGTTAACAGTAGATACGTCTGCCTAAAGGGTGCTCAAAGAATATATTGTGTGTGTGTTTGCGTACGGTACATGCGATGAGCAAATGTGGTAACATGTTAACAGTAGATACGTCTGCCTAAAGGGTGTTCTTTGTGTTATTTTTCTTCATTCCATGTTTTCTAAGTTTGAAATTATTTCCAAATAAAAAGTTTAAAAAAACATACTGTAAAATGGAAATACTACTTAAACGTTTACAGAACCATAAGCATCCCTGAGACACTCTTGGGTTCTTAGCAGTGCAGTATTTCTAAAGTATTTGTAGGGGGGTGTTGAGGTTAATTTCCCAAGAGTTTGATATTGATGAGAAGAAAGGGGGACCTCTGTTTTGCCTCAGAGAATTATTATTCCTGGCCCATACAAATATCAACTAGAGAGATAATTGTGAAGAGTGGGACAAAAGAGTGAGCACCAAAAAGAGATATTTAATATGACCAAAAGTTTATTGTGGCCCAAATGAGATAAGATCAGAGTGTATCACGTGCCCGTCCTGGAAGGAAACAAAAGCAGCAGACAAGGAGTGTACTGAAGAGATGGCAGCACAGGTGTGGGCAGGGCTTGGGAACAAATGAGGGCAGCAGAGCCCTGGGAGCTGGGGGAGTGAGGCGACATGGCCTTCCTGAGAGCTGCCAGACTCGCGAGAGGGAGCTGCTCAATGGGACCGTGGCCTCAGCCGGAGGGGGCACTGCTGACTGGAAGGCTGGCAGCGATGAGGCAGAGGGGAAGCAGATGTCCCAACTTGTCTCAACCTGTCCTCCTTTCCTGTGGAGCCTGCCACTGTTTATCCAGCAGGAAGCCGTAAGCACAGGAGGCCAGTTCCTGTGGACGTTGACCGCACCCTCTCGGGGGCGCACAGTGGGTGGAGAGTGGATCTGAAGGGTGCGTGGAGACTGTGCAGAGCACTGGGCACTGGGCAAGAAGTCAGAAGTCTTGTAGGCTTGTGGTCAGAGGAGGTGGGATGGTAGCCAGGGTGGGGGGTGGAGACGTCCATTATTCGAGTATGTCGCTCCTGACCACCCAATTGTTAACATTATATTTGTATGCCAATAAATGAAAAGCAAAATTCCCTGACTCTGGTTTGGGAAATACTTGTAACAGAATTCTTGAGTTCAGCAAGATTGATCTTAGTTTTTTTCTGATAGTATTTGTCTTCAAGTCTTTCAGTGAATTTAGTTGGTAAATCACTCAGGTAGGTGTTTATTACGTGTCTGATATTCGTCAGGCCGTGCTAAGTAGCGTGGGGATGTAAAAGGTTAGGATCCGATCCTTTCCTCATCGTTTACAGGTGGACTGAGGAGCTCCAGCATGCGGCTGAGAAAAGGTAGCAATACAAGGTCCTGCCAAGTCATTGGCAGTGCCAGTGGAGGACAAATTCCTGTTAGTCACACAGTTTCTTCATCTTGTAAAAGGGTATTCCAGTGCCCTTTACGTTAGAAAAAGAGTGGTTTTGGAAGCAGATTTTTGGCAGTGCAGGAAAAAAATATTTCTGTGTTCTGGTTCCAGCTCTCCTCTTTCACCCCTTTGGTTTGTTTTAAAAATTTGACAGCTAATTAAAGTGTTGTTTGGCTGGCTTAGATTGGACAGTAGGATTGCAAATGCATTTCAGCTCTTTAACTGAAGTTTTAAAAAAATTTTATGAATCCTAGAATATTCTTATTTCTTTCAACTTATATTTATATTATGTTAGGCTGATTAAGTTAAAATGAGATGTTTAGTGTGGGCCCTAATCTGGTATGAGTGGTGTCCTTATATAAGGGAAAAATTTGGATGCAGAGACAGATACACACAGAGGGAAGATACTGTGAAGAAACACAGGGAGAAGTCCAAGTGAAGGTGGAGGCAGGTTGGATTACGCTGCCGTCAACCCAGTGACGTCTGGGGCCACCAGAAGGTGGCAGAGGCAGGGGAGGGTCCTTCCTTTACAGGTTCCAGAGAGAGGAGAGCTGCTCTGTTGTTCTGAGCCACCCAGCTTATGCTACTTTGTTACAGCAGATTTGGGAAACCAATGCACCCTCCAAATCTCGGCTCAGACGAAAGATGGAATCCATCAGTAGGTAATCCTAAATTCTCTAAATCTGTTAGAGAGTGATAAGGAAAAAGTTAACGGCCATTAGAAAGCCTTTATTTTGGATTTAAGACTCTTTCCTTAGCTATTTTGATCAAAAACATTTTCGTGTTGATATGAAAGAAATGGTAATTTATTAAATTGGTTATAAACATACCAGTTGGTAAAGAAAGGGTAGGAGGAATTGATCCCTTTTGTATAGTTTAAATTTCTTTGGTTAGTGTTTTAGAAACCCAGCTTTTCATTTATAGCTCTCTATATCCTGCCTTTATACAGTTCTCTGTACTCTTCCCGTGAACTGAGCATTAAGAGAGAGAGTCACTCTCATGTTACTAAAACTATCAAAGAAGAGTTGTAAATTTCAGAAGCTATGTAGCGGTTGACCTGGCCGGTGATTTAGATTGCTTCTGTATATTGGTAGTCTGTCTGGACCACCCTTTCATTCAGTTAACAGTTAAATGGAGATTTTCCCTTCATTTCGATACTAAGATTAGCGGTTGAACTCCAGTCCAGGCTGGCAGCTCCTTCCCTATTCCAGTGCTGAGGCTGGGTAAGACCCTGTCTTCACTATGTATGCTATGTCATTCACCATCCATATTGTTTCTGTCCCTGCTTTTTAACAAAATTACAAAAGCAATATAGTCTCATTATAAAAGAATCAGACATATAATCAAAGTGGCCGGGTTTTTCTGTGTTCAAGGATTAGCAGAAGGAATGTATAAAGAAGTGAAATTCATTTATGTGACGACTATCAAGTGCTTACTCCGTGCCATGTGCTGTTCTAGGCATTTGGGATGCATCAGAAAACAAAACATGAAACTCCCTGTGCTCGTGGTGGTCTGGGTGGCAGGCATGCTGCAGTCCCAGTGGAAAATGAGGGGGGGGTGTTGGTAGGAGGCGGCAGCAACGCTCCTATCTGGCCACAAGGCGGTGGGCTGGTACAGCGGAGCGTGCTGCCGCCTCCTGGACAGCCTGGAGCGGGTGGGTGTGGCATCCCTGACGCTGACCTGGAAGTCTTTGGGGTAGCCCATGGTAGAGTGGGGTGTTTTAACTCTGTCCCTTTGTTATGTTAACTTACAGGAGGATCATAGAGAATGACAGAGCAAGAGAGATTATGAAGTTATCATAATGAAAGAGTCTTTTGGGTGGTCAAAATTAATGCCTACATATTTGTACACATAATAAGGCTTGTAGAGATGTAATTTCCTATCTTCTTTACTGTGTTTGACTAATATACAGTTTAATAATAGAAGAAAAATTTAAAAGTTAACTGAAAAGGAAAAATTATCTTAGTTCCCTTTTATATTTTCTTTCTTTTTGTCTGTGACCATATGCAGTTCATACTTCATACATAATTATAAGTAATATGTATAAATAATACGTATATGTTTTCATTTAATATTGGTACAAAGGCAATTACGTAGTTTTCAAAGCGTAGCACTTGATTGGTATTTGATTTCTCATGTGGCCAGGATTAGTGGGACAAAATAATTTCAGTGAAAGTCATGTCCTGGGCTTTCATGTTCTACATCGTAGAAGGGCAGAAAAGAAAACTGACTTACGGGAGAAGAAGTAGTCCCACGTGACTTTCCCCTGGTTCCCTAGTTTCTAAGAAACATGTTTTAAAAGAAGCTTTGCCAGCTTTGCCAGCTTTGCCTGCCAGTGTCGTAATCTCTGACTGAATGTTTAGCTTTAGCTTCTGATCTTCCTTCTAGGGCAAAGGGTCTCCAGAAGGTGTAGACTCCCTCTATTCCTCTGGAGCTTTTTGCGATGCCCCTGTTGTTCTTGGCAGCCCCTGCCCCCAGGTTCCTTGTTTGGGCTTCCCCTCGCCTTCTCAGGCCCCTAGCTTATACAGCCAACCCCTTCTCTTGTCTGCACCTCCTTGGAGGAAGTGTCTGTGAGCCTTTTCTCCTCTAGGGTGGAGTGCTGTCCCACTTCCCAGGCATCTGCTCCTCTCACGGCACCACGGGCTGCCTTCCCCCACCCTCCGTTTTTCCACTCTGTCACATTCCTATGGCTGGGTCCCCTCCTTTGCCGTTGCTGGTTGTGTGGATTTCATTTCGTTAGTGATGAGAGACCGCGCTGTTATCCTGAAGCAGTTGTTCTTAAACTCTGTCCCCAGACCAGCAGTCTCACCTGGAAACTTGTTAGAAATGCAGATTCTCAGGCCCACCTCAGGCCTACCAAATCAGAATCCCTGAGGATGGGGCCCAGCAGTCTGTGTTGGAGCAAGTCTCCAGGGCATTCTGATGTGCACTAAAGTTTGAGAATTACTGTCCTCAAGTATTGCTACTTTAATTGGAGAAGTTGCACCATTAGCTCTGAGCACGTCCCCCCTCAAATCTTGGTATATTTTGGCTTATGGTTTCTTAGCCCTTGAAGTCAAGGCACTTAAAATTTTAAATTATGTATTTCTTTTCTTTTTGAATGTCAGTATTTCTGCAGCATAGTTTTTATTTAAAGTTGATGATACTTTTGACTTCAGATTTATTAATGTGAAAGTCTTTTGGGATTTTTCCTGGCTATTTGAATCATCATCTAAACAAATATGGTGGAGGGGAAGTATTCCGTGGTTGCCAGCTTTCCCTGTGGCCTTTTCTTGTCTCGATCCCTCCTCCGTTGACTACTACTGTGGCTGTTCCCATTGAGTCAGTATGCCAGTTGGTGAGGCTAGCTTTGTGAATCAGCCCCGGCTGGCACCATCTACTCACTCAGCTGCCTTCTGCTTTTTATGGATCAGATACAAGTCTGTGCCAGGAGACAGTCGGGCTTCTCAGTGCTGCCTTCAGTCCTTTAAATAACACGCTTTCTTAAAGCCTTGAGTATATGTCTGGCAGTAAAATGAGGTCTTAAAAGCATAAAACAGAAAACAACAAAAAAAAGTGCTTTCTGCTATGGGCTAAAAACTGATAAAAACTTAAAAAGCAGAACTTTTACAATACTGGTTATTCAAGGACTGGTTATGTGATTGATCCTACCTGAGAAATTGGTACGGGTTTTCCTAAGAAGATTAGGCAACATGGATGCTTAGGAGACATTAGTGATTTGAAATATTGAGTGTTTTTACATCTTTTTCTTCTAGACCTGGAAAGGAAAGAGCAAGAAATAGAGCAACTGAGGATGGATTGTGAGCACTTCAAAGCTCGCCTGGAGACGGTGCAAGCTGACAGCATGAGAGACAAGAAGGTGTGGTGCTCACAGACCGCTGCTTCAAGCGCCAGCATCGTGGTTGTGTCCACAAAGTGGCATTAATGACAGTCTTTCTAGCCCTTAGGCCTCGAGAGATTGTATTTTTAAGTGTGTGTATTCTGAATGGGTTTGAAATAGTTGAACATTTGATTTTATAACCGCTTAATGTGGAGGCTATTTACTTGGTACCTTTTAATAGTCATTTACTGTTAATTTTTATGTTTAAAAGACCATTCTAAAACATTAAAATTAAGAATATAATAATCTTAAAAAAATTCATGCACATAATGGTTTATAATCAGAGATAGATATATTAAATAGAAATATTTGGAGCGTTTTTATTTTCAATAGTAATACACTAGGAGTACCAGTGGTGGCAGCTCCTGTGTGGTGTTCACTGCGTGCTGGCAGGTGGTCAGCAGCTGTCCGTGCCTCTCAGGCGCTTCTCCCAGTGCAGCTGGGTCAGCAGGTACCAGGGATGGGAGGGAGCTGGTCCAGGCCCCACGCCTGTGTGCTGAACTTGGCTCCTGCTGCCTCCTCGTGTGAGGGTATCCGAGTGTCACTGCAATGGTGGTTTTCCAGAACTGGTGGATTTTGGGTAGACTTTAATATTGAGCAAGTGGGAAAGGTTAGGGAAAGAGTTTCAGTCTCAAAACTGAGTACGAGTGTCACATATTGAAAGTTGAAACTTTAGCTTTGTCATGTCCTATTTAGATCTTGATAAACTAAGATGGGAATGTGGTTTCGTGTTCTGAAAGAAGTTGACCAAGGGGCAAGAAGGAATTTGCTAAATGTTAACAATACAATCCATGGGTTCAATACTTCCTTAAATTGCTGAGACATCCTTGTTAAGGTTGAAGCTCAAATTGGGCAGAATCTTAAATTTCTTGTTCTTTTTTAATTGCTAAGCATAAGAAAAATGCATATTTTGCTGGGATTTTAGATGTAATGCTTAAAAATAAGTCATTCTGGAAAAGTGCTGGTATAGACAATGAAATGGCCATGGTAAAGCAGTGTCAGATTACAAGCATGTTAATGCCCTGACCCTTTAACCTTAGTTAAAATATTTTGGTTTTTTATTTTATTATTTTTTTAAATGTGGAAATATTTTAGATTAAACTATTTCCCATTTCTAGGTAAGTATCTTACTTAATTTCACACAGATCGGAGGCCCTGCAAGTTTGCTGTAACAAAGCCCTGTGTCATCTTGCTGTAGAGAACTGGCAGCTGCCTTTTCTGTAACGTTTTCTATGGTCTCTGTCCAGGTCTGTACAGATCATGAGGCTGGACTCTGGAAGCTTATTTGAGAGTTGAGGGACCAGGAAAGAATCTAGAGACTAGATCCTAAATCAGAGTCTTGCCAGTAAGTACTTAGGGTGGATAAAAGTTGTGAGGAAAAGGCAGAAGTTACTGAATCCAGTATGTAAGAAAAGGTCAGAAAACAAAGTCTGGACTCAGAATCATAAAGAAATGTGCTGGATGAGCAGCAAGCCCACACCTGCTGGAGAGTGGCTGCTGGAGCGGAAAGCTTGGTTCATGGCCCAGATTGAGAGAGTCCTCAGTGATGATGGACTCGGATCCGTGGAGGGGTTCAGCGGGGCCTTGCTGTGATCCACGAGGCTGGTCAGGGGAGTCTGGCAGCAGCAGCCTCTGAACTCGAGAGAGGAAAGAGCCCAACTTCCGTGTGTAGATGAAACTGTGGGAGGGTGTCTGAATTACTCTTTGAAGGATGGTGCTGTTACTGTGAGTTAGCTGAGGCTTTCCGTAGAGTATCTGCCAGCCGAGCTTTTGTAGCACCTGCCGTGGTGGTCCCGCATGTGAACTTAGCATAGATAAGGTGCAGAGTTCCCCCCGTGTTCTCTTTGAGGAGCAGGCGTTTCCGTGGCTTACTGTGGTTTCATCCTCTCTCTCTCTTGTTTTCTTATGGCGTGTACTTTTCATCGTCAGTAAACTAACTTAAATATGGACTGCCGATTTTTTGTTATCTATCTTTTTAATTTGTTAGGAAAGACTTGCTACTTTTGTGGTAATAAAAGGGAAGTTGTTGCAAATGTATATTTATGGAAACTTTTTAAAGAAAAATAACTGATAGTATAGTTCAGTTAAAATCAGAAATGAACTACAGAAAGATTTTGAAGGAATCTTGAAAGTTTTGTACTTGAATTCTCTGAATATTCTGAACAAAATACTCTGTTATGTATGAGTATTCACTTTAAATAAGTAAATACATCAGGGTTTGATTATTGTTTTCCCTTTTTTATTTTATTTATTTTATTTTTAATTTTTTTTGGTGAGGAAGACTGGCCCTGAGCTAACATCTGTTGCCAATCTTCCTCTTTTGCTTGAGGAAGATTGTCGCTGAGCTAACATCTGTGCCAGTCTTCCTCTATGTTTGGTATATGGGATGCCGCCACAGCATGGCTTGATGTGTGGTGTGTAGGTCCATGCCTGGGATCCAAACCTGTGAACTCTGGCCTGCTGAAGCGGAGTACACAAACTTAACCACTATGCCACCAGGCCAGCCCCTATTGTTTATTTTTTAAAAGCAGCTTTATTGAGGTATGTTTTGTATACCATAAAATTCACGTGTTGTAAAAGTATAGTTTGATAATTTTTAGTAAACTTGTGCACTTGTACAACTATTGCCCCAATCCAGTTTGTCCTTTGGTTAAAAATTTTTTTTTTGAGGAAGATTAGCCCTGCACTAACATCCACCACCAGTCCTCTTTTTGCTGAGGAAGATTGGCCCTGAGCTAACATAAGTGCCCATCTTCCTCTACTTTTTATATGTGGGATGCCTACCACAGCATTGCTTGATGAGTGGTGTGTAGGTCTGTGCCCAGGATCCGAACCTGTGACCCTGGGCCACTGAAGCAGAGCACGCATGCTCAACCACCACACCACTGGGCCGGCTGTTTGGTAAAGTGTTTTTGAGATAATTATAGATTCACAGGAAGTTGCAGAAAGTCCTCTATACCCTTTACCCAGTTTCCCCCAGTGGTAGCATGCTGTGTAACTAGGATACCAGGTAAGAGCCAGGGCATTGACACGGGTGCAGTCCACAGAGCTCACTCGGGTTTCACCAGTTTCACCTGTACTTGTGTGTATTTAATGAGTTTCACATATACCCATCTGTGTGTGTGCATAGGTCTGTGCCAGTTTATCATGTATAGATTCGTGTCACCACCACCATGCTCCGGATACAGAGCTGTCCCTCACTGCAGAGATCTCCTGCTACCACATTTCAGGCACACCCACCCTGTCCCTGTGCCTACCTCCTGGCAACTGCTAGTGCATAGTTGCCACACATTAATCTCTATAATTTTATTTCAAGCATGTCACCAAAATGGAATAATTCAGAATATAGCATTTTTTGGGGAGGAGGAGGGTCTTCCAGTGAGGACTGGAAAACCTGCTAAACAAATTCTAAAAGAGCTTTAACACTTAGCGTATAACCTTTTGATATTGGCTTTTTCACTCAGATCCGTGCAAGTCGTTGTGTGTGTCAGTAGTTGTTCCTTTGTGTGGCTGCGTGGTGTTCCATGATGTGGAACATCAGTTTGTTTGGCTGTCTCCCACTGAGAGACATTTGGCTTGTTTCCAGATTTTTGCTGTTGTGAGTAAAGGTCCCGTGAACACCCGTGTCTAGGCTTTTGTGGGAATGTATGTGGGAGTGTGTGTTTTCATTTCTCTGGGATAAGTGCCTAAGAGTGCAATTGCTGGGTCGTGTGGTAAGTGCGTGTTCAGTTTTGTAAGAAATTGCCAAATTGTTTTCCAGAGTGGCTGCACCATTTTACATTTCCACCAGCAATGTGTTAGTGATTCACTTCTTCCACATCCCAACTAGCATTTGGTGTTATTACTATTTTTTATTTTAGCCATTTTGATAATGTGTTGTGGTTTTAATTTGCGTTGCCCTAATGGCTGTAATGGTATTGAACATCTTTGCGTGTTCTTATTTTCTGTCAGTATATCCTCTTCTGTAAAATAGCTGTTCGTGTCTTTTGCCCATTTTCTAATTGGATTTTTTTTTTTTACTGTTGACTTTAAAGAGTTCTTGATATAGTCTAGATAAAAGTCCTTTATTTGATATGTGGTTTACAGATATTTTCTTCCAGTCTGTAGCTTGTCTTTTCGTCTTTTTCATAGGGCCTTTCGGAAGAGCAAAAGTTTTAAATTGGGATGAAGTCCAATTCGTTGATTTCTCCTTTCCTGGATCGTACTTTTCCTGTTATGTCTAAGAACTTTTCACCTAGCCCTGGGTCCTAATAGCTTCTTCTGTTGTTTTTCCTGACAGTTTTATATTTTATGTTTAAGTTCGTGATCCATTTTGAGTTATTGTTCGTATAAGGTGTGAACTTAGGTTGATTTTTTCTCTTTTGGCCTATGGTTGTCCAGTTGCTGCAGCACCATTTGTTGACAAGATCTTTTGTTGCCTGGCTTGCTTTTGCCTCTTTGTCAGTAGTCAGCTGGGCGTCTTTGCCTCGGTCTCTCTGGGCTCTGTGCTCTGGTCCGCTGATGGTTCTCCCACCGGTGCTCTCTGTCTTACTCCTGTGGCTGTGTGGGAAGCCTGGGCTCTGGGTAAAGGGCTTCTTCCCATTTAGTTCTTCTTCCTCAAAACTGTCTGAACAGGTCCTTTACTTTTTCATATAAATTTTATAATCTCATCTATGTCTACAAAAATTCTTGCTTGGATTTTTATGGGAATTGTGTTACATCTGCAGATCAGTTTGGGGGGAATTAATATGTTTCTTATGTTGAGTCTTTCAATCCATAAACAAAGTATGTCTTTTCATTTATTTAGGCTATCTTTAATTTCTTTCATCAGCAGTTTGTAATTTTCAATGTATCCATCTTACAAGTTTTGTTAGATTTTTACCCAAGTATTTCATTTTCCTTGGAGCGATTGAAAATGGTGGTGTACTTTTAATTTTGGTTTCTGCTTTTTTGTTGTTAATATTTAGAAATGCAATTGCTTTTTGTGTGTTGATCTTGTATCTTGTGACCTGGCTGAACTCATTTATGAGTTCTAGGACTTTTTTGTAGATTCCTTGAGATATTTTTATATAGACAATTGTATCATTTGTAAATAGGGACAGTTCTGTTTCTTCCTTCTGCTTGGTATGCCTTTTATTTCTTTGTCTTGCCTTATTGCACTGTCTGGAACTTGCAGCATTATGGACGAAGGAGAGTGGTGAGAGTGGACATTATTACCTTGCTGCTCATCTTGGGGGAAAGCACTGAGTCCTCCACCGTTAAGTATGATTTTTAAAAAATAGGCTTTTTTTTTAAGAGAAGTTTTAGGTTCACAGAAAAATTGAGTGGAAAGTACAGAGATTTCCCCTATACTCCTTGCCCCCACTCATGCATAGCCTCCCCTATTATAAACATAAATATGATTTTAGCTGTAGGTTTTTTGTAGATGGTTTTTATCAAGTTGAGGAAGTTTCCCCTATTCCTAGTTTGCTGAGAATTTTTAGCATGAGTAAGTGCTGGATTTTGCCCAATTTTTAGAATATTTCTATCACATCAGTTTGTCGTTAGTCCTTGCTTTCCTGCCCGACCCAGGCAACCCCTCATCTCCTTTCTGTCTCTATAGATTTGCCTTCTCTGAATCTTTTGTAGAAGTGGAATCATATAATATGTAGTCTTTTGTGCCTGGTGTAGTGTTTTGGAAGTTCATTAATATTAGCATACGTCAATTGTTTGTTCTTTTTATTGTTGAATAATATTCCATTGGATGGTCATCACTTGATGGACATTTAGATTATTTCCAATATAACATATAATCTTTTGTATTTCTGAAGTGTCCACTGTAATTTCTCCTCTTTCCTTTCTGATTTCATTTATTTGAGCCTTCTCTCTTTTTTTCTTAGTGAGCCTGGTTAACGGTTTGTCAATTTTGTTTATCTTTTTAAAGAACTATTTCTTAGTTTCATTGATTTTTTCTGTTGTTTTTTTAGTCTCTATTTCATTTATTTCTGCTCTGATTTTTATTATTTCCTTCCTTCTACTGATTTTGGGCTTTATTTGTTCTTCTTTTCCCAGTTCCTTTAGGTGCACTGTTAGATTATTTGAGATTTTTCTTGTTTGTTGAGGTAGGCCTGTATTGTTGTAAACTTCCCTCTTAGAACTGCTTTTGCTGTATCCCATAGATTTTGGCATGTCATATTTTCATTTTTATTTGTCCCAGGTATTTTTTGATTTCTCCTTTGATTTTTTCGTTGACCCAGTCGTTGTTCAGTAGAATTTTGTTTAATCTCCACGTATTTGTGGCTCTTCTGATTTTCTTGCTGTAGTTGATCTCTAGTTTCATATCATTGTGGTCCAAAAAGATGCTTCGTATTATTTCGATCTTCTTAAATTTATTGTTTTGTGGCCTAACATGTGATCTATCCTGGAGAATGTTCAGTGTGCATTTGAAAAGAATGTGTATTCTGCGGTTTTTGGATGGAACGTTCTGTATATATCAGCTAAGTCCATCGGTGTCATTTAAGGCCAGTGTTTCCTTATTGATCTTCTGTTTGGATGATCTATCTATTGGTGTAAGTGGAGTGTAAAACTCCCCTACTCTTATTGTGTTTCTGTTTCTCCTTTTTTTGTCTGTTAATAATTGCTTTTTATATTTAGGAGTTCCTATGTTGGGTGCGTAGATAATTACAAGGGTTGTAGCCTCTTGTTGGATGGTTCCCTTTGTCATTATGTAGTGCCCGTCTTTGTCTCTTGTTACAGTTTTTGTTTTAAAGTCTATTTTGTCTGATATAAGTATTGCTACCCCTGCTTTCTTTTCTTTGCCATTTGCATGGAATATCTTTTTCCATCTTTCACTTTCAGTTTGTGAGTGACTTTAGGTCTGAAGTGTGTCTCTTGTATGCAGCATATATATATGGGTCTTGTTTTTTTATCCAATTAACCACTCTCTGCCTTTTGATTGGAGCATTTAGTCCATTGACATTTAAAGTAGCTGTTGATAAGTATGTACTTATTGCCATTTTGTTACTTTTTTTCTGGGTGTTTTAGTAGTTTCCCCTATTCCTTTCTTCTTCTCTTGCTCTCTTCCCTTGTGGTTTGATGGCTTTCTTTAGTGTTATGTTTGGGTTCCTTTCTCTTAATTTTTTGTGTATTTATTATAGGTTTCTGGTTTGTGATTACTGTGAGGTCCATATATAATAACCTACGTATATCATGATCTGTATTAAGTTGGTCTCTTTAGTTTGACCTCTTGCTAAAAGCTCTACTCTTTTACTCCGCTTCTCCTACATTTTGTGTTTTTGATATCATATTTAACCTCTTTTTTTTCTTTTTTTGGTGAGTAAGATTTGTTTTAAGCTAACATCTGTTGCCAGTCTTCCTCTCTTTTTTTTTTCTGCTTGAGGGAGATTAGCCCTGAGCTAACATCTATGCCACTCTTCCTCCGTTTTGTGTGTGGGATGCTGCCACAGCATGGCTTGCCAGGTGGTGTAGGTCTGCACCCGGGATCTGAACCCGCAAACCTGGGCTGCCGAAGTGGAGCACGCTGGACTCAACCACTACAGCATAGGGCCGTCCCCTCTAACCTCTTCTTTGTGTGTGTGTGTATCTGTTACCCTTTTATGATGGAAATAGGTAATTTTAGTACTTTTGTCTTTTGACCTTCATATTAGCTTCATAGGTGGTTGATCTGCTACCTTTACTGTATATTTACCTTTACCAGTGATTGTATTTTTTTTGATAGTTTTCTTATTCCTATTTGTGGTCTTCTCTTTTCCACTTAAATAACTCCCTTTAGCATTTCTTGTAAGGCTAGTTTCTTGGTGATAAACTCCTTTAGTTTTTGCTTGCCTGGGAAACTCTTTATCTCTCTTTCCATCCTGAATGATAACCTTGCTAGGTAAAGTATTCTTGGCTGTAAGTTTTTTCCTTTCAGCACTTTAAATATATCATGCCGCTCCATTCTAGCCTGTAAGGTTTCTGCTGAGAAGTCAGCTGGTAGCCTTATGGGGTTTCCTTTGTATGTCATTTGTTGCCTTTCTCTTGTGGCTTTTAGGATTCTCTCTTTATCTTTAATTCTTGACATTTTAATTATGATGTGTTTTGGTGTAGGCCTCTTTGGGTTTATCTTGTTTGGTGCTCTCTGTGTTTTCTATACCTGGATGTCTGTTTCATTCCTTAGGAAAGTTTTCAGCTTTATTTCTCTGTCCCTTTCTCTTTCTCTTCTCCTTCTTGGACACCTATAATATGGGTGTTAGTGCGCTCGATGTTGTCCCAGAAGTCTCTTTGACTGTCCTCGTTCTTTTTAATTCTTTTTTCTTCTGTCTGTTCAGCTTGGGTGATTTCCTCTAGTCTTTCTTCCAACTCGCTGATCCATTCTTCTGTATCATCTACTCTGCTTTTGAGTCCCTCTAGTGAAGTTTTTATTTCCAGTGTTGTATTTCCTTCAGGGAAAGATTTGTTCCTTAAGATTGCTCCTGGCGGGCTAGAAGGTAGCTTTTTTTCTCCCCAGAAAGGAGTTTCTGCCTTTTCCACCTCTGTCAACAGTGTCCCTTCTTGTGGGGGGTTCTTTTTATCTAGTTTTCAGTTCTCTCTCAGGGGTAATTGTTCCAAGAGTACTTGTAAATTTTTTGTGTCCCTTGGAGGAGGTGAGTTCAGAGTCCACCTATGCTGCCATCTTGACCTAACTCTCTGTTTTTGAAATCAGGTAATGTCAGTCCTCTCACATTGTATTTCTTTTTCAAACATTTCTTTGGCATTTCCATGTGAACTTTAGAATCAGATTATGAATTTGTACAAAAAAGCCTGCTAAAATTTTGATAGTGATTGTGTTCAATCTGTATATCAGTTTGGGGAGAATTACCATCTTACCAATATCGAGTCTTCCAGTCCGTGAACGTGGTATATCTTTCCATTTGTTTAGCTCTTCTTTTAATTTTTCTCATAATGTGTTATAGTTTTTACTGTACAGGTCTTGAACTACTTTCTTAAATTTTTTCTTAAGTATTTTCTTATTTTGATGTTTTTCTGAGTGGAATTATTTTCTTTGAGTTTCTCTTGGTGTTATTGTACTATCTGTGCAGCCCTTGTTGGGCATATCTGCTTACAACCACCAAATGTGACCCTAGTGAACACTGTCCTTCTCAGCAGTTCTTGTGTGATCTTGCAGAAGAACCAACGTAACCAGACTAATTGGAATGCAGGCTGCTTCAACTGTGAGAAAAGCTGGAATTCTGAAAGGACATGCTGTGATAGAGCTTTTGCATATGTCACCCCAACTTGAGTGGGTTCAGCTACAGACGCCTGAAGATCGAATCTAGGAATCTAGACTATTGTTATGATGAAGTCAGATGTTAAAAACCCAGAGTTTATAAGTCACATAAAGCAGTGTTAGCATGTGTCGTAGGCTCAGTGACCATTTTTTCTCGTAAATTGTGTGAATATATGTGAACATGTATGAAGCTTTAAATCTCAAATGCGTCATCCCCAGGTAGATGTGACTGGCCACCTTAGGCCAAGTTATGAAGTGAACAGACTTTGACTTGTGGCCCACTGCTCCCTTTCTTCCTCTAGGCAAAAAGCCCCTCTACTCTAATTGTCCTGCACTCACCTCTCTAAAAGAAAAGCCTAAAACGTCTAATATACTCAACTTTGTGGACTGTTGAGCCAATTAGACTTTGGTATAAATGCATTTAGCTTGGTGTTTATATTTTTGAGTTTCATGAAGTGAGGAAATGCTGTCATCTTTTAAGGGAATGTCAGGTAGTAAGGAATAGTGAAACTGGAGGTGGTGGTTGGGGAGGGCAGGAAGCTGCACATCACCCAAGACTCACCTGAAGGTGTGCCTGTAGGAGTGCTTGTGTGCTCAGAGGGGACATCGGGAGGACAGTTCACTTGTTAAGAGCCCTGGCTGACACTTGCCTGCTACGTTTCTTCAGAAGCCGCTGGTGGGGGGCGGGTGAGAAGTCTTTCCTGGCCTTCCTCTTCTCCTGACACGGGCGCTTAGCTTGCTGTGCCAGGGCACGCCTGGGAGGCCCTGCCTTCATACTGCTCTCCTGCCTCTGCTCCCATCTTTCCTACCTGGTCTTAGCTGTGTCATGTGGTGTTTTTACAGTGGAGGGGGCAGCTCCTTTGTTAGAGATGTTGCTCTGTGTGGACTACTGTCAGGTTGGTACTCTGTTCAGGTGTCCCAGTTGGTGCCGGTCCTGGGTAGAGCCACTTGGGACCTGAGATGCCTCATGTTTTCATTTTACTTAAAGAAGACGAATTCAAGTCTTTGGTGGCATTTGTAAACTCTAATGCAGTAGTGTGTTCTTTTCTAAGAGTGTTATTTTTGCCTCTGAAGTTTTTTAAAAAATATGGATTATGGCTTTCTAGGGACTGGTTTTCATTTACCAACTGTTTTCTATAATTCTGCATGCATTTCTTTAAGAAATATCTTTGAAAGAGGAAACACAATAGAGATATTTCAAGGTTGAATGCTATTCATTTTTCTGATTTTATTTTGTTTTGATTTCAGGAGAAACTGGTTCTTCGACAGCAGCTGAATGAAGCGAAGCAGCAGCTCCTGCAGCAGGCAGAGTATTGTACGGAGATGGGAGCAGCAGCCTGTACTCTTTTGTGGGGTGTCTCCAGTAGCGAGGAGGTCGTCAAAGCCATTCTAGGAGGGGTGAGTACGACCAGTGGGCTGTCTGGGTATTGTTGATTAGTGCTATGTGACTGAGAGAGTCCAGCGCAGCTATGAGGGTGCTTACAGGCTAAGTCCATTTCTTTTGTTCATTCGTCACTGGTTTTGGAACACCAACTGTGTAGGGTCCATTGTAACCCGGTACTCTGGGAGTATGTGAAGTGAATGAAATAAGATCCCTTCTCTCCTGGAGTCTGTGTGGTGTTTGTGGAGATGATACCACTTCAGTCTTATTACTTGACATTTACATGTATTTAACAAAGTTTAGAGTGCTTTGCCTATGTTAATTCCGTGGGTAATGTAATATTTAATTTATTGAATGTTATGTTATTTAACATACGTACGTTAATAGTGCACACACGTGCACATGATGGAATTTCACTGAGGAAGAGAGATCTGAAATGAGCCTTGATTAACTTGTATGGGTGGCAGTGGCAGAAAAGGAGGAAGGTGGCTCAAGAGGAGGGAAACAGTGTAATCAAAGGCAGAGAGCGCGAAGTCCCAGGTTGGTTTTAGGCACAGCGTGTGGGTCAGCTGACACAGTGTGAAGGGTCAAGTGGGAAAGTCGGGGAAATAAGGCATAAAAGGTAGGATGGAATGTGATTTTGGATGACCTTAAATGTCAGGTTGATGATGGATTCCTGAAGGATTTTTGAGTAAAAGAGTGATAGGACAAGAGAACAATTGTGCAGAGATGAACCTGACAGAGAGGATAGGTGGAAGGTGGGGTTGTGGGTATGGAGACTAGACAGGAAGACTCATTGGAAGGCCATCCCAGTGGTTCAGGCTGGAGTGAGTTCAGCAGGCCCCTGATATGATAGGGGGGATGGGAAGGGAGGAGAGCCATGGTGATTGAGGCAAGTGTCGTGACAGGGCAGACTCAACAGCTGAGAGCGAGAGGAGCTGAGGAGGAGGATGGTGGGTTGACTCTGGGAGAATGCTGTGGTTGTGAATGGGAGTAGAAGTCAAGAGGAGGATGTTTTGTGAGAGGCCAATAATAAATCACTTATCACTTACAGAAATAAAAACTGTGTGACTTTAGGTGGAGAGATTAAATACATTTTAAAATTCATTGAACTTATTGAGGTATAATTTATATACCAGAAAATCCATCCTTTTGCAAGTGTACAATTTAGTGGTTTTTAGCTAATTTCCAGAGTTGTGTAATCGTCACCACAATCCAGTCTTAGAACATTTATATCACCCCACGAAGTTCCCTTGTGCCATTTGTAAATGCATTGGTTTTAAAATTACTCCTTAGAATCCTAGCACCCCCAAGGAAGGGCTTCAAAGGTTCTGCAAACTCGGAAGTACTGTTTGCCACATAATGAAGATTTAAACTGCCAGATGAACCTGTTCACTGTCTTTATCTCTTCTACATGTTGAGATTTCAGTTCAGATCTTATTTGAAAAGCAGTTCTGTCAAAGGTTTGAAAACCTCTGGTTTCATGCCTAGAACAGAGAACATATTTTCCTAGTATATTTCTAGTATATTTTTGGATGAATTCATCCCAGTACTTCCATCATTGTGTAAATCTGAGCTGTTTCCTATATATATATATATTTATTTATTTTACTCTTTCCATCATCAGTCTTCAGTCTTCTGCATACCTCAAACTTCTTTTTTCTGATCTTTTCGATTGAATCTTTTAAAGAAAGAATAGACTTGAAAATATTGTTACTGTAGTTAAAACCAGAGTGTGTCTTCTGTGTTGTGCACTTTTAAAACATTTTCATGCTGGTGTCTGTGAAAGAGTCTGGTATTTTCCTTTCCAAACTTTCAGGATAAAGCTTTGAAGTTTTTCAGCATCACTGGTCAAACAATGGAGAGTTTTGTGAAGTCACTGGACGGGGATGTCAAGGAGCTTGATTCTGACGAAAACCAGTTTGTTTTTGCTCTGGCCGGAATCGTAACAAGTGAGTAATTCTTTTCAAACGTAGTGACTTTTGGAAGGGTGTTCTAGAGCGGTGACTCCAGTCAGGGGTGTGTGTGCATAAATCTGTCAGGAACGTTTTCAAATCTTGTGTGATTCTTACCCTGGAAATCTGACTCAGTAGCGCAGGGATAGGTACCAGGGGTGTATTGTGGACCATCACCGCAGGCGACTCTGGTAACCATCCGTAAGAACGATTGATCTTAGGAACCAGGGTGAGGTGCATGTTCTCTTCAGTTCTGTACCCCAACAGAAGTCAAAACACAACTGTAAGTTTAGCTCCTTGTTATTTGGAATCGTCATCGTTTTACTAATGTCTAGCTTGAGTAAAGGCCCTAAGTTGAGCTTAAGCTAAGCCCTTGCTGTTGTTTTGGTACAACAGTTAAAGAATTCCAAAAACCTCAATTGTCTCTTTAGTAAATTTCTCCCAAAGATTATAGATAGAGTTATGATAGAATTCTATGGCAAAACTACTGTCGAGGATAAAGCCAAATGGTTAAATGATAACTGATAGCCTAGCGTAGTAGGGGGTGGTCTGTACTAGTGAGTGTTAAGTCTCTTTGTTCTGAAGTCAGTGAAATAGTTCAGTATATCGCTATGGCTTATTTTTTACATTGCTCTTTCATCTCTGCTGTGTCCTATGCCACCCTTAGGGCAAGGCTCTGCTATTAAAGAGAAAGGAAATTTTATCATGGCATTATCCTTCCTCTACTGCAATCCTAATGAAATAGATCCTGTGTAGACAGTTTCTTCATAATCCCTTAAAAGTTGATGATACTTCTGGGGTAGGTGTTGAGACTCAGAGGGTCTCTACAGCGGCCCTCATTTAGCCAGCGCTTTAATCAACCCCAGCACGGCATTATGTGCTTCCATCATAGCGCCTGCAGCGAGAGGAGGCTTGCTTTGCTCTACCGTTTACAAGTGTTTTAAGGTCTTTTTTTTTTTAACAGAAGTCTGCAAATTTGATGATTAGATTTTCTGCTATTTGCAGGTGACCCCAAAGGTCTGTGACATATGTGATTTGTCGTTCTGCTGGGTTGTGAATTTGAACTGCCTGAGTTGCTGGCTGGTGTGTAGCGGGGAGGCAGTTGGCCAGTGGGTGAACCGGCCTGTTGCTCAGCATACAGGCTCAGCTTACCTTTGTGTTTCCCTGCTTGGAGTAGCTCACATAGGAACTCTCACCAAGACTTGGAAAGTGGCACTTACGTTTTTCACTTACACGCTGATGAACTTTACTGGAAAGATTACATACTATGGTGGTGTTTTATTAAAGTGCTGCTTTGCAGACATCTCGGGGCTTATGCATCTCACATACCAAGACTCTGTTTTATGAGGAGTAGGCAGTATAGCAGAGACCTTGGGCTAGCTGTCAAACAGATCTTCTGCCTTCTGAAACAAGGATTCTTATTTTAAATTTACATACAGTAAACTCACCCATTACGGTTTTTTTTCTCACCTTTTTACAGTTCTATGAGTTTTGACAAATGCGTATAGTCATGTAACCACTCGGATTAAGAACAGTTCCATTACTTCCCCCAAGACTCCCCCCATCGTCCTCATCACCTCTTTCTTTTTTTTTAAATTTTTTATTGAGTTCATAATAGTTTACATCATTGTGAAATTTTGTTTGTACATTATTCCTTGACTGTCACCGCGTAAGTGCTCCCCTTCACCCCCTGTGCCCATCCCCCACCCCCTTCCCCTGGTAACCACCAAAATGTTTTCTTTGTCCATGTGTTTGTTCATATTCCACATATGAGTGACATCATCTGGTGTTTGTCTTTCTCAGTCTGGCTTTTTCGCTTGGCATAATTCCCTCCAGGTCCATCCACATTGTTGCAAATGGGATGATTTTGTCTTTTTTGTGGCTGAGTAGTATTCCATTGTATATATCCACCACATCTTCTTTATCCAGTCATCAGTTGACGGGCACTTGGATTGTTTCCATGTCTTGGCTGTTGTGAATGGTGCTGCAATGAACGTAGGGCTACATATGTTACTTTGGATTGTTGATTTCAAGTTGTTTGGGTAGATACCCAGTAGTGGGATAGTTGGGTCATATGGTAGTCCTATTTTTAGTTTTTTGAGGAATCTCCCTGCTGTTTTCTGTAGTGGCTGCACCAGTTTGCATTCCCACCAGCAGTGTATGAGAGTTCCCTTTTCTCCACATCCTCTCCAACATTTGTTATTTTTAGTCTGAGTGATTATAGCCATTTTAACAGATGTAAGGTGGTATCTTAGTGTAGTTTTGATTTGCATTTCCCTGAGGATTAGTGATGTTGAACATCTTTTCATGTGTTTATTGGCCATCTGTGTATCTTGTTTGGAAAAATGTCTGCTCACATCCTCTGCCCATGTTTTGATCGAGCTGTTTGTTTTTTTGTTGTTGAGTTGTGTGAGTTCTTTATATATTATGGAGATTAACTCCTTGTCGGATATATGATTTGCAAATATTTTCTCCCAGTTGATGGGTTGTCTCTTTGTTTTGATCCTAGTTTCTTTTGCCTTCCAGAAGCTCTTTAGTCTAATGAAGTCCCACTTGTTTATTTTTTCTTTTATTTCTCTTGTGAAATGAAAAGCTGAGAAGACATGGTATTTGAAAAGATCCTTTTAACTTCCATGTCAAAGAGTATTCTACCTATATTATCTTCCAGGAGTTTTAGGGTTTCAGGACTTATCTTCAGGTCTTTGATCTATTTTGAGTTTATTTTTGTGTATGATGTGAGATAATGGTCTACTTTCATTCTTTTGCAGGTGGCTGTCCAGTTTTCCCAACACCATTTATTGAAGAGACTGTCTTTTCTCCATTGTATGTTCTCAGCTCCTTTGTCGAAGATTAGCTGTCCATAGATGTGCGGTTTTATTTCTGGGCTTTCACTTCTGTTCCATTGATCTGTGTGCCTGTTTTTGTACCAGTGCCATGCTGTTTTGATCACTATGGATTTGTAGTACGTTTTGAAGTCAGGGATTATGATGCCTCTAGCTTTGTTCTTTTTTCTCAGGATTGCTTTAGCAATTTGGGGTTTTTGGTTGCTCCATATGAATTTTAGGATACTTTGTTCTATTTCTGTGAAGAATGTTGTTGGGGTTCTGATTGGGATTGCATTGAATCTGTAGATTGCTTTGAGTAGTATGGACATTTTATGTTTATTCTTCCAATCCATGTGCATGGAATCTCTTTCCATCTCTTTTTGTCATCATCAGTTTCTTTCAGTAAGGTCTTATAGTTCTCATTGTATAAGTCCTTCACCTCCTTGGTTAAATTTATTCCTATATATTTTATTCTTTTTGTTGTGATTGCAAATGGAATTGTATTCTTGAGTTCTCTTTCTGTAAGTTCGTTATTAGAGTATAGAAATGCAACTGACTTTTGTAAGTTGATTTTGTACCCTGCAACTTTACTGTAGTTGTTAATTATTTCTGATAGTTTTCTGATGGATTCTTTAGGGTTTTCTGTAAACAAGATTGTGTCATCTGCAAACAGCGTGAGTTTCACTTCTTCACTCCCTATTTGGATTCCTTTTATTCCTTTCTCTTGCCTAATTGCTGTGGTCAAAACTTCCAGTACTATGTTGAATAAGAGTGGTGATAGTGGGCACCCTTGTCTCGTTCCTGTTCTCAGGGGGATGGCGCTCAGTTTTTGCCCATTGAGTATGATGTTGGCTGTGGGTTTGTCCTATATGGCCTTTATTATGTTGAGGTAACTTCCTTCTGTCCCCATTTTGTTAAGAGTTTTTCTCATAAATCGTTGTTGGATCTTGTCAAATGCTTTGTCTGCATCTATTGAGATGATCATGTGGTTTTTATTCCTCATTTTGTTGATGTGGTGTATCACTGATTGATTTGCGGATGTTGAACCATCCCTGTGTCCCTAGTATAAATCCCACTTGATCATGATATATGATTGTTTTGATGTATTGCCAAATTCAAGTTGCCAGTATTTTGTTGAGGATTTTTCCATCTATGTTCATCAGCGGTAGCGGCCTGTGGTTTTCCTTTTTGTGTTATCCTCATCAGGCTTTGGTATCAGAATGATGTTGACCTCATAGAATGTGTTACGAAGTGTTCCATCTTCCCAAAGTTTCTGGAGTATCTTGAGAAGGATAGATATTAAATCCTCTCTGAAAGTTTGGTAGAATTCTCCAGGGAAGCCATCTGGTTCTGGGCTTTTATTTTTTAGAATGCTTTTCATTACTGTTTCAGGCTCTTCACTTGTGATTGGTTTTTTCAGATTGTCTATCTCTTCTTGATTCAGCTTTGGGAGGTTGTAAGAGTCTAAGAATTTATCCATTTCCTGTACATTGTCCATTTTGTTGACATATAGTGTTTCATAGTATTCTCTTAGAATCCGTTGTCTTTCTCTGGTATCCATTGTTGTTTCTCCTCTTTCATTTCTAATTTTTTTTTTATCTCCCCAAATCCCCCTGGTACATAGTTGTATATCTTAGTTGCAGGTCCCTCTAGTTGTGGCATGTGGGACACTGCCTCAGCATGGCCTGACGAGCGGTACCATGTCCGTGCCCAGGATCCGAACCAGTGAAACCTTGTGCCACCTCAGCTGAGCATGTGAACTTAACCACTCGGCCATGGGGCCGGACCCTCTAATTTTATTTATCTGAGCTTTTCTCTCTTCTTTTCTTTGTAAGTGTGGCTACGGGTTTGTTAATTTTGTTTATTTTCTCAGAGAACCAGCTCTTTGTTTCATTGATCCTTTCTACTGCCTTTTTTTGTTTCAATAGCATTTATTTCTGCTCTGATTTTTATTATTTCTCTCCTTCTGTTGACTTTGGGCTTTGTTCTTCTTTTTCTAATTTAGTCAGGTATAGTTTGAGATTGCTTATTTGGGATTTTTCTTGTTTGTTAAAGTGAGCCTGTATTGCAATGAATTCCCCTCTTTTTTTTTTTAAGGATTGGCACTTGAGGTAACAACTGTTGCCAATCTTATTCTTTTTCTTTTCTTCTCCCCAAAGCCCCCAGTACATAGTTGTATATTTTAGTTGTGAGTGCCTCTGGTGGTGCTATATGGGACGCTCCTATGGTGTGGCCTGATGAGTGGTGCCACATCTGCACCTGGCATCCGAACTGGCGAAACCCTGGGCCACTGAAGCGGAGCACGTGAACTTAACCTCTTGGCCACAGGGCTGACCCCGAATTTCCCTCTTAATACGGCTTTTGCTGCATCCCATATGAGTTGGTATGGTATGTATTCATTTTAATTTGTCTCCAGATATTTTTTGATTTCTCCTTTCATTTCTTCAATTATCCATTGGTGGTTCACTAGCATGTTGTTTAGTCTCCACACCTTTGTCCCTTTCTCAGCTTTCTTCTTCTAACTAATTTCTAGCCTTCATAGCATTGTGATTGGAAAAGATGCTTGTTATTATTTCAGTATTCTTAAATTTATTGAGGCTTGCCTCGTTTCGCAACATATGATCTGTCCTTGAGAATGTTCCGTGTGCACTTGAGAGGAATATGTATTCTGCTGTTTTTGGATGGAGTGTTCGATATATGTCTATTAAGTCCAACTGGTCAAGCTTTTCACTTAATCCTACTGTTTCCTCGTTGACTTTCTGTCTGGATGATCTATCCATTGATGTGAGTGGAGTGTTGAGGTCCCCTACTATTATTATGTTATTATTAATATCTTATTTTAGGTTTGTTAATAGTTGCTTTATGTACTTTGGGGCTCCTGTGTTGGGTGTACAGATATGTATGTGTTATTTCTTCCTGATGGCATGTCCCTTTAATCCTGTGTACTGCCCCTCTTTGTCTCTCTTTACGTGTCTTGTCTTAAAGTCCACTTTGTCTAAGTATTGTGACACCTGCTTTGTTTTGTTTGCCGTTAGCTTGGAGTTTGGTCTTCCATCCTTTCACTCTGAGGCTGTGTTTGTCTTTGGAGCTGAGATGTGTTTCCTGGAGGCAGCATATTGTTGGATCTTGTTCTTTAATCCATCTCACCACTCTGTGTCTTTTTATTGGAGAATTCAATCCATTTACATTTAGGGTGATTATCAATTTGTGAGGGGCTTAATGCTGCCATTTTATCACTCTCTTCCTTGTTCTACTGCATTTCCTTTGTTTTTCGTTCTGTGTAGTTTGGTCTACCCATTGAGTTATGTAGTTTTTTTATGTTGTGTTTGTTTTCTCCTTATTTATTATTTGTGTCTCTGTTCTCCTTTTTTGTTTAGTGGTTACCATGAGGTTTATATTCAGAATCTCATAGAGAAGATAGTCTGTTTTCTGATGGCCTCTTATTTCCTTAGTCTAAACTGATTCCTTTTCTCTTCCCCTCCTAAGTTGTTTTTCTCACATCTTATTCCATCTTGTGTTCTGAGTTTGTGGTTAAAATGACAAGATTATCTTTGTTTGTGGTGTTTTCCTTCCCTTTGTCTTTGATGCTGTACTTCAGTATTTGCTAACATGTTCTGATGTATAGCTACAATTTTCTGATTTTGTCTACTTATTTATCTCCTTACTCCGTGCTTTCTAACCCCTTTCTCCATTTTTTTTTCCAGGTATGGGGGCCTTCGTGAGGATTTATTGTAGGGGGGTCTTGTGGATACAAACTCCCTTAACTTTTGTTTATCTGAGAAAGTTTTTATTTCTCCATCATTTCTGAAGGATATTTTTGCTGGATAGAGTATTTTTGGCTGAAAGTTTTTATCCTTCAAAGATTTTAGTATGTCATTCCAGTCTTGGTTTCTGCAGAGGAATCCCATGAAAGCCTGATAGGGGTTCCTTTGTAGGTTATTTTCTTCTTCCTTGCTGCCCTTAGTACTTTTTCTTTGTCATTTACTTTTGCCAGTTTCACTACTGTATGCTTTGCAGTAGGTCTTTTTACATCGACATATTTAGGAGATCTGGTAGCCTCTTCCATGTCGATTTCCATCTCTTTCCCTAGGTTTGGGAAGTTCTCCACTATTATTTCTGTGAACAGACTTTCTGCTCCATTCTCCTCTTTTCTTTCTGGAATACCTATAATTCTTAAGGTGCGTTTCCTAATTGAATTGGATATTTCTTGGAGACTTTCTTCATTTCTTTTTAGTCTTAGTTCTCTTTCCTCCTCTGTCTGGAGTATTTCAACATGTCTGTCTTCGATTATGCCGATATGCTCCTCTATGATGTCCGCTTGAGTGTTCAGGGAATCCATATTCTGTTTTATCTCTTCCACTGTGTCTTTTATCTCCAGTATTTCTGATTGATTTTTATTTATGGTTTCAATCTCTTTTGTGAAGTAGCTCCTGAACTTGTTGAATTGTTTCTCTACATTCTCTTTTAACTCATTGAGTTTTCTGATGATAGCTGTTTTGAATTCACTGTCATTTAGATTACATATTTCTGTGTCCTCAGGACTGATTTCTGTATCCTTGTCATTTTCTCTCTGGTCTGGAGATTTAATATAATTTTTGATATTGCTAGAGGGGGTGGCTCTGTTTTTGTGCATTGTGATGGTATTTGGTTGCAGTTACCGCCTATTGCCACTGTGTGGGGGTCTAGAGCAAATATTCTGAGTCCTCTGCATTCTGCTGGGATCCCAGGCACTGGAGCCAGTGCTGGGCAGGGTGGGTGGAGGTACGCTTTCTCTTGTGTGCTCTCAGGGTTTTCTTGCTCTGCTCTCACTATCTGCTCTCCTGGGGTGTTGGCTTGCTGAGGTCACCCCCCATGATAGCTTTCTCCCTGGTAGAGGGCTTCCCTCTATGCTGCGAGGGCCCTCAGGGATCTTTGACATTCCTGTGAACAAACATCCCCTCCCACCTTCCTTCCCTCTCGGTGGCTGCCCGGGGTCCCAGATCACAGTCTTTTGGGGAGGGACCAAAGTTTTCTCCTACCCCATTCCACCTCCTCCGAGGGGGACTCCAGCCTCTCTGCCCTCTGTCATGTGGCTGCATGGGTCTCTCAGACGTTTTTTGTGTTGTGTTTGGATGTCCTCTGCTGGAGTGTGAATGTCTTTTTTGTTGTGTCGTGGAGGGGAGGGATTGCCAGGAAAGCTCACTCCGCCATGTTGCTGACGTCACTTCCTCACCATCCCCTTCTTTTGTAGTCAACCCCTCGGCCCACCGTCAGCCCCAGGCAACTGCTGATCTGGCAGTTTGTTAAAACTTTTAGCTGAGTTTTTCATGCTAGCTTGTGTGGCATCCAGTGTCTGCTCCAGGTGAGCAAGTGCTTGCTTCACATCTCGCCTTGGAACATCTGCCTTTTCTTATTTTTCCTATTAGTTGGTTGATCTTTGCATTCAATTCTGTGATGTGTTCAAGATAAGCTGTGATTATGTGAATTATCTCCCCCACTTTTTTTTTTTTTTGGTGAGGAAGATTGGTCCTGAGATAATGTCTGTGCCAGTCTTCCTCTATTTTGTATGTGGGACACTGCCACAGCATGACTTGATGAGCTATGCATAGGTCTGCACCCAGGGTCCAAACCCATGAACCCTGGGCTGCTGAAGTGGAGTGCATGAACTCTGTGCAACCCAACCAGCCCCTGGAGGTGTAGCTCTTTTCAGTTTACTGTATCTCAGGCAAAAACTAGAAGTCAAGGATTTGTTTAAACATTGAAATTGTTAAATTTCTTTTTTTTTTTTTGAGATTTTTAAATTTTTCCTTTTTCTCCCCAAAGCACCTCCCCTCACCCCCGGTACCTAGTTGCATATTTTTAGTTGTGAGTCCTTCGAGTTGTGGCATGTGGGATGCCGCCTCAGCATGGCTTGATGAGTGGTGCCATGTCTGCACCCAGGATCTGAACCGACGAAACCCTGGACCACCAAAGCGTAATGCGTAAATTTAACCACTCGGCCACAGGGCCGCCCCTGAAATTGTTAAATTTCTTACTCATCCATAGTCACTGTTCTTAATAATAGATTAGTATAGTAAAAGGGTCTGGACTTTTTAGGCCCAGCTAGTCCACTCCCCAGAATGTAATTCTCTGGACTTTATTTTCCTTACCTGAGAAGGGGAATAGTAATACCTGCTCTAATTACCTTACACATTGTTGTGAATATTCTACTGGACTACGGTAGGTGACAGCACATTGTAACCCCAGGTGCTGTTCAACAGGCCGATGTGATCGTTTTCAGTGACTTCTATGACAGGAAAAATTTAGAACGTAGAGAGGAGGGCAGGTTGTCATCACCATCCTGCGTATCTAGAATGTGGAGAGGAGGGCAGGTTGTCATCACCATCCTGAGTATCTAGAACTTGGAGAGGAGGGCAGGTTGTCATCACCATCCTGCGTATCTAGAACGTGGAGAGGAGGGCAGGTTGTCATCACCATCCTGTGTATCTAGAACGTGGAGAGGAGGGCAGGTTGTCATCATGGTCCTGCGTATCTAGAACGTAGAGAAGAGGGCGGAGTGTCATCACAGTCCTACAAACCTAGAACGTAGAGGGCAGATTATATCACAGTCCTGTGGAGATTAACTTGCTTAGCTTGCACGTGGAGAACTTACTTTTCTAACTACTTTTTCTGCTTTTTGATTATTTGGAAGTCATAATTGTACTCCTTGACTCTTAATTCTGAGTTTATTCATTCGAACAATGTTAGATAGTGATTATAGAATCAAGATTACTTTTTGATTATTGATAATTTATGGGCAGGACTGGAGCAGCTTATCTTTCATGGATGTAATAGTTGCACAAAGTTGATGGCAGAACACTCTTGTGTTGGTGACAATCACTTCTCTTGCCCCCCAATTATTCTGTTTCCTGTTCCCCTCTTCCACATACTCACACCAACACAGGGAAGCAGTGTGGTGTGTGGGAAAGAAGACAGGGTGGGAATTGAGGCCCAGTGTCCAGCTCTGCTTCCACCACCAACTAGCCCTGTCTTCTTGTGTCTGTGGCCCTCAGTTTCATCTTTTGAGAAAAGAGTCTTAGACCCCGCATGATGATTAAGGTCTGCCCTGGCCCTCGACTGGTGTGGCTCTTCATGTGGAAGAATAGGTGCCAGTTCTGTACCTTGACCTATAGGTGGTCTCATGTCACCTAGTCCGAGTCTGGAGTGAAGAGTCAGTGGCCAGGCATTTGGATGGTTTCCACTCTTTGGCTATTACGGATAATGTTGCTGTGAACATTTGTGTGCAAGTTTCTATGTGAACATGTGTTTTCGGTTCTCTTGGGCATATACCTAGGAGTGGAATTGCTGGGTCATGTGATGTTTAACTATTTGAGGAACTGCCAGACTGTTTTTCATAGCAGCTGTATCACTTTCCATTCTGGTGGCTGCTTTTTCCTGTGTCTTCAGAACAGTCCGTCTTTCTCTGTGTGTGTCTGTATCTTTGTCGTTGTTGGAGGTGGTTCGTTCTTTGAGCTCTAGGCGAGATCATCAGGGACTGTCTGGGTCTCCATCACTGTTGTTGGACCTCATCAAAGGCAAGGTTAGCTTGTAGAGAGCTGATTTTCAGTTTAGCATTTAGAAAGATTTATGATAATCTGGGATATTAGAGGTAATTGTTGAGAGATATTTTGAGGTCACTGAAGGCTGTTTTGGTTTCTGTGTTCCATGGGCACAGTTCTGACATGTTTGATTTAGTCTAGTCTTACAGAAGTCTTGCTAATTCAGAAAAATTTGGTATCTGTTATCTGCAATATGCAGTTGATCACAGAAGTTCTCTTAATTGTCTCTTAGTGGTTGGTCTTGGGTGACTTTGGATATGTTGTAATCTTCCTTAGATAATTCCCTTCCTTCAGTTGACTGAGTCTGGCCTAGATAATGAGCTGTTGTTTTGTGGAATTGAAATGTTTCTTTAGAAGTTCATGTCCCTTTTTAGCTAGCTCAGCAAGGAGAAAACATAGTCAGCTTCAGAGTTTTCCAGATCAATGGAACGTGAGGAGATTATGTACCTATTGGATCAGAAGGACCTCACAATGGCTCCTGTATCCTTGACATCTGGCATTAAGACCCAAGAGAAGTAGGATGGAATTCCACTGAATTCCATATGTAACTTTCTGGGTGAATTGTTGATTTTACTAGGTGAAGCAAGTAAATTGGCCAACTTTATAGAATGGGATACTAAAGAGACTAAGCGTTAATCTGTTCTTGTAAAGAATTTGGTTTCAGGTGGGACAATGAGAGGATAGTATTTGGGGTAGTCAGTACAGCAACACAGAATTGTTTTGTTACTTGTTCACAGATCTTACACAAATCCATATTCTCTACCATTAGGCTTTTTTAAAACAGTCAACATTAGGTGATTGCAGGGACTGTACAAGGAATTACTAGTCCTTTTTCTATTTAACTGGTCACAGTTGGCCTACAGCCTTTTGTGGCTCAGCTCTAGAGAGTATTGAGGAAGTTTAGGTAAAGATGGAGAAGAATCATCTGGACTCTTTTGGCTTTGTTCCAGTTATTTGACTCTGTCTGTAGAATCTTTCCCCCATAGGGATTCTGGGACCATAGTTAATTCTTTGGTTATTTCTTGAGTCATACATAATATGGCCAAATTAGTGTTCAGATTGGCTGTCATTTGCATATCAGAGAATTTTCTGGGACTCCTAAAAATCGTCCTTCTGTGGTACCTTTTATTTGTCAGGTTCTTTTGCAAAATAAATCTCTATCTGTTAAACTTGCAGGGGTTGTGTCCAGAGAAGGAAAAAATATCTTTCTGATAATGATTCCGGAGTAACCGTTACAGGTTGGGAGAAATGAAAGATGCTGAGAATCTTCCTTTCCTGAGAGTGCAATAAAGTCTTAAGGGAAAAATTCTGACCAAATTGAAAAAACAGGAACTATGCTTGTAGATGAGCCGTAGGAAAGATGGAGACTTCCGCTTGGAGCTGGTTTCTTCATGGTGGATCAACAGGTGATAGCATTGGCTGGAAGTAAAACTGTGTCACCATATGCCTTGCCATTGATTTTTCTGTGACTGGGCTTCCTAACAGTGGGGTGTGCTCACTCCACAGTGGAAATTTACCTAATCTGGCAGAGACAGGTTTTGCAGGCAAAGGCATGAGCAGGTTGTAAGCGATATTGGACATCTCCCAGGAGTCACTTTGACGCTGTAGACTAACAGCAGCGAACAGAGAAGGACGGTAGGCTCATCTCTCTCAGCTAGCCCTCAGATTATAGGGCTGATCTCTCTAATCTGACTTCTCGCCACAGAAACCGGAGCACCCAAAGGAGGAGAGAAACTGACTTCTAGGAGCCACCGCCCAGCAGGACTGGGCATCCCCTCCAACCCTGCGGGGGATTTCCAGAAAGAGTGTACAGAGGCAGAGTTCCAAGACTGAGATCACTCACGGCCCTTGGCCCTCCCCCCTCCCTGTGACAGCTGAATAATTGACTTGATAAGAAACTACCACAGCAAATACAAAGAAACAAAAACCAAACGATGAAACAGGGTCACAATATTAATATCAGAGGAAACCTGCTTATGTTTTTTTCAAAAATTATGGTGCAGCGCTTGTGCTGCAGATAAGAGGTTTATAGAAAACAAGTTCAGGATGAGCAGTAGAGACTAAGGGCTCCATTGAACGTGAAAACTGTATCCCTGTTGTTGTTATTATTAATTACTCTTTAACAGCTTTATTGAGATATAGTAATATACCATTGCAATTTGCCAATTTAAAGTATATAATTCCGTGGTTTTAGTATATTCATGTAGCTGTGCGTCCATCTCCACAATCAATTTTAAAACATTCTCATCACCCCAAATGGATTTCTTTTGAATCTGGCCATTCCCCCCAACCCTAGGCAATCTCTGATAATACTTTCTATCTCTCTAGATTTGCCTATTTTGGACAATTCATATAATACCATATATGGTCTGTTGTGACTGGCTTCTTTCACTTAGCATGGTGTTTTCAAGATTTTTCCATATAAGAACATGTGTCAGTACTTCATTCCTTTTATGGCTGACACTGTTTCATTGAATGGCTATACCATACCTCTCCATTCATCAATCTATGGATGAACATTTTGGTTGTTTCTGCTTGTTGGTTATTGTGACTAATGACGCTACAAACATTTGTGTACAAGTTTTTGTGTAGACATAAGCTTTCATTTCTCTTGAATATATAGCTAGGAGTGGAATTGCTGGGTCATATGGTATGGCTTTAATCATTTGAGGAACTGTCAAGACTATTTTCCACAGTGACTGCACCATTTTACATTCCCACCAGCAGGGCATGAGGGTTGCAGTTTCTCCACATACTCGCCAACACTTGATTATATTTTTGATAATAGCCTTCCTGGTAGGTGTGAAGTGGTGTCTCATTGTCATTTTGATTTGCATAACCCTGATGGCTAATGATGTTGAGCATCTTTTCATGTGCTTTTTGAGCATTTGTATATCTTCTTTGGAGAAGTTTCTATTCAAGTCCTTTGCCATTTTTAAATTGAGTTATTTGTCTTTTTATTATTGAGTTGTAAGAGTTCTTTGTATATTCTAGATACCAGTCGCTTATCAGATATATGATTTGTAAAAAATTTTCTCTTATTTTGTGAGTTGTCTTTTCACTTTCTTGATAGTGTCCTTTGAAGCGCAAAAGTTTTACATTTTGATGATAACCAGTATATTTTTTCCTTTAATGGCTTGTGTTTTTGATGTCATAGCTAAGAAACTGTTGTCTAATCCAAGGTCATGAAGATTTACTCCTATGTTTTCTTCTAAGAGTTTTATGATTGTACCTCTTAACATTTGGGTCTTTGATCCATTTTGAGTTAATTTTTATATATGGTGTGAGGTAGGGGTCCAACTTTCTTTCTTTGTATGTGACTATCCTATTGTCCCAGCACCTTTTGCTGGAAAGATTATTCTTTTATCCTTTCTCCATTCAGTTGTCTTGATACCCTTCTTGAAAATCAGTTGATCATAAATGTGAGGGTTTATTTGTGGACTCTAAATTCTACCATTGATCTATGTCCATCACTATGCTGGTACCCCATCGTTATTTCTAAAGCTGGAAAAAGACAAAATTATTACAACCTAAATCAAAAATGTCAGACATAATACAGCTCAACTCTTTATATTTTTATCAGCATACTTAATTGACACCACATTTATTTCTTAAGTTATATAATTTCTATGATAAATTCTAGAAATACCTATATAAATAATTTTAAAGAAAAATGAACCTAGAAAAAATAAGTACATTTTAACAAAAAATTAAACCAGCAATGCTTTATAGTCCTAGAGTTGACTCACATCCCAGACAGACTGACAAATACTGGAGCTGTCTGTGTAGGAATTTATTCACATTTATCTTACTTTGTAGTTTGCTCTTTAGATAGTGATGTTCAATGAAATGCAAGATTGGCATTTGCTACTGTAATGCTGGATACATGATATGGGACTTCATTTACTAGTAAATTTGTTGTGTTTTGTTTGGTGTTGTTGCCTGCTATGATACAATGTAGTTTTTGCTCTAATGTTTTCTTCGCTGATGTTCCTGTTATCTGTTGCTGTGTAACACACCACCCCAAAATGTCAAATCTTTAAACAACAACATCCATTTATTTTGCTGATGAATCTGCAGTTTGCTCAGGGCTTCACAGGGGTGATTTGCTGCTGTTCTGCAACATCTGGGGCCTCAATGGGGGTGATTCAGATTGCTGGGGATGAAACTGCTGGGGGCTAGTGGGGTGCCTCTCTCTTTCTCTCCTCATGTAGTCCCAGGGCTTCTCCACCGTGTGCTCTTTCTATGGTCTCTGCATCATGGCAGCCTCTTGCCTAGCAACTCAGGGCTCCTAGGGCAAGTGGCGAGAGACCAGCGTGGAAGCTGTCAGGCCCCTTCCTGCCTTGCCTTGACAGTCACGCTGTGTCAGTTCCGCTGCACTCTGCTAGTTACATGTGAGTCATAGGCCAGGGCCAGCCCAAGGGTCTGCATGCTGGAGGCTTGGTTCATTGGGAAGTCATCTCTGGAAACTAGCTACCAAAGAACCTAGCTAGAATGTATGTTTTCCTGCAGGGTCCAGTATGTGGTCTACTCTAGTTACATGAAGGAGGTTTTCCCCTGAAAAACTACCTTAAAATGACTTTCTATCAGTTTGTGATGCCAAATGCTTGAAGCTTCATCTTTCCACTAGACATTTCTTTAGTAAAACCAGAGTGTGTCATATGCTAGAAAATATAGTCATCAGGTTTAAATTGATTGAACAAAGAAAGTAAGTTTGTGTCAGTGAAGGTCCAGTCCTCAGTAAAGTTATAACTATCATGAAATTATGTACCAGGTAACACAGCACCAATTTATGGGGCAAAAATCGCTGGAAAGACAAGCAAAAATGGGGGAAAAAATCTGTTAGGTTTAGGAGACTTTAATGTACCTCTCTTGATCCTTCTCAGCACAGAGAAACAAAAATAAATAGGAATGTCCAGGATCTGATTCCATAAAGTTGATCTGGTAGCATAGATGAAATTTTATGTTCTGCCGTTAGATTACAGTTAATCAAAGGCAGAACAAGTTAGTGATAAAAGTCATCCTCCATTCTTGATAATTATTAGCAAACTAAAAATAGAAGAAAACTTCCTTAAACTCATAAAAGATCCTACCAGAATCATCCATTAGGCGTCACACTTAATTGTGAATTACTAGAAGCATTTCCGTTAAGTCAGAGGGAGAAGGACGCTGCTGCTCTACTTTTCCACCTTGGCCTGCTCTTTTTTTTTTTTCTTTTTGAGGAAGATTAGCCCTGAGATAACATCTGCCAATCCTTTTTTTTTTCTTTTTCCTGAGGAAGAGTGACACTGAGCTAACATCCGAGCCCATCTTCCTCTGCTTTATATTGGGATGCCTGCCACAGCATGGCTTGACAAGCAGTGCGTAGGTCCGCCCCTGGGATCCAAACCCGTGAACCCCAGGCCGCTGAAGCAGAAGGTGCAAACTTAACTGCTGCACCACCAGGCTGTCGGTCAGCTCATTCAAGTTAGGAATTTTAATCACTTTGAATCATGCTTTATTGTTAGACCTAGCTAAAGAGAAATCTTACCAACAAGTACATGGATATACTTGGATCATTGATGTATCCTCACAGGTGTCTGGGAGTGTTGACAGGGCCCGTGTTAGCTGCAGGGTGTCCACTGGGAGCTGGTGGGATCGAGTAATCCCACCTGGCCTTCATGCTGGTCTTGCGATGCCTCAGGCATGGTGATACCTGCCAACCCATAGTAGGATGTAAAATTCAGAAAAAAAGTGTTTTTCAGAATCAGTTTTCATACTGTCTTTTGACCTCATGATTTCAGTTTGGTATCGTAGTTCAAAGTCATTAGGATTTCACTCCCAGGATTGAAAGTGGATTTTAGCATCTTTTGTCCCAGATAAAGT